>NC_054848.1:64004768-64312268 GCF_018345385.1 Vulpes lagopus | reverse complement strand
GATCCTATTGGCTAGTATCTGGTTGAGACATTTTTGCATATGTGTTCATCAGGGATATTGATCTATAATTCTCCTTTTTGGTGGGGTCTTTGTCTGGCTTTGGAATTAAGGTGATGCTGGCCTCAGAAAATGAGTTTGGATTTCTTTGTTAAACATTTGATAGAATTCCCCTGGGAAGCCATCTGGCCCTGGACCTTTGTGTCTTGGGAGTTTTCTGATGACTGCTTCAATTTCCTCCCTGGTTTGTGGAGTGTTCAGGTTTTCTTTTTCTTTCTCTACAAGTTTGGTAAATTGTGGTTTCCCAGAAATGCATCCATTTCTTCTATATTGACAAATTTATTGTCATATAGCTGCTTATAATACATTTTTAAAATCATTTGTATTTCTTTGGTATTAGTTGTGATCTCTCCTTTTTCATTGGTGGTTTTATAAATTTGAGTCTTTTTCTTTTTATTAAGGCTGGCTAATAGTTTATCTATCTTATTAATGCTTTCAAGGAACCATCTCCGAGTTTTGTTGATCTGTTCTACACTTCTACAGTTCTCTATTTCATGGAGTTCTGCTCCAAACTTCATTATCTCTCTTCTGCTTGATGTGGGTTTTATTTGATGTTCTTTCTCCTGTTCCTTTAGGAGTGAGGTTAGGTTCTGTATTTTAGTTTCTTTCAATTATTTGACGGATGCTTGTATTGCGATGTATTTCTCTCTTAGGACGGCTTTTCCTGTATCACAAAGATTTGAACAGTCATATCTTCATTTTCATTAGTTTCCATGAATGTTTTTAATTCTTCTCTAATTTCTTGGTTGATCCATTCATCTTTTTGCAGGATGTTCTTTAACGTCCACGTGTTTGAGTTTCTTCCAAATTTCTTCTTTTCATGGAGTTGTAGTTTCAAAGCACTGGGGTATAAAAATATGCAGGGGACAATCCCAATCTTTTGGTATTGGTTGAGAACTGACTTGTGACCCAATATGTGGTCTATTTGGAGAAAGATCCATTTGCACCTTAGGAGAATGTCTATTCACTTTTGTTCACATGAAAAGTTCCGTGTATATCTGTGAAATCCATCTGTTCCAGTGTGTCATTTAAAGCTCTTCTTTCTTTGGAGATGCTATGCTTAAAATATCTGTCATTTGCAGAAAGTTCTGTGTTGAACTATCCTATTATTAGTGTATTATTATCTGAGTATGTCTTTACTTTGGTTATTAATTGGTTGATATACATGGCAGCTCCCACATTAGGGGCATAAATATTCATGATCGTTAGGGATTCTTGCTGGATAGACCCTTGTATGATGTAGTGTCCCTCTTCATCTCTTACTACAGTCTTTGGGATAAAATTACTTAAATGATATGGGGATTGCTACCTTACCTTTCTTTTGAGGACCATTTGGATCGTAAATGGCTCTCCACCCTTTCATTTTCAGGCTGGAGCTGTCCTTAGGTCTAAAATGAGTCTCTTCAAGACAGCAAATATATGGGTCTTGTTTTTCTATTCAGGCCAAAACCTTGTGTCTTTTGTTGGGATTATTTAGCAAATTCACATTCAGAGTAACTATTGAAAGATATGAATATGGTGCCATCGTAATACCTATTAAGTTCCTGGTTTTGTCGATTATTTTTTTGGACTTCCTGTTTCTTTTACAGGATCCCTCTTAATATTTCTTGCAAATCTGGTTTGGTGGTTACATATTCTTTCAGTTTCTGCCTACCTTGGAAGCTCTTTATCTCTCCTTCTATTCTGAATGATAGCTTTGCTGGATATAGTATTCTTGGATGCATATTATTCTCATTTAGGACCCTGAATATATCCTGCCAGCCATTTTTGCCCTGTCAGGTCTCTGTGGAGAGTTCTGCTGGTAATCTAACATTTCTCCCCATATAAGTTAGGAATCTCTTGTCTTTCACTGCTTTAAGGATTATGTCTTTATTTTGGAATCTGCAAGTTTCAGTATTAAATGTCGAGATGTTGAACAGTTATTATTGATTTTGGGGTAGGGACCTCTCAATCTCTTGGATCTGAATGAATGCTCCCCTCCCCAAATTAGGGAAGTTCTCAGCTATGATTTGTTCAAATATGCTTTCTGGCCCTCTGGCCCTCTCTGAATTTTCTAGAACCCAAATTATACTTAGATTCTTCCTTCTGAGGCTATCATTTATTTCTGTTAACCATTTCTCTTGGTCTTTTAATTGTTTTTCTCATTCTTCCTCAGCTTCATTCCTTACCATCAACTTGTCCTCTATGTCACTCACTCTTTCTTCCACCTCATTAACCGTCATTGTTAGGAACTCCAGGTAGGATTGAATCTCCTTTAATTTATTTTTAATTTTGGCCTAATTAGATCCAAATTCTGCAGTCATGGGGTCTCTAGAATCCTTTATGCTTTCTTCCACACCAACCACTAGATTTATAAATTTGCTTCTTTTTAAAATTTTTTTAAATATTGGAGTTCAATTTGCCAACATATAGCATAAAAGGTAGTATTCATGCCATCAAGGGCCCCCTCAGTACCCATCTCCCAGTCACCCCAACACCCCAACCACCTCCACTTCCACTGCCCCTTGTTCATTTCAAAGAGTTAGGGGTCTTCATGTTCTGTCACCCTCACTGACACTTCCCACTCATTTCTCCTTTCCCCTTGATGACCTTTCAATAATTATATATTACCCAAATGAATGAGATCATATAATCTTTGTCCTTTTCTGATTGACTTATTTCACTCAGTATAACACTCTCCAGTTCCAACCATGTCGAAGCAAATGGGGTGTATTTCTCAATTCTAATGACTGAGCAATATTCCATTGTATACATATACCACATCTTCCTTAACCATTCATCTTTCGATGGACACCGAGACTCCTTCCACAGTTTGGCTATTATGGATATTGCTGCTATAAACATCGGGGTGCAGGTGTTCTAGCATTTCACTGCATCTGTATCTTTGGGGTAAATCCCCAGCAGTGCAATTCCTGGGCCATACAGCAGATCTATTTTTAACTCTTTGAGGAAACTCCTCACAGTTTTCTAGAGTGGTTGTACCAGTTCACATTCCCATCAACAGTGCAGGAGGATTCCCTTTTCTCCACATCATCTCCAACATTTGTGGTTTCCTGCCTTGTTAATTTTCCCCATTCTCACTGGTGTGAGGTGGTATCTCATTGTGGTTTTGATTTGTATTTCCCTGATGGCAAGTGATGCAGAGCATTTTCTCTTGTGCATGCTGGCCATGTCCATGTCTTCTTCTGTGAGATTTCTGTTCATGTCTTTTTGCCAGTTCATGATTGGATTGTTTGTTTCTTTGCTGTTGAGTTTAATAAGTTCTTATAGATCGTGGAAACTAGTCCTTTACCTGATAGGTCATTTGCAAATATCTTCTCCCATTCTGGAGGTTGTCTTTCAGTTTTGTTGACTGTTTCTTTTGCTGTTCAGAAGCTTTTCACCTTGATGAAGTCCCAATAATTCATTTTTGCTTTTCTTTCTCCTGCCTTCAAAGATGTATATGACAAGAAATACATCTTTGTATCCGTATATTTTGAACTTGCTGTGGCCAAGTTCAAAAAGGGCGTTGCCTGTGTTCTCCTCTAGGATTTTGGTGGAATCTTGACTCGGATTTAGATCCATCCATTTTGGGGTTATCTTTGTGTATGGTGTATGACAGTGGTCTAGTTTCATTCTTCTGCATGTGGATGCCAATTTTCCCAGCACCATTTATTGAAGAGACTCTGTCTTGTCCAGTGGATAGTCAAATGCTTTCTCAAATATTAGTTGACTATAAAGTTGGGTTCACTTCTGGATTCTCTATTCTGTTCCATTGATCTATGAGTCTGTTTTTCTGCCAGCACCACACTGTCTTGATGACCACAGCTTTGTAGTACAACCTGAAATCTGGCATTGTGACGCCCTCAGGGATGCTGTTCCTTTTTAAATATTACCCTGGCTATTTGGGGTCTATTCTGATTCCACAAAAATCTTAGGATGATTTGATCCAATTCTCTGAGGAAACCTAATGGTATTCTGATAGGGATTGCATAAAATGTGCAAATTGCCCCGGGGTAGCATTGACATTTTCACAATATTAATCCTTCTAATCTGCAAGTGTGGTCTATTTTTCCATCTCTTTGTGTCTTCCTCAGTTTCTTTCAGAAGTGTTCTGTAGTTTTTAGGGTATGGATCTTTTACCTTTTTGCTTAGGTTGATTCCTATGTATCTTATGCTTTTTCGGTGCAATAGTCAATGGGATTGACCCCTTAATTCTCTTTCTTCTGTCTCATTGTTAGGGTATCTTAATGCAACTGACATCTGGGCCTTGATTTTGTATCCTGCCACGCTGCCAAATTGCTGGATGAGTTCCAGCAATCATAGGGTGGAGTCTTTTCGGTTTTCTACGTACAGTATCATGCCATCTGCAAAGACAGAGAGTTTGACTTCTTCTTTACCAATTTCAATGCTTTTTATTTCTTTTTGTTTTCTTATTGCTGAGGTTAGGAATTCTAGTACTATGTTGAATAGCAGTGGTGAGAGTGGACATCCCAGTCTTGTTCCTGATCTTAGGGGAAAGGCTGCCAGTGTTTCCCCATTGAGAATGATATTTGCTGTGGGCTTTTTCTACATGGCTTTTAAGATGCTGAGGAATGTTCCCTCTATCCCCACACTCTGAAGAGTTTTAATCCTGAATGAATGCTGTAGTTTCTCAAATGCTTTCTCTGCAGCTACTGAGAGGATCGTAGGTTCTTGTTTTTTCCCTTGTTGATATGATCTATCACATTGATTACTTTATGAGTGTTCAACCAGCCTTGCATCCCAGGTATAAATCCCAGTTGGTCATGGTGAATAATCTT
Organism: Vulpes lagopus; assembly: GCF_018345385.1. NCBI lineage: Eukaryota > Metazoa > Chordata > Mammalia > Carnivora > Canidae > Vulpes > Vulpes lagopus. Next base: position 64,307,430 of record NC_054848.1, on the reverse strand, counting down.
AATGTACTATTGGATCCTTTTTTAAATTTTTTTTTATTATTATTTTTAATAAATTAATTTTTATTGGTGTTCAATTTACCAACATACAGAAAAACACCCAGTGCTCATCCCGTCAAGTGTCCCCCTCAGTGCCCATCACCCATTCACCCCGAACCCCGCCCTCCTCCCCCTCCACCACCCTTAGTTCATTTCCCAGAGTTAGGAGTCTTTATGTTCTGTCTCCCTTTCTGATATTCCCCATACATTTCCTCTCCCTTCCCTTACATTCCCTTTCACTATTATTTATATTCCCCAAATGAATGAGAACATACACTGTTTGTCCTTCTCTGATTGATTACTGCACTCAGCATAATACCCTCCAGTTCATCCACGTTGAAGCAAATGGTGGGTATTTGTCGTTTCTAATGGCTGATAATATTCCATTGTATACATAAACCACATCTTCTTTATCCATTCATCTTTCGATGGACACCAAGGCTCCTTCCACAGTTTGGCTATTGTGGACATTGCTGCTAGAAACATCGGGGTGCAGCTGTCCCAGCGTTTCATTGCATCTGAATCTTTCGGGTAAATCTCCAACAGTTCAATTGCTGGGCCATACAGCAGATCTATTTTTAACTCTTTGAGGAACCTCCCCACAGTTTTCTAGAGTGGCTGCACCAGTTCACATTCCCATCAACAGTGCAGGAGGGTTCCCCTTTCTCCACATCCTCTCCAACATTTGTTGTTTCCTGCCTTGTTAATTTTCCCCATTCTCACTGGTGTGAGGTGGTATCTCATTGTGGTTTTGAATTGTATTTCCCTGATCTCAAGTGATGCAGAGCATTTTCTCTTGTGCATGCTGGCCATGTCCATGTCTTCCTCTGTGAGATTTCTTTTCATGTCTTTTGTCCATTTCATGATTAGATTGTTTGTTTCTTTGGTGTTGAGTTTAATAAGTTCTTTATAGATTTTGGAAACTAGCCCTATGTCTGATATGTCATTTGAAAATATCTTCTCCCATTCTGTAGGTTGTCTTTTAGTTTTGTTGACTGTATCCTTTGCTGTGCAAAAGCTTCTTATCTTGATGAAGTCCCAATAGTTCATTCTTGCTTTTGTTTCTTTTGCTTTCGTGGATGTATCTTGCAAGAAGTTACCATGGCCAAGTTCAAAAAGGGTGTTTCCTGTGTTCTCCTCTAGGATTTTGGTGGAATCTTGTCTCACATTTAGATCTTTCATCCATTTTGAGTTTATCTTTGTGTATGGTGAAAGAGAGTGGTCCAGTTTCATTCTTCTGCATGTGGATGGCCAATTTTCCCAACACCATTTATTGAAGAGACTCTTTCTTCCAATGCATAGTCTATCCTCCTTTATCGAATATTAATTGAACATAAAGTTCAGGGTCCACTTCTGGGTTGTCTATTCTGTTCCATTGATCTATGTGTCTGTTTTTGTGCCTGTGCCGCACTGTCTTGATGACCACAGCTGTGTAGTACAACCTGACATCTGGCATTGTCATGCCCCCAAGCGATGGTTTTCTTTTCTAAAATTCACCTGGCAATTCGGGGTCTTTTCTGATTCCACACAAATCTTAAAATGATTTGTTCTGACTCTCTGAAGAAGTCCATGGTATTTTGACAGGGATTGTATTAAACGTGTAAATTGCCCTGGGTAACATTGACATTTTCACAATTTTAATTCTGTCAATTCATGAGCATGGAATATTTTTCCATCTCTTTGCATCTTCCTCAATTTCTTTCAGAAGTGTTCTATACTTTTTAGGGTATAGATCCTTTACCTCTTTGGTTAGGTTTATTCCTAGGTATCTTGTGCTTTTGGGTGCAATTGTAAATGGGATTGACTCCGTAATTTCTCTTTCTTCAGTCTCATTGTTAGTGTATAGAAATGCCATTGATTTCTGGGCATTGATTTTGTAACCTGCCATGCTAACAAATTGCTGTATGAGTTCTAGCAATCTTGAGGTGGGGGCTTTGGGTTTTCTATGTACAGTATCATGTCATCGGCAAAGAGGGAGAGTTTCACTTCTTCGTTGCCAATTTGAATGCCTTTAATGTCTTCTTGTTGTCTGATTGCTGAGGCGAGGACTTCCAGTACTATGTTGAATAGCAGTGGTAAGAGTGGACATCCCTTTCTTGTTCCTGATCTTAGGAGAAAGGCTCCCAGTGCTTCCCCATTGAGAATGATATTTGCTGTGGGCTTTTTGTAGATGGCTTTTAAGACGTCGAGGAAAGTTCCCTCTATCCCAACACTCTGAAGGTTTTTGATCAGGAATGGATGCTGTCTTTTGTCAAATGCTTTCTCTGCATCTAATGAGAGCATCATATGGTTCTTGGTTTTTCTCTTGCTGATATGATGAATCACATTGATGGTTTTACGAGTGTTGAACCAGCCTTGTGTCCCGGGGATAAATCCTTCTTGGTCATGGTGAATAATTTTCTTAATGTGTTGTTGGATCCTATTGGCTAGTATCTTTTTGAGAATTTTTGCATCCATGTCCATCAGGGATATTGGTCTGTAATTCTCCTTTTTGATGGGGTCTTTGTCTGGTTTTGGAATTAAGGTGATGCTGGCCTCATAGAAAAAATTTGGAAGTACTCCATCTCTTTCTATCTTTCCAAACAGCTTTCGTAGAATAGGTATGATTTCTTCTTTAAATGTTTGATAGAATTCCCCTGGGAAGCCATCTGGCCCTGGACTCTTGTGTCTTAGGAGGTTTTGGATGACTGCTTCAATTTCCTCCCTGGTTATAGGCCTGTTAAGGTTTTCTATTTCTTCCTGCTCCAGTTTTGGTAGTTTGGGCTTTCCAGGAATGCGTCCATTTCTTCTAGATTGCCTAATTTATTGGCGTACAGCTGTTCATTATATGTTTTTAAAATCGTTTGTATTTCCTTGGTGTTGGTAGTGATCTCTCTTTTCTCATTCATGATTTTATTAATTTGAGTCTTCTCTCTCTTCTTTTTCATAAGGCTGGCTAATGGTGTATCTATCTTATTAATTGTTTCAAACAACCAACTCCTGGTTTTGTTGATCTGTTCCACAGTTCTTCTGGTCTCTATTTCATTGAGTTTTGCTTGAATCTTTATTAACTCTCTTCTTCTTCTGGGTGTAGGATCTATTTGTTGTTTTTTTCTCTAGCTTCTTTAGGTGTAAGGTTAGCTTTTTTATTTGAGTTCTTTCCAGTTTTTGGATCGATCCTTATATTGCTATGTATTTCCCCCTCAGGATTGCTTTTGCTGTCTCCCAAAGATTTTGAATGTTTGTATCTTCATTCTCATTAGTTTCCATGAATCTTTTTAATTTTTAACTAATTTCTTGGTTGACCATTTCATCTTTCAGCAGCATGGTTTTTAACCTCCACATGTTTGAAATCCCTCCAAACTTCTTCTGGTTTAGTTCTAGTTCTAATGCATTATGGTTTGATAATATTCAGGGAATGATCCCAATCTTTTGGTATCAGTTCAGAGCTGTTTTGTGACCCAGTATGTGGTCTATTTTGGAGAAAGTTCCATGTGCACTTGAGAAGAATATGTATTCAGTTGCTTTTGGATGTAACGTTCTGTAAATATCTGTGAAATCCATCTGGCCCAGTATATCATTTAATGCTCTTGTTTCTTTGGAGATGTTGTGTTTAGAATATATATCAATTGTCAAAAGTGCCATGTTCAAGTCTCCCAGTATAAGTGTATTATTATCTAAGTATGTCTTTGTTTATTAATGGTTGATAAACTTGGCAGCTCCCACATTCAGGTAATAAATATTCATGACTGTTAGGTCCTCTTGTTGGATAGATCTTTTAAGTATTATATAGTGTCCCTCTTCAACTCTTACTGCAGTCTTCGGGATAAACTTTAGTTTATCTGATATAAGGATGGCTACCCCTGCTTTCTTTTGAGGGTCATTTGAATGGTACATGGTTCTTCAACCTTTTATTTTCAGGCCGTAGATGTCCTTATGTCTAAAATGAGTCTCTTGTAGACAGCAAATAGATGGGTCTTGCTTTTATTCAGTCTGAAATCCTGTGTCTTTTGATGGGATCATTAAGCCCATTTACATTCAGAGTTACTATTGAAAGATAAGAATTTAATGTCATCATGATACCTGTTCAGTCCCTTTTTTTGTTGATTGTTTCCTGGACTTCCTCTTTCTTTTTCAGAGTCCCGCTTAAAATATCTTGCAGAGCTGGTTTGGTGGTCACATATTCTTTCAGTTTCTGCCTACCTTGAGAGCTCTGAATCTCTCCTTCTAATCTGAATGAGAGCCTTGATGGATAGAGTATTCTTGGCTGTATGTTCTTCACATAACGGATCCTGAATATATCCTGCCAGCCCTCTCTGGCCTGCCAAGTCTCTGGAGAGGTCTGCTGTTAATCTTATATTTTTCCCCATAAGTTATACATATCTTGTCTCTTGCTACTTTAAGGATTTTCTCTTTATCTTTGGAGTTTGCAAGTTTCACTCTTAAATGTCAAGATGTAGAATGGTTTTTATTCATTTTAGTGCAGGATCTCTCTATTTCCTGGATATGAATGCCTGTTTCCCTCCCCAAGTTAGGAGAGTTCTCGTCTATTTGTTCCAATACATTTTCTAGTCCTCTGTTTCTTTCAGCATCCTCTGGAACCCCAAGTAAACATAGATTTTTCCTTCTGAGTCTGTCATTTATTTCCCTTAACCTTTCCTCATGGTCTTTTAATTGTGCTTCTTTCTTTTCCTCAGCTTCCTTCCTTGACATCAACATGTCTTCTATGTCACTCACTCTTTCTTCTACATCATTAACCCTCATCATTAAGACTTCCAGTATGTATTGCATCTCATTTAGTTTATGTTTAATTTCTGCCTGATAAGATCTAAATCCTGCAGTCATGAGGTCTCTTGAATCCTTTATGCTTTTTTCCAGAGCCACCAGTAGCTTTATAATTGTGTTTCTGCATTGGCTTTCTGACATTGAATTTTAATTGAAATTCTGTAACTTGTGGGCGAGTACCTTTTCTGATTCTTTCTTTTTTGGTGAGTTTTTCTTTCTAGTTATTTTGCTCAGTGCAGAGTGGCTGAAAAGGAGTTGTGCTGGAAAAAGGAACTGAAAATATGAGAAAAAAATTAAAAAGAAACTAACGATTGAGCAAAACACAACAAATAAACAAAGAACAAAAAACAAGGCAGGGTATCTTCGTGTCTATATACTGTATATCCCTCGACTTCCCCTGGATCTTTCTAGGGCTACTCAGTCAAGAATTTGCTCTTCCCATGTCTTTCCAGCTTGTCTTCTGTGGGAGAGGCCTGTTGTGCTGATTCTCAGGTGCCTTACCTGGGGGCACTGCCCCGCCCCATGCCAGATGCATGGCTCAGTGTGAGCTGTTTATCATTTGAGGCCCCAGTTCCCTGCCTGCCCTGCTCTGTTCCAGGCACAGGGTGACACCGGGAGGAACAACCCCACTGTCGGAGGCCAGCTCTCCAGCACTGGGGTCAGCTCCCACAGTAACTACTGCAGCTCCCAGTCTGCACTGGCCTGGATGCTCCCGGGAGCAGGGGCGCTGACCTGCACAGCTTGGGGGCTCCTGGCCCCAGGAGCTTCCTCGCTGTCCTGTGCTCTTCCTGCCTCCACCTGTCCCAAGGGGGAGCACAGGATCCTGTGCTGTGTCCCCTGGTGCTCTGGGACCCATTGCCTGCACCACGCGCAGCCCCCTCCGCCCAGAGCCTCTGCCTGAGCTTGTCCCACCAGGTGCATGCTCCAGCCCTTTACGGAGCAGCCTGAGGTCTGTGGCATGCTTTCCCCGGGCGCACTTCCTCTGTTAGTGACCCTGGGAACCTGGAGGCTTCACAGCCCCTCCTTCGATTCTGCCAGATTTCCCTGGGAGCAACTTTCTGTCTGGGAGGAATCCAGTGTGGCTTTTTAAAAGTTTCTGCTTCTCTAGTCCTGGGCTTTCCTATCTCAGAGGTTTTCACTGCCCAGCTTTAGCCTAGCTCCTCTCTGTGCAATCAAAAAGTTGATTCTTTTTTATTTTATTTTCTTCCGCCTTCCTACCTTGTTAGAAGTGAAAACCTTTCTCTCTGTAGTTTTCCAGCTGTTCTGGCCTTAAATCTCAGGTCAAAGTCATAGGTGTTCAGGATGATTTGAAAGTTATCTTTGTAAGTTGGTGGCACCAGGAAAGTTGAGGACTTTTGCCATCTTGCCCCTCCCCCCATATGAAACTTTTTAAGGAACTTCCACACAATTGTCAACAGGAGCTGCAACAGTTTGCATTCTCACCAACAGTGAAAAAGGGTTCAACTTTCTCCACATTCTTACCAGTATGCTATTTCTTCTGTTGTTGATTTTAGCCACTTTGAAAGGTGTAGGGTGATATCTCAACGTAGTTTTCATTTGTATTTCCCTGATGATCATGATGTTGAGCATCTTTTCATGTGTCTACTGGCCTTCTTGATGTTTTCTTTGGAGAAATGTCTGTTCAGATATTCTGCCTTTTCTTTTCTTTTTTTTTTTTTTTTTTTTTTTTTTTTTTTATTCTGCCTTTTCTAATTGGATTATTGACCTTCTAGTGTTGCATTGTATTAGTTATCTTTTTATTGACACTGGTGATATTTTCATTTATTCATTCTGCAATTCATTCTAAAACGAGATTCAAGATGCTTATTACAATCCATACCAATGTGATGAAATATAAAATAGTCCAGTAAATAAGGATATGAATAAAATGTGGCTAAGAAACATGAGGACAAGGTGAGGTCAGTTCAAAATATGATTTCCTTAAAGTACTCCAAAGTTACAAAAGGAATTGTTAAAAATTGTGTGAGATTTCTAGAGGTTGAATAGTTTGAAACATCTCATCCTCCAATCCCTTGTGATTTGTTCACTTCAAGTAACAGAACTTCCAAGTACACCACTCCAACCCATAATCTATACCACATAAAATTAACACTCACTGATGATATAATCCATGGATTGCCTTCCTGAAACTTTTCAGAAACCTTCCTGATTTCTGATAAATTAACCTTCTCAAGTTGGGACTTAGAATGGACATTTGAATAGTGTCTATTTATTTAATCAAGTCAACCAGACAAAGCAAAAAATTCAAGCCAAAATGCCATTCTACCTTTAGCAAATACATGGAGTTTTAAATTGTAATTTACCTCCTGTTAGGAGAAATGCATGGATCATCAAAGGGAAAAACTGAGAACTAAGCAGAAGTTCTAGTTCATGAGTAGTGTAATCACTATCATAATAATAAATTACAAGTGTCGTTTTGAAATTTGATGTGATTTGTTACAGATCACATAGCATACTACTCTTTTGTTTACTTTTTTAAAAAGTTTTTTTTAAGTTTTTATTTAGATACCATTAACATACAGTGTAATATTGGTTTCAGGCAAACAGTAAAGTGATTCAACACTTACATACAACATCCAGTGTTCATTCCACCCAATGAACCCAGTGTTCATTCCAATGACATGGATGGAACTAGAGAGTATTGTGCTAATTGAAATAAGTCTGAGAAAGATGAATACCATATGGTTTCACTCATATGTGGAAAATGACAAAAGAAATGAGCAAAGAGTGGGGAGAAAAGAACCAAACCAAGAAATAAATTCTTAACTATAAAGAACAAACTCATGGTTGCCAGAGAGGAAGCTGCTGCGGATGGGTTAAATAGGTGATGGAGATTAAGGAGTTGTAGTAGTTCCTTATATAATTTGGATACTAATCCTTCATCAGTTACATGATTTGTAAATATCATCTCCCATTCCATAAGGTCTCTTTCAGTTTAATTCATTGTTTCTTTCACTGTGCAGAAGCTTTTTATTTTGATGCACTCCCAAAAGTTGACTTTTCCTTTTGTATCCCTTGCTTTCAGAGACACATCTAGAAAGAAGTTGCTACACCTAATGTCAAAGAAGTTACTGCCTGTGTTGTCTTCAAGGCTTTTCATGGTTTCAGTTCTCAAATTTAGGTCTTTAATCCATTTTAAATTTGTTTTTGTGTGTGGTGTAAGAAAGTGGTCAAGTTTCATTCTTTTGCATGTTTCTGTCCAGTTTTCCCAACACCATTTGTTAAAGCCACTGTCTTTTTCCATTGAATATTCATTCCTCCTTTGTCAAAGATTATCTATAAAGTTGCAGGTCCATGTCTGGGTTTTCTATTCTATTCCATTGATCTAAGTGTCTTTTTTTTGTGCCAGTACCATAGTATTTTGAGCAATACAACTTTGTAATATAACTTGAAGTCCAGAATTATGACGCCTCCAGCTTTGCTTTTCTTTTTCAAGATTCTTTGGCTCTTCAGGATCTTTTGTGGTTCTATATAAATTTTAGGATTGTTCTAGCTCTGTGAAAAGTGAAGTTTATGTTTTGATAGAGATTTAAAAATATGTAGATTTCATTGGATAATATAAACATTTCAGGAATATTTTTTCTTCCAATCCATGAGCAGCATTGAATGTCTTTTTTTTATTTTTTTTTTGTTTATGATAGTCACAGAGAGAGAGAGAGAGAGAGGCAGAGACACAGGCAGAGGGAGAAGCAGGCTCCATGCACCAGGAGCCCGATGTGGGATTCGATCCCGGGTCTCCAGGATCGTGCCCCGGGCCAAAGGCAGGCGCCAAACCGCTGCGCCACCCAGGGATCCCTGAATGTCTTTCTATTTCTTTGTGTAATGTTCAATTTCTTTCATCAGTGCTTTACAGGTTTTAGAGTACAGGTCATTCTCCTCCTTGGTTGTTTATTCCTAGGTTTATTATGGGCTTTGGTAAAATTAGAAATGGAATTGACTCCTTGATTTTCTGCTGCTTCATTATTGCTGAAAAGAAATGCAACAGATTGGGATGTCTTGGTGGCTCAGTGGTTGAGCATCTGCTTTGGGCTCAGGGAGTGATCCTGGAATCCTGGGATAAAGTCCCACGTCAGGATCCTCATGGGAGCCTGCTTCTCCTTCTCCCTTGTGTCTCTGTCTCTCTCTCTGTGTGCCTCATGAATAAATAAATAAAATCTTAAAAAAGAAATGCAATTGATTTCACTATGTTGATTTTGTATTCTGTGACTTTACTGAATTCATATATCTGTTCTAGCAGTGTTTGGGTGGAGTCATTCAGGTTTTCTATTTAAAAAAAAGTATCATGTCATCTACAAATAGTGAACATTTTACTTTTTCCTTGCTTATTTGGATACATGTATTTTGTTGATCTTGTTTGACTGCTGTGAGTAGGACCTCAGTACTATGTTAAATAACACTGTTGAGAGTGGACATCCCTATCTTTTTCCTGAATGTAGAAGAAAATGCTCCCAGTTTTCCCCATTGAGGATGATATTACCTGTGGGTTTTCATACATACTCTTTATTATAATTGAGGTATGGTCACTCTAATCATATCTTATTGAGGGTTTTTATTTTTTAAATCACAAATGGATGTTGTAATTTGTCAAATGCTTTTTCTGCACCTTTTGAAATGATCATATAGTACTTATCCTTATTTGTATCACATTGAATGCTATTGTGAATATTGAACTACCTTGCAACTCAGGAATAAACCCCGTTTGATCTTGTAAATGATATTTTTATTATATTGTTGGATTTGGTTTGCAAGTATTTTTGTCACATTTAATATTTTTTAAAGTTTTTATTTAAATTCCAGTTAATATACTATAAACTTAGTCTCAGACGTACAATTTCATGACTCAACATTTACATAGAACAAACAATGCTCATTATAAGGGCACTTCTTAATCTACATGACATATTAATCTATCCCTACACCAATATCACTTCTGGTACCCATCTGTTTGTTCTCTATGGTTAAGAGTATCTTCCTTGGTTTACCTCACTTTTTAATGTATTTGCTCATCTATTTTGTTTTTTAAAGTCTACATATTAGTGAAATAATATGATATTTGTCATTCTCTGATTATTTTGCTTAGCATAATACTGTCTAGCTATATCCATGTTGTTGTAAATGGCAAGATTTCATTCTATTTGATGGCTAGGTAAGTAATGTTTTATCCTCTCTGTCTCTCTGTCTCTCTGTCTTTCTGTCTCTCTCTATCTATCTATCTATATATCATATCTATATCTATATCTATATCTATCTATATGTCATCTCCATTTATCCATTTATCAGTCGATGGACACTTGAACAGTTTGTATTTTGGCTATCATAGATAATGCTGCTATAAACATTGGGATGCACCACTTCCTTTTATCCATTCATCAGTCAATGAACACATAAGCTGTTTCATAATTTGGCTATCAAAGATAATGCTGCTATAAATATTGGGAAGCATATATCTCTTTGAATTAAGATATTTGAATTCTTTGGATAATTACCCAGTAGAGCAATTGCTGGATATTATGGTAGTTCTATTTTATCTCTTTGAGGAATCTCCATAGTGTTTCTGCAGTGGCTTCATCAGTTTGCATTCTCTTCAACAGTGCAGGAGGGTTTCCTTCTCCCAATATCCTCATCAACACTTGACATTTCTTATGTTGTTGATTGTAGCCATTTTGACATGTGTGAGGTGATAGTTCATAATAGTTTTTATTTCCCTAATTAACAGTGATATTGGGTATCTTATGTCTGTGAGCCATCTGTTTGTCTTCTTTGAAAAAATGTTTATACATGTCTTCTGCCCATTTTAAACTGGGTTGTTTTTTCGGTTGTTGCATTTGATAAGTTCTTTATGAATTTTAGATACTAACCCTTTATCAGATATGTCATTTGAAAATATCTTCTACCATTCCATATACTGTTGTTTAGTTTTGTTGATTATTTTTTAGCTGTACAAAAGGTTTTTTTTATTTTGATGAAGTCTCAATAATTTATTTTTGCTTTTGTTTCCCTTGCCACAGGAGACCTATCTAGTAAGAAGCTGATATAGTCAATATCAAAGAAATTACTGCCCATGTTCTTTTCTAGGATTTTAGTGGTTTTCTATCTCACATTTAGGTCTTTAAACCATTTTAAATTTATTTTTGTGAATGGTGTAAATAAGTGGTCCATTTTCTTTCTTTTGCTTATTGCTGTTTAGCTTTCCCAACAGTATTTGTTAAGACTGTCTTTTTCCATTGGATATTCTTTCCTGCTTTGTTGAATATTAGTTGACCATATAGTTGTGGGTTCGTTTTTGGATTTTACATTCCATTACACTGATCTCTGTGTATATTTTTGTGTCAGTACCATACTGTCTTGATCATTGTAGTTTGTAAGGCTTGAAGTCCAAAATTGTGATGATTACGGCTTTGCTTCAGTTTTTTTCAAGGTTTCTTTGACTATTCTATGTCTTCTGTGGTTACATACAAATTTTAGGATTGTTGGTTCTAGTTTTGTGAAAGATGCTAGTGGTATTTTTAAAAAATAGTTTATTTATTCAAGAGAGACAAACAAAGAGAGGCAGAGACAGAGGCAGTTGAAGAGGCAGGATCCCCATGAGGAACCCGAAGCAGGACTCAATCCCAGGACCCCAGGGTCATGATCTGAGTCGAAGTCAGGTGCTCAACTACTGAGCCACCCAGCTGCCCAGATGCTAGTGGTATTTTGATAGGGATTTTATTAAATGTGTAGATTACTTTGAGTAGTATAGACATTTTAAGAATATATGTTCTTCCAATCCGTGAGCTTGGAATATCTTTCTCTTTGTGTAATGTACAATTTCCTTCAACAGTGTTTTATAGTTTTCAGAGTATATTTCTCTCACTTCTTTGGTTAGGATTATTCCTAGGTATCTTATGGGTTTTAGTGAAATTATAAATGGGATTGATTCCTTAATTTACCTTTGATCAGTTTTATTACTGATGTATAGAAATGCAACAGATTCCAGTACATTGACTTTACATCCTGCAACATTATTCAATTTGTTATCAGTTCTTATAGTTTTGTGGTGGTATCTTTCAGGTTTTCTATATGGAGTATCATGTCATCTGTAAATAATGGAAATTTTACTTTTTCCTTGCAGATTTGGATGCCTATTATTTCTTTGTGTTTTCTGATCACTAAGGTTAGGACTTTCAGTACTATGTTAAATAACATAGTTGTTAAAGAGTTACATAGTTAAATAACAGTTGTGAGAGTGGACACCACTGTCTTGTTCCTGACCACAGAGGAAGAACTCTCAGATTTTTCAATGGAGGATGTTATTAGCTGTGGGTTTTTCTTATTATGTCCTTTGTTTTATATTGAGTTATGGTCCGTCTCACTCTACTTTGTTGAGGGTTTTTATCATGATTTAATGTTGTACCTTGTCAAATGCTTTTTGTGTATATATTGAAATGATTGTATAGTTTTTATCTTTTCTCTTAAAAATTATTTATTTATTTATTTATTTATTTATTTATTTATTTATTTGACAGAGAGAGAGAGAGAGAGAGAGAGCAAGCAGTGGGGATGGGCAGAGAAAACCACTGTTTTCTTCTTAATTGCTTAAATGATCTATCCACTGATGCGCATGAGATGTTAAAGTCCTCTACTATTATTGTATTACTAACATTTAGGTTTTATAATGTTCAGTATTAATTGTTTCATATATTTGATGCTTCCATGTTGGTTGCATAAACATTTACAATTGTTAGATCTTGTTTGATTGTCTTCTTTATTCTCATATTGTGCCTTTATTTATCTCTTGTTATGGTCTTTGTGTTAAAGTCTAATTTTTCCAGGGGGATGCCTCAGGGGCTCAGCTGTTAAGCATCTGCCTTAAGCTCAGGGCATGATCCTGGAGTTCTGGGATCAAGTCCCACATCAGGCTCCCTGCATGGAGCCTGCTTCTCCCTCTGCCTATGTCTTTGCTTCTCTCTCTGTGTGTCTCATAAATAAATAAAATCTTTAAAAAATAGATAACTGGAGGGTATTATGCTGAGTGAAATAAGTCAATCGGAGAAGGACAAACAGTGTATGTTCTCATTCATTTGGGGAATATGAATAATAGTGAAAGGAATATAAAGGAAGGGAAAAGAAATGTTGGGAAATATCAGGAAGGGAGACAGAACATAAAGACTCCTAACTCGGGGAAACGAACTAGGGGTGGTGGAAGGGGAGGAGGGCGGGTGTTGGAGGGGAATGGGTGACGGGCACTGAGGTGGACACTTGACGGGATGAGCACTGGGTGTTTTTCTGTATGTTGGTAAATTAAACACCAATAAAAGTTAATTAAAAAAAATAGATAAAATCTACTTTTTCCAATATAAGTATTGCTACTCCAGCTTTCTTTTGACGTCCATTTGCATTACATGATGTTTCTCCATCCTCTCACTTTGAACCTGCAGGTGACTATAGATCTAAAATGAGTCTCTTATAGGGAACATATTAATGGTCATTTTTTAAATTCCTTCTGATACCTTATGTCTTTTTTGTTTCTTTCTGTGTTTCCTTTTTTTACCGTCTGTCTTTTGATTGAAGAACTTAGTCCATTTACATTCAAAAAATATTAATTGATATGTATTTATTGTCATTTTAATACTGTTTTGACTTTGTTTCTGGAAATTTACTCTTATCCCTTCTTGATTTCATTATTTTTTATCTCTCCTTTCCACTCAGAATCCCCTTAAGTATTTCTTGCAAGGCTAGTTAAGTTGTCACATTCTCCTTTAGTTCTTGTTTGTCTGGGAAACTCTTATATCTCCTTCTATTCTGAATGATAGCTTACTAGATAGAGTGTACTTGGCTGCAGATTTTCCCATTTAGAACTTTGAATATATAATGCCACTACTTCTGGTTTGCAAAGTTTTTGTTGAGGAATATCCAGCTAGTGTTATGGGTCTCCCTTTCTAAGTTATGAATTTTTTTGTCCTACTCTTAAGATTTTTTTATAATTCTATTTTTCAAATTTAATTGAAATATGTCTTGATGTTGGCCTACATTTCTTGATTTTGGGGGGAGTTCTCTGTACCTCCTGGATCTGGGGGTCTATTTCCTTCCCTACTCTAGGGAAGTTTTCAGCCATATTTTTTAAAAATAAATTTTCTGCCTCCTTTTCTTTCTGTGCTTCTTCAGGTATACCTATATTGATGTTATTACATTTGATGGAGTCACTAAGTTTTCTTTCCTTTTTTTTTCTTTTGAAGATTTTATTTATTTATTTATTTATTTATTTATTCACGAGAGACACAGAGACAGAGGCAGAGGCAGAAGCAGAGTGAGAAGCACGATCCTCATAGGGAGCCTGATATGGAATTCCATCTCTAGATCTGGATTTACGCCCTGAGCCAAAGGCAGACACTCAACCGCTGAGCCACCCAGGCATTCCATCACTAAGTTTTCTAAGTCTTTTCTCGTATTCCATAATTCTTCTATCTTTTGACAGCTTCATTATTTTCCATTATTCTGCCTTGTATATCACTAACTCATTCTTATGCTTCTTCCAGCCTGCTGTTCATTGCTTTAAGATAGTTTCCAATTTTGTTTATTTAATCTTCATCTGTGACCCATTATTTTATAGCTATTTTATCTCTGTAGTAAGGGTTTAATTCATATCTTCTATTCTTTTCTCAAGCCCAGTGAGTATCCTGATGATTGCTGTTTTAAATTCTCCTTCAGGAATATTATATCTGTTTTACTTATATTTGTCTGTGGCTGTATCTTGTTAATTATTTGGGATGAATTCCTCCATCTTGACATTCTGTCTAAGTCTTTGCCTTCTTTTCTGTGTTAGAAAAGGCAGTTATGTCTCCTGATCCTGAATGTAATGGCCTTATGAAGAAGTCATGAACTGTCCAGGAATTGCTACATCAGGGAGAGTCTCTGGTGTGTGCTGTATGGACTCTACACTTGTGTTTTGTGTGCTCTATCCTTCAGTCCAGTTTTCTGAGAGACTCTCCTTGACTGCTGTGGGCAGTGTTTGGTCCATAGCCTGAATGCAGAAAGTTTTAACTAGGTGTGCTCTGATATGCTTTTGAAATGAGACATGATACTACTTCCACTAGAAATGAAACCCTGCAAAACTCTTGCTGGGAGACCTGGTGTGATTTGTTCTGGTCTTCTGGTTGATTGGCCTGCTATGCTGGGACTGAGGCAAGCTTAACTGAGAAAGGTAGTCCCAACAGAGTACAGGGGTGTGGGGCTTAGTGGAAGAAAGTTAGGCAGCCTGTGCTCAAGCTGGGCTGCTTCTCATAAGTGGCTCTGTGTTTATGCTGAGTGCAGGGAAGGGAAATGTCACTAGCCAGGTCTTTTGTTTCTGGAGATGCATCTGTCAATGCTCCTTTCATGAAAGGCCTCTGAGAAAAGTGAATAATCAGCCTCCTGTGTGCCCCAGGCACTTTATAGATTGGTTTCCAAGCTGTGTGGCCCCAGTTTTTGTTGTTGTATTGTTTTGTTTTTTGGCCAGCCTTATTGCTAGGAGAAGCACAGTGCCCTTTCGGCTCTATCCCAGCAAAAACCACCCATCTTTAAAACTAAAGGCTTTCAGCCCCATCTGTTGCAAAAATTCACAAAATTCAACCCCTCTCATTTTCCATCAATGGCTTTGAGGATATGTTCTCTTTGTGCATTGCCCTGTGTTTTCCACTCTCTCTCACCCTTCTCTTGACCACAACTCCCTCACCTCTGCATAAACTATGATCCATTTCTTCCCTAAAGCACATCTCCATGATTGCTAACCTCTTCAATATGTCCTCTTATCTCTCTTTAGTTGTGTACTTTTTTCTGTCAGTCTTCAGGTTGAATTATGAAGCACTGAGGGTACCTTGATAGATATTTAGTTGTGTTCATTGCATGAGATGAGTCAAGGGTCACTCACTCCCCCACCATCTTCTCTCTCCTTAGGTTTAATTTTTTTATATCATATTTCATTTGGAGATCAACAAGTATATTTAACATAATATATTGATAAATTGCTTGTTTAATTTTTGGTTTATAATTATACTTGCTCAACTACTGAGATACGAATAGTTTCTTAAATTTAGACATAAGCTAGATACCCAGTTTATAACTGCTGTGAATATGAGCAATTTTCTGGGTATAATCTCATTTAATACTTTCCTGGTTCTGTATGGTACATTATATTAATAGAGAAATAGTTCCCCAAGTTAGTCATGTCTATTGATGAATTAAGAAATGTATCCTACTATTTATATATTCAGTCAAATTTCAATTATACATAGTTTTTTTTTTTAAATCTTTTATTTATTTATTTATTTATTTATTTATTTATTTATGATAGTCACAGAGAGAGAGAGAGAGAGGCAGAGACACAGGCGGAAGGAGAAGCAGGCTCCATGCACCGGGAGCCCGATGTGGGACTCGATCCCGGGTCTCCAGGATCGCGCCCTGGGCCAAAGGCAGGCGCCAAACCGCTGTGCCACCCAGGGATCCCAATTATACATAGTTTTATTATGAATTATCTGTGGTGAATTTATACTCTGTCTGAAAACAAATTTATCAGAAAATAATTCTTTTATAAGCATATGGGCTATAGAAAGATACAACACTTTCTATTGTCTCAGGCAAAGTACAATGTTTTGTAGTTTACATATATATAGATAATCTATAATGCCTTTAGATAACAGGAATTAAAGAGGACAACACTACTAACACCCTTTTTGAACTTGGCCACAGAAACTTCTTGCAAGATACTTCTATGAAGGCAAGGGGAAAAAAAGCAAAAATAAACATATGGGACATAAGATAAAAAGCTTCTGCACAGCAAAAGAAAAGGTCAACAAAACTAAAAGACAACCTACAAAAATGGGAGAAAATATTTGTAAATCACCTATCGAATAAAGAGCTAATATCCAAGATCTATAAAGAACTGATTAAACTCAACACCCAAGAAACAATTATACAACATGAAAATAGAATTCAGTGACTCCATGAAATATAATAATATAAGAGGACCAGAAGAAGAAAGAGAAAGAGGAACGAAAAACTTTACTGAAGAAACAATAGCTGAATTCTCAATGGGGAAACACTGGGAGCCTTTCCCCTAAGATCAGGAACAAGACAGGGATGTCCACTCTCACCACTGCTGTTCAAGATGGTACTAGAAGTCCTATCCTCAGCAATCAGGCAGCAAAGAGAAATAAAGGCATTCAAATTGGCAAAGAAGAAGTCAAAATCTCCATCATTGCAAATGACATGTTATCATACATAGAAAACCCAAAAGATGCCACCCCAAGATTACTAGAATTCATACAGCAGTTCAGCAAAGTGGCTGGACACAAAAATCAATGCAGAGAATTCAGTGGCATTTCTATACACTAACAGGGAGACTGAAGAAAGAGAAATTAAGGAGTCAATCCCATTTACAATGGCACCCAAAAGCATAAGATACCTAGGAATAAACCTAACCAAAGAGGTAAAGATTCTATACCCTAAAAACTATACAACACTTCTGAAAGAAATTGAGGAAGACACAAAGAGAAGGAAAAATATTCCATGCTCATGGATTGGCAGAATTAATATTGTGAAAATGTCAATGTTACAAAGGGCAATTTACACGTTTAATGCAATCCCTATCAAAATACCATGGACTTCTTCAGAGAGTTAGAACAAATTATTTTAAGATTTGTGTAGAATCAGAAAAGACCCCGAATAGCCAGGGGAATTATAAAAAAGAAAACCATAGCTGGGGGCATCACAATGCCAGATTTCAGGTTGTACTAGAAAGCTGTAGTCATCAAGACAGTGTGGTCCTGGCACAAAAACAGACACATAGATCAATGGAACAGAAGAGAGAATCCAGAAGTGAACCCTCAACTTAATGGTCAACTAATATTCGATAAAGGAGGAAAGACTATCCATTGGAAGAAAGGCAGTCTCTTCAATAAATTGTGCTGGGAAAATTGGACATCCGCATGCAGAAGAAGGAAACTAAAATATATATATATATATATATATATATATATATATATATATATATATATATAACTCTCTTTCACCATACACAAAGATAAACTCAAAATGGATGAAAGATCTAAATGTGAGACAAGATTCCATTAAAATCCTAGAGGAGAACTCAGGCAAAACTCTTTTTGAACTCGGCCGCAGTAACTTCTTGCAAGATACATCCACAAAAGCAAAAGAAACAAAAGCAAAAATGAACTATTGGGACTTCATCAAGATAAGAAGCTTTTGCACAGCAAAGGATACAGTCAGCAAAACTAAAAGACAACCTACAAAATGGGAGAAGATATTTTCAAATGACATATCAGATAAAGGGCTAATTTCCAAGATCTATAAAGAACTTATTAAACTCAACAGCAAAGAAACAAACAATCCAATCCTGAAATGGGCAAAAGACATGAAGAGAAATCTCACAGAGGAAGACATAGACATGGCCAACAAGCACATGAGAAAATGCTCTGCATCACTTACCATCAGGGAAATACAAATCAAAACCACAATGAGATACCACCTCACACCAGTGAGAATGGGGAAAATTAACAAGGCAGGAAACCACAAATGTTGGAGAGGATGTGGAGAAAAGGGAACCCTCTTGCACTGTTGGTGGGACTGTGAACTGGTGCAGCCACTCTGGAAAACTGTGTGGAGGTTCCTCAAAGAGTTAAAAATAGACCTGCCCTACGACCCAGCAATTGCACCGTTGGGGATTTACCCCAAAGATACAGATGCAGTGAAATGCCGGGACACCTGCACCCCGATGTTTCTAGCAGCAATGTCCACAATAGCCAAACTGTGGAAGGAGCCTCGGTGTCCATCGAAAGATGAATGGATAAAGAAGATGTGGTCTATGTATACAATGGAATATTACTCAGCCATTAGAAATGACAAATACCAAACAATTGCTTCAATGTGGATGGAACTGGAGGGTATTCTCCTGAGTGAAATAAGTCAATCAGAGAAGGACAAACATTATGTGGTCTCATTCATTTGGGGAATATAAATAATAGTGAAAGGGAATAGAAGGGAAGGCAGAAGAAATGGGTAGGAAATATCAGAAAGGGAGACAGAACATGAAAACTCCTAACACTGGAAACAAACTAGGGGTGGTGGAAGGGGAGGAGGGCAGGGGTGGGGGTGAATGGGTGACCAGCACTGAGGGGGGCACTAGACCCCCCCATTTTGATAGAGTCATTAAGTCCCTTCATGTTCAGAGTTACTATTGAAAGATATGAGTATAGTGTCATCATGATATCTATTCAGTCCTTGTTTTTGTGGTTTGTTCCACTGGACTTCTTCTTAAAAGGGAATTTTAAGAGTCCCCCTTAAAATTTCTTGCAGAGCTGGTTTGGAGATCATATATTCTTTCACTTCCTGCCTGTCTTGGAAGCTCTTTATCTTTCCTTCCATTTTGAATGAGAGCCTTGCTGGATAAAGTATTCTTGGTTGCATGTTCTTCTCATTTAGGACCCTGAATATATCCTGCCAACCCTTTCTGGCCTGCCAGGTCTCTGTGGAGAGGTCTGCTGTTACCCTAATACTCTTCCCCATGAAAGTCAGGGATTTCTTATCTCTTGCTGCTTTAAGGATCTTCTCTTTATCTTTGGAATTTGCAAATTAACTATTAAATGTCGAGGTGTTGAACAGTTTTTATTGATTTTAGTGGATCTCTCTATTTCCTGGATCTGAATGCCTGTTTCCCTTCCCAGATTAGGAAAGATTTCAGCTATGATTTGTTCAAATACATATTCTGTACTTCTGTCCTTTTCGGCGCCCTGGGGAACCCCTATTAAGTGTAGGTTTTTCTTCCTCAGGCTGTCATTTATTTCCCTTAATCTATCCTCATGGTCTTTTGTTTGTCTCTTTTTTCCTCAGTTTCCCTCTTTGCCATCAACTTGTCTTCTATGTCACTCATTCGTTCTTCCACCTCATTAACCCTCGTAGTTAGCACTTCTAGTTTGGATTGCATCTCATTCAATTGATTTTTAATTTCTGCCTGATTAGATCTAAATTCTGCAGTCATGAAGTCTCTTGAGTCCTTTATGCTTTTTTCTAGAGCCACCAGTAGCGTATAATAGTGCTTCTGAATTGGCTTTCTGACACTGAAGTGTAATCCAAATTTTGTAAGTCTGTGGGAGAGAGGACTGTTTCTGATTCTTTCTTTTGAGGTGAGGTTTTCCTTCTAGTCATTTTCCTCAGTGAAGAGTGGCCAAATCAAGTTGTATTGGGAAAAGGAGAAAAAGAGAGGAGAGAGAGAAGGAAAGAAAAGAGAAAAGGAAAAAGGAAAAAGGAAGAAAAAAAAAAGAAAAGAAGAAGAAAAAGAAACAAAGGGTGGGGGAAGCAAATAGAATTCAAAAAGAAAAAAACAAACAAACAAAAAACAAAAACAAAAACAACAAAAACACGGGGGAGTATCTTCTGATTATGTATACTTTAAGTTCCTTACTGGGATCCCTTGGTGGCGCAGCAGTTTCGCGCCTGCCTTTGGCCCAGGGCGCGATCCTGGAGACCTGGGATCGAGTCCCATGTCGGGCTCCCGGTGCATGGAGCCTGCTTCGCCCTCTGCCTGTGTCTCTGCCTCTCTCTCTCTCTCTCTCTCTCTCTCTCTCTCTCTCTCTCTGTGACTATCATAAATAAATAAATAAGTAAATAAATAAATATACCTTTAAAGAAAAAAAAAGTCCCATACTTCCCCAGGAACCTGTCCCTCTAGCTGGTCTTCTGGGGGAGGGTCCTGTTGTGCTGATTTTCAGGTGTTAGCACTTGGGGGAGCTGCTCTGCCCCCTGCCTGGTGCAGGGCTCAGTGGTGGTTGTTTACCCCGTGAGGCCCCAGGAGGAACAACCACAGTGGCCCGGCCAGCTCTGGAGCCCTGGATTCAGCTCCCGCAGTAACTACAGAGCTCTCAGTCTGCAGGGGCCTGGAAGCTCCGGGGGCGGGCCGCTGATCTGCTCAGCTCGGGGTAGGAGCCTCCTTGCTGTCCTGGGCCCTCCTGGCCTCTGCCTGTCCAGCGGGTAGGTCGGATCCTAGGCTGTGTCCCCGGCGCCCAGTGCTCCTGGGCTTGCGCTGTTGGATTCGCGCTCTTGGCAGGCAGCCTCTTCCCCGCGGAGCCTCCGCCCAAGCCCCTCTGAGCTGCTGCGGGCGTCAAGCCATGCGCGCTGCAGCCCTTTAGGGAGCTCGGCGCACTCTCCCCGGGGCGCAGGTGTCTGTTAGTGTCCCAGGGAGCCTGAGGGCCTCCAAGCCCTCCTGCAGTCCTGCACTAACTCCCTGTGAGCTCCTTTCTGTCCGGGAAGATTGGTGAAGCTCCTGCTTCTCCCGGACAGAGCTTTCCTGTCATGGGGGCACTCGCCCAGGCCTTAGCCCACCTACTCGCGGGGCCCCTCCCCCTTGGATGACTTTTGTTTCTTTATTTCTTTTTTCTCGGGCTTCCTACCTTGATAGAAGCATGAACTCTTCTCACTGTAGCATTCCAGCTGTTATCTCTTTAAATCTCAGGCCGAATTAGTAGATTTTTCAGGATGATTTGAAGGTTATCTAGGTAATTTGGTTCGGACAGGTGACTTGGGGACACTACTCTTTCGTCATCTTGCCCCTCCCTCAAGAGCACTTCTGAAAGAAATTGAAGAAGACACAGAGATTGAAAAATATTCCATGCTCATGCATTGGAAGAATTAGTATGGTGAAAATGTCAATGCTACCAAGGGAAATTTACACATTAAATGCAATCCCTATCAAAATACCATGGGCTTTCTTCAGAGAATTGGAACAAATCATCTTAAGATTTGTGTGAAATCAGAAAAGACCCCGAATAACCAATGGAATATTGAAAAAGATAACCAGGATGGGGGCATCACAATGCCAGATTTCAGGTTGTACTACAAAGCTGTGGTCATCAAGATAGTGTGGTACTGGCAAAAAAATATACAGATAGATCAATGGAACAGAACAGAGAACCCAGAAATGGGCCCTCAAATCTATGGTCAACTAATACTCGACAAAGCAGAAAAGACTATCCACTGGAAAAAAAGACAGTCTCTTCAATCCATGGTCCTGGAAAAATTGGACAGCCACATGCAGAAGAATGAACCTAGTTCATTCTATTACACCATACACAAAGATAAACTCGAAATGGAGGAAAGATCTTAATGTGAGACAAGAATCCATTATAATCCTAGAGGAGAACACAGGCAACACCCTTTTTGAACTTGGCCACAGCAACATCCTGCAAGTTATATCTAAGAAGACAAGGGGAAAAAAAGCAAAAATGAACTATTGGAACTTAATAAAAATCAAAAGCTTCTTCACAGCAAACGAAACAGTCAACAAAACTAAAAGACAACCTATAGAATGGTAGAAGATATTTGCAAATGAGCTATCAGATAAAGGGCTAGTATCCAAGATCTATAAAAACTTATGAAACTCAACAGCAAAGAAACAAACAATCCAATCATGAAATTGACAAATGACCTGAGCGGACACTTCACCAAAGAAGAAAGAAAACATACAGATGTCCAACAGGCACATGAGAAAATGCTCCTCATCACTTGACATCAGGGAAATACAAATCACAACCACAATTAGATACCACCTTACACCAGTGAGAATGGGGAAAATCAACAACGCAATCAAATCAAATCAATCAAAAAAACAACTAATGTTGGAGAGGATGTGGAGAAAGGGGAACCCTCTTGCATTGTTGGTAGGAATGTGAACTGGTGCAGCCACTCTGGAAAACTTTGTGGAGGTTCCTCAAAGAGTTAAAAATAGATCTGCCCTACGACTCAGCAATTGCACTTCTGGGGATTTACCCCAAAGATACAGATGCAATGAAATGCCGGGATACATGCACCCCAATGTTTATGGCAGTAATGTCCACAGTAGCCAAACTGTGGAAGGAGGCTCAGTGTCCATTGAAAGATGAATGGATAAGGAAGATGTGGTATATGTATATAATGGAATATTACTCAGCCATTAGTAATGACAAATACCATTTTCTTCAACATGGATTGAACTGGAAGGTATTATGCTGAA
Source organism: Vulpes lagopus (assembly GCF_018345385.1). Classification (NCBI taxonomy): domain Eukaryota; kingdom Metazoa; phylum Chordata; class Mammalia; order Carnivora; family Canidae; genus Vulpes; species Vulpes lagopus. The sequence goes on along the minus strand of NC_054848.1, from coordinate 64,284,593 downwards.
TGAAGTCATTCAGGAAGGACAAACATATGGCCTCATTCATTTGGGGAATATAAAAAATAGTGAAGTGGAATAAAGGTGAAGGGAGAGTAAATTAGTAGGAGATAAAAGTGGGGGTGATGGAACATGAGAGATTCCTAACTCTGGGAATCAAACAAGGGGTTGTGGGTGGGGAGGTGGGCAGCGGATTGGGTGACTGGGTGACAGGCACTGAGGGGGGCACTCTGCGGGATGAGCACTGGGTGTTATGCTATATGTTGGCAAATTGAACTCCAATAAAAAAAAATTAAAAAAAGGAATTGTGTCTCACCTACAAAGTATATGCTGAGATTATATTTTGAATCATGAAAACTGCTTTCACAAGAGAAATCAATTACCAAAGTATTGATTTTGTGAATTTGCCATTTACAGGTGACAAAGAATGGCTAAATGTTTCTACATTCTAATGGAAATCTTCAGGCCATTGTGTGAAATCAGCAAGTTTTTGTTTGCTTTTAAAGAGAATTCCACCTAAGGTTAGAGAAGCCCACAGTAAACATAATTTTAAATTGTCAAAATCTGAAATGTTTTACTTTTAATACCAAGAACATGACAAGGATACTCACTCCCGTCACATCTATTCAACATAGTACAGGATTTCTAGCCAGAGCAATTAGACAGAAAAAAAAAATAAAGGAATTAAATCAGAAAGGAAGAAGTTAAATTGTCTTGGCAGGTGACAGGAAATTTTATGTTAAAAACCCTGAACACTCTACCAAATAGTGTTAGAAATAATAAAAAGTTTTAGTAAAGTTGCAGGACACAAAATCAACATAAAAAATCAATGGTGCTTCTATATATGCTATCAACAAACTATCTGAAAGTTAAATTAAGAAAGCAAAGCTATGTGTGTAGCCAAGATGGCAGAGTTAGGAGTACCCTGAGCTCCCTCTATATCATGTTTACAATTGAATAACATCCGCATCCAAGTCAATAAACCAGAGAGCAACCCAAAACCTGTCAGGACTAACTCTACAACTAAATATAGAGAAGAAGCTGCATCTGAAAGTTTAGGAAGGTCATAAATGTAGAGGGTGGCTTCCAACAGGAGGGGTGGATCTGCACAGGTAGAAAGGGCAGAGAAATGGGCCCTTGTACCAGGGAGCTCACATAGGGAAGACTAATCCCCACAACACTTATCTTGAAAACAAAACAAACAAAAAAAGACAAAAAAAAAAAAAAAACCAACAGAGGTCCTGAATTGCATGAGTTTGTAAAACCAGTGGGACATGGAACCTAGAGTTTAAAATTCAGCACACTCAGCATTTGGTGAGCTAGGAGGACAAATGATAGCCAGATCAGTGCCCTTAAAGAGACAGCAGACTGTAAAAAGAAGCAACACAACACAAAACAAATAAAAAAACCCCACCAGGTTACACAATACCATTGGTAGACAGGAGATAATTCTGTGTATAATTACTTCAGAGCATATTAGGGGACTTCTTTGAAAATGAGGGAGCTAGCATGCATCATTTCCCTCTCTCACCAGCCTCCAACCCTGGCATAAACAGAGACAACTACAGGAGATAGAGCTGCACAGACACTTGTAGTATAGACCAAGGGCTCATGGCAAATCTTGTTAAAGCTGCCTGTGTGCTCAGCCCAGCCTCCATGTACACAATTGTGTTTCTATGCCCCACCAGGCTTCATTACAGTACCTAGCCACTTCCTCTCACACACCATCTCACACCAGGTCCAGATGCAAGGTACCTAGTGGTCACTGTCCACCATGATCCAGGCCGCCCTGGCACACATCCCCCAGGTGCTACAGAGCTTCAGAAGATCAGGCACAAGACTAGTGGCACAGTGCAAATTTTGGTACCACTCTTACCCAGTTCCTATGTTCCAGAGTAGTATTGCTCCCTCAAAGCTAGCCTGGCTGGGTCTCACTAACACCACAGAGAGCAAAGAACAGTCCATAACAGGCAGGAATTCAGTGCAGATGACTGCACTTAAAAGACAAGTGACTCAGACACAAAAGCAGAGTGTGAGCAACTCATATAGTATACTCCCCTGAAGTGCCAGGTACTGGTGAAAAGAGTACACCATGCTGCAAGGCATTCCATGACCTCCTTTTCATAAAGTTACTACATTCAAAAGTATAAGATGTGACTGACTTTTTAATATACAGAAAGAGACACAAAGAGGCAGACATAAGGAGGAGACAGAGAAATGTATTCCAAATGAAATACAAGGCAAGGTTATGGCCAGAGATCAAAGAGAAACAAATATAAGTAACATCCTTCATAGAGAATTTAAAAAAAATAATCATAAGGACACTCATTGGATTTGATGAAAGAGTGAAATACATGAGTGAGGCCCTTAATACAGATATAAGTAATAACATAGCAGAGAAAAAAATCTCAATATACAATATGAAAAACATGTTTGGTGGCATGAATAGCAGGATGGAAGAGTCAGAGGAAAAACTTAGTGACCAAGAAGACAAAGTAATGGATAGTAATCAATAAAAGATAGAAAGTGAATTATGCAAAGCAAGAATCATCTAAGAGACATCAACGACTCCACCAAATGTAATAGTATCCATATTATACTAGTCCAAAAAGAAAAGAGAGAGAAAGGAGTAGAGAATTTATTTGAAGTAATAATTGTTGGAGGTGGGGCAAGATGGCGGAAGAATAGGGGTCCTCATCTCACCAGGCCCCACCAACTTACCTAGTTAACTTTAAAATTATCCTGAACACCTATGAATTCGACCTGAGATTTAAAGAGAGAACATCCAGAATGCCAGAGAGAGCAGGGTTTTCGCTTCTAGCAAGGGAGGAAGGTGGAAAAAAATAAAATAAAAAAGAATCAAGTTGGGGAGAGGCACCGAGAGGAGCTGGGCTAAAGCCAGCTGAGAAAGCCTCCAGGATAGAAATCCCAGGTGGGAACTTTAACTTCTGCACCATATTCTTCCTGGACAGAAAAGCCCTTGTCAGGGAAATCAGGTGAAATCGAAGGAGGAGCAGTGAAGCCTCCAGTTTCCCAGAGTCACTAATAGAGGAAGTGCGTCTTGGGAAAAGCACGCCACCAAGTAGACTAATCTCAGTAAAGGGCTAGAGCGGGCACCCGGCCAGGTATCTGGGAGAAGCCAGTTGGATAGATGGGTGGATCCAGATGGAGGTGTCTGTGCCCTACTGCCTTTGGATCCGTGTGCTGTTGGAGCGCAATTCCAGCAGCACAGGTCCCCAGATCCCAGGGTTCCCAAGCAGACAAAGACGAGGATCCTGCACTCCTGCTGGGACAAGAAGAAGCAGGGATGGTGAAGGACAGGGAGAACTCTCTTGCTGCTGGGCACCCCCGAGCTGTGCTCATCAGTGCATGCGTACCGCCCCAGGAGCATCTAGGCCACTGTGGACAGGGAGATTGCATTAGTTACTAGCAGGGACTTAACTCCAGAGCTGGAATACTGGCTGCCGCCAGTGTTGTTTTTCTCCTTGTTTCACCTTGTGTCTGTGAGATCCGGGGCACCAGGGAACAGAGGCCTCATGGGGTAAGCAGAACACGCTGAGCCCAGCATGAGGCAGGGGGTGGGGCATCGCTGCCCAGGCACGGACATGAGAATAAGCACAGCAGGCCCCTCCTCTAGAAGACCAGCTGGAAGAAAAGGGGAAGAGCAATTTCTTGACCAAGCAGTGCTGGAAAGCTCCAGGGGAGGTCGAGGGATTTATAGCATATAAAACTAGAGGTCCTCCTGCTTTTATTTCCTTTTCCATTACAACTTGTTCTTATATCAGACTAAAAATTTCCTTTTTTTTTTTTCTCTTTTCCCACCTTAACTACAATATTTTACCACCCCTTCATTTTTAAGTTTCTTCCTTTCTGGCTTTCATATTTCTACAATTATATGTCTCAGAGATATTTTCCACTTCTAGATTCCCTTCAACATAATCACTTAATTTGGGGGAGATATACAAGATATGTGTTTGTGTGTGTGTGTGTGTGTGTGTGTGTGTGTGTGTTGTTTTCTTTGCCTCCTTTTGTTCTACAATGGCAGAATTTAATACCTTCTAAAATATGACCCACATGCAACCAGAACCAAGTGGTATACTATACTACTTCATTTTGAGATATTATGTTATCTCTTCATTCCCATTCTGCCCCCCCTCTTTTATCTCCCTTAGGTTTTCATGGTGAATGTTGGGCTTTCTACAAGTATTTCTGGTTTATATAAATTAGGGATAGATCATCTTCTAACACACAGAACTTAATAGACTCAGAAACAGGAGGATCACCCCCTAGGACCCCTCAGGTACATGACATTCTCTCTCCACTAAAACTTTATCACTTCCACGATCTGCCAGTCCCCTTTTTCTCTTCTTTTACCTTAGTTTTGTTTTTTTTTTCTTATGTTTTCTCTTTTATTTTATTTCTTCTTTGGGATTCTTGGCATTTTGTTTTTTAATACTTGTCTTAAAATATGTTTTTCACTTTAGTGGTGTTTTTGTTTCATATCATTCTGATAAATATTTTCATTTTCTGGTCTCTCACCTCATCAGAATCATCTAGGGTGAAATTAACTTAGGTCATGGTTGATATTCCTAACTCAGTTTGCTTATACAGGCACTGTACTGAGCAAAATGACTAGAACGAAGAAATTACCACAAAATAAAGACTTAGAAACAGTATTCTTTGCCACAAGTTACAGAATTTGGATTACAATTCGATGTCAGAAACCCAATTCAGAAACACATTTATAAAGCTACTGGTGGCTCTGGAAAAAAGCATAAGTATTTAGGAGACTTCACGACTGCACAATTTAGATCTAATCAGGCAGAAACTAAAAATCAATTAAATGAGATGCAATCCAAACTGGAGGTCCTAACAATGAGGTTTAATGAGGTGGAAGAAAGAGTGAGCAACATAAAATACAAGTTGATAGCAATGAAGAAACCTGAGAAAAAATTAGAAAAACAATTAAAAGACCAAGAGAAAAGGTTAATGGAAATAAATGATAGTCTCAGAAGGAAGAATCTATGTATAATTTGGGTTCCAGAGAGCACCGAGAGGGACAGAAGGCCAGAAAGCATATATGGACAAATTATAGCTGAGAACTTCCCTAATTTGGGGGAGAGGAACAGGTATTCAGATCCAGGCGATAGAGAGCCCCCCAAAACCAATAAAAACCATTCAACACCTCGACATTTAATACTGAAATTTGCGAATTCTAAAGATAAAGAGAAAATCCTTAAGGTAGTGAGACACAAGATTCCAAACATATATGGGGAGAAATATGAGATTAACAGCAGACCTCTCCACAGGGACCTGGCAGGCCAGAAAGGGAAGACAGGATATATTCAGGGTCCTAAATGAGAAGAACATGCAACCAAGAATACTCTATCCAGCAAGGCTCTCATCTCTATCTTCAAGGTAGGCAGAAACTGAAGATTCTGTGACCACCAAACCAGCTGTGAAAGAAATATTAAGGGGGACACAGTAAAAGAAAGAGGAAGCCCAAAGAAATAATCCACAAAACCAAGGATGGAATAGGTATTATGATGGCACTAAATTCATATCTTTCGATAGTTACTCTGAACGTGAATGTGCTAAATAATCCCATTGAAACACGCAGGATTTCAGACTGGATAAAAAAGCAAGACACATAATATGTTGTCTACAAGAGACTCATTAGATGTAAGGACATCTCCAGCCTGAAAATGAAAAGGCAGAGAACCATTTACCATTCAAATGGTCCTCAAAAGAAAGCTGGGGCAACAGTCCTCATATCAGATAAGTAAGTTATCACAAAGACTGTAGTAAGAGATGAAGAGGGACACTGTATCTTACTTAAAGGGTCCATCCAAGAAGAAGACGTAAAAGTCATGAATATTTATTCCCCTAATGAGGGAGCTGCCAAATATATCAATGAATTAATAACAAAACTAAAGATATACTTAAATTATAATACACGAATAGTAGGAGGCTTCAACACAGCACTTTCTGCAAATGACAGATATTCTAAGCACAAAATCATGAAAGAAACAAGAGCTTTAAATGATACAATGGACCAGATGGATTTCACAGATATATACAGAACTTTGCATCTGAATACAACAGCATACACATTCTTCTCAAGTACACATGGAACTTTCTCCAGAATAGACCACATACTGGGTCACAAATAAGGTCTCAATACCAAAGGATTGCATTTGTCCCCTGCATATTTTCAGACCACAATGCTTTGAAACTTGAACTCAATCACAGGAAGAAATTTGGAATAAACTAAAATAAGTGGAAGTTAAAGAGTATCCTGCTAGAAGATGAAAGGGTCAACCAGGAAACTGGAGAAGAATTAAAAAGATTAATGGAAACAAGTAAGAATGAAGATACAACCATTCAAAATCTTTGGGGTACAGCAAAATTAGTCCTAAGAGGTAAATGCATTGCAATACAAACATCCCTCAAAAATTGGAAGAAACTCAAATACACAAGCTAACCTCACACCTAGAGAAACTGGAGAAAGAACAGTAAATAAAACCTACACTGAGCAGAAGAAGAGAATAAAGACTCAAGCAGAACTCAATGAAACAGAGACCAGAAGAATTTTAGAACAGATAAAAAAAAAAAAAAACAGGAGCTGGTTCTTTGAAATAATAAGATAGATAAACCATTAGGCAGCGTTATAAAAAGAAAAGAGAAAAGACTAAAATTACTAAAACCATGAATGAAAAAGGAGATATCACAAACAATACCAAGGAAATACAAATGATTTTAATAATGTATTATGGGCAGCTAAAAGCTAATTAATTACACAATCTAGACAAAATGGATGGATTTCTGGAAAACCGCAAATTACCAAAACTAGAACAGGAAGAAATAGAAAACCTGAACAGGCAAGTAACAGTGAGGAAATTGAAGCATTCATCAAAAACCTCCCAAGATACAAATGTCCAGGGCCAGATGGCTTCCCAGGAGAATTCTATCAAACTTTTAAAGGAGAAATAATATCTATTTACCAAAGCTGTTCCAAAAGTTAGAAAGGGACAGGATACTTCCAAAATCTTTTCATGAGGCCTGCATCACCTTAATTCCAACACCAGGCAAAGACCCCACCAAAAAGGAGAATTATAGACAAATATCCCTGATGAACAAAGATGCAAACATTCTCAACAAGATACTAGCCAATAGGATCCAACAGTACATTAAGAAGATTATTTACCATGATAAAGAGGGACTTATTCCTGGGAAGCAAGGCTGGTTTAATGCTTATAAAGCAATCAATGTTATAGATCATATCAACAAGAGAAAAAACAAGAACTCTATGATCCTCTCAATAGTTGCAGAGAAAGCATTTGACAAAATACAGCATTCATTCCTAATCAAAACCCTTCAGAATGTAGGGATAGAGGGAACATTCCTCAGCATCTTAAAAAGCCATATACAAGAAGCCCACAGCAAATATCATTCTCAATGGGGAAACACTGGGAGCCTTTCCCCTAAGACCAGGAACAAGACAGGGATGTCCACTCTCACCACTGGTATTCAACACAGTACTACAGTCCTAGGCTCCCCAAAAAGACAACAAAAAGAAAAAACGGCATTCAAATTGAGAAAGAAGAAAGCAAGCTCTCCCTCTTCATAGGAGACATGATACTGTCAATAGAAAACCCAAAAGCCTCCCCTCCAAGATTGCTAGAACTCATACAGCAATTCAGCAATGTGGCAAGATACAAAATCAATGCACAGAAATTAGTGGCATTTCTATACACTAAAAATAAAACTGAAGGAAGAGAAATTTAGGAATCAATGCCATATACAAATGCAATGAAAAGCATAAGATACCTAGGAATAAACCCGACCAAATTTCTAAAGGATCTATACTCTTAAAACCTACAGAACACTTCTGAAAGAAGTTGAGGAAGACACAAAGAGATGGAAAAATATTCCATGCTCATTCATTGGAAGAATTAATATTGTGAAAATGTCAATGCTACCCAGGGCTATTTACAAGTTAAATGCACTCCCTATTAAAATACCATGGAGTTTCTTCAGAAAGTTGGAACAAATTATCTCAGGTTTGTGTGGAATCAGAAAAGACCCCAAATAGCCAGGGTAATATTAAAAAAGAAAACCAGAGCTGGGGGCATCACAATGCCAGATTTCAGATTGTACTACAAAGCTGTGGTCATCAAGACAGTGTGGTACTGGCACAAAAACAGATGCATAAATCAATGGAACAGAAAAAGAATCCAGAGGTTGACTTTCAACTTTATGGTCAACTAATATTCGACAAAGAAGGAAAGATAATCCACTGGATAAACGACAGCCTCTCCAAAGAATGGTGCAGGGAAAATTGGACATCCACATGCAGAAGAATGAAACTAGACCATTTTCTTACACCATACACAAAGATAAACTCAAAATGGATGAAAGATCTAAATGTGAGACAAGATTCCATTAAAATCCTAGAGGAGAACACAGCTACAGCCTTTCTGAACTTGGCCACAGCAACTTCTTGCAAGATATATCCATGAGGGCAAGGAAAACAAAAGTAAAAATGAACTTTTGGGACTTCATCAAGATAAAATGCTTCTGCACAGCAAAAGAAACAGTCAACAAAACTCAAAGACAACCTACGGAATGGGAGAAGATATTTGCAAATGGTATATCAGATAAAGGGCTAATGTCCAAGATCTATAAAGAACTTATGAAACTCAATAACAAAGAAACAAACCAATTATGAAATAGGTAATAGAGATGAACAGACATTTCTCCAAAGAATACATACACGTGACCAACAAGCACATGAAAAAATGCTCTACATTGCTTGCCATTAGGGAAGTACAAATCAAAACCACAATACGATACCACCTCACACCAGTGAGAATAGTGAAAATTAACAACACGGAAACAACAAATGTTGGAGAGGATGTGGAAACATGGGAACTCTCTTGCACTGTTGGTGGGAATGTGAACTGGTGTAGCCATTCTGGGAAACTGTGTGGAGGTTCCTCAGAGTTAAAAATAGAGGTACCTATGACCTAGCAATTGCACTTATGGGGAATTATCTCAAAGATACAGATACAATGAAAATAGAGACACCTGCACCCCAATGTTTAGCGCAGCAATGTCCACAGTGGCCAAACTGTGGAAGGAGGCTCAGTGTCCATTGAAAGATGAATGGATAAAAAAGATGTGGTATATATATTCAATGGAATATTACTCAGCCATTAGAAATGACCAATACTCACCATTTGCTTAGACATGTATGGAACTGGAGGGTATTTTGTTGAGTGAAGTAAGTCAATTGGTGAGGGACAATCATTATATGGTTGCACTCCCATGGGGAATATAAAAAAATTGTGAAAGGGATTATATGGAAGGGAGAGAAAATGAGTGGGAATAATCAAAGATGGTGACAAAGTATGAGAGACTCCTAACTTGGGAAATGAATGGGGTGTAGTGGATAGGGTGTCTGGTCAGAAAATGGGTTACAGGGTGATGGGCCTTGAACGGGACACTTGATCATATAAGCACGTGGTATTATAATATATATTGGCAAGTAGAATTCCAATAAAAAAATATACCAAAAAAATAAATAATTGTTGAAAACCTCCTTAAGGGAAGTAAACTGATATCCAGATTCAGGATACAGAGTGAACACCCATGAAAATCAACTAAAGCAGACCCACACCAAGACATGTTATAATTAAATTTGCAAAATATATTTAAAAGAAAAAAAATCCTACCTGGCGACAAATGAAAAAGAAAACAATGGCCCAAAACCTGTGGGATCCACAAAGGCAATTCTAGGAGGGAAATTTAGAGCAATACAGACATAACAAGAGAAGCAAGAAAAACTCAAACAATGTAATTTTATACTTAAAAGAGTTATATAACAGGAATCTCTGGGTGACTCAGACTCAGCGCCTGCATTCGGCCCAGGGCGTGATCCTGGTGTCCCAGGATTGAATCCCACATCAGGCTCCCTGCAATGAGCCTGCTTCTCCCTATGGCTATATCTCTGCTTCTGTCTCTCTCTCTCTCTATCTCTAATGAATAAATAAAATATTAAAAAAAGAGCTAGAAATGGAACAACATGCCAAACCTAAAGGCATGCATTTTAAGGAAATAGTAAAAATATAAGCAGAAATAAATTATATATATATAAAAAGAAATAAATTATATAGAACGTAAGAAAATATTAGAATTGATCAATAAATCCAGAAGGTGGATTGATCTTTGAAAAATTCAATGAAATTGAAAACATCTATCCAGGATTTTCTCTTTTTTTTAAAAAAATAAAATTTTATTTATTTTTTATTGGAGTTCAATTTCCAACATATAGCATAACACCCAGGGCTCATCCAACCAAGTGCCCCCCTCACTGCCCATCACCCAGTCACCCCAATCCCCCACCCACTTCCCCTTCCACTACCCGTTGTTCATTTCCCAGAGTTAGGTGTCTTTCATGTTTTGTCACCCTCACTGATATTTTCTTTCTTTTTTTTTTTTTCCTTTTTTAATTTTTTTTATTTTATTTTTTTATTTTTTTTATTTTTTTTTAATTAATTTTTATTGGTGTTCAATTTACCAACATACAGAAAAACACCCAGTGCTCATCCCACCAAGTGCCCCCCTCAGTGCCCATCACCCAGTCACCCCAAACCTTCGTCCACCTACCCTTCCACTACCCCTTGTTCATTTCCCAGAATTAGGTGTCTCTCATGTTTTGTCACCCTCACTGATATTTTCACTCATTTTCTCTGCTTTCCCTTTATTCCCTTTCACTAATTTTTATATTCCCCAAATGAATGAGACGATATAATGTTTGTCATTTTCCGATTGACTTATTTTACTCAGCACAATACCCTCCAGGTCCCTCCGCGTCGATGCAAATAGTGGGTATTTGTTGTTCCTAATGACTGAGTAATACTCCATTGTATACATATACTACATCTTTATCCATTCATCTTTCGATGGACACCAAGGTTCCTCCACAGTTTGGCTATTGTGGACATTGCTGCTATAAACATTGGGGTGCAGGTGTCCTGCTGTTTCAGTGCATCTGTATCTTAAGGGAAAATTCCCAAAAGTGCAACTGCTGGGTCATAGGGCAGATCTATTTTTAACTCTTTGAGGAACCTCCACACAGTTTTCCAGAGTGGCTGTACCAGTTCACATTCCCACCAAAACTGCAAGAGGATTCCCTTTTCACCACATCCTCTCCAACATTTGTGGTTTCCTGCCTTGTTAATTTTCCCCATTCTTACTGGTGTGAGGTGGTATCTCATTGTGGCTTTGATTTGTATTTCCCTGATGGCCAGTGATGCAGAGCATTTTCTCATGTTCTTGTTGGCCATGTCCATGTCTTCCTATGTGAGATTTCTATCCATGTCTTTTGCCCATTTCATGATTGGATGGTTTCTGTCTTTGCTGTTGAGTTTATTAAGTTCCTTACCGATCTTGGAAACTAGCCCTTTATCTGATACATCACGTGCAAATATTTTCTCCCATTCTGTATGTTGACTGTCAGTTTTGTTGCAGGTTCTTTTGCTGCACAGTTTTCTTATATTTTTTTGAAGATTTATTTATTTATTTATATTAGACAGAGAGAGAGAAAGAGAGAGAGAGAGAGACAGAGAGAAAGAGAGGCAGAGAAACAGGAAGAAGGAAAAGCAGGCTCCATGCCAGGCGCCCGACTTGGGACTCGATCCCAGGAATCCAGGATGGCGCCCTGGTCCAAAGGCAGGTGCCAAACCGCTGAAACACCCAGGGATACCCAGAAGCTTCTTATCTTAATGAAGCACCAATAATTCATTTTTGCTTTTGTTTCTCTTGACTTCATGGATGTATCTTACATGAATTTGCTGGGGCCAAGTTAAGAAAGGGTGTTACCTGTGTTCTCCTCTAGGATTTTGATGGAATATTGTCTCACATTTAGATCTTTCATCCATTTTGTGTTTATCTTTGTGTATGGTGTAAGAAAATGGTCTAGTTTCATTCTTATGCATGTGACTGTCCAATTTTCACAGCACCATTTATTGAAGAGACTGTCTTTTGTCCAGTGGATAGTCTTTCCTCCTTTGTCAAATATTAGTTGACCATAACGTTGAGAGTCCACTTCTGGATTCTCTATTCTGTTCCATTGATCTGTGTCTGTTTTTGTGCCAGTACCACACTGTCTTGATGACCACAGCTTTGTAGTACAATCTGAAATCTGGCATTGTGATGCCCCGAGCTATGGTATTCTATTTTAATATTCCCCAGCTATTTGAGGTCTTTTCTGATTCCACACAACCCTTAAAATGATTTCCAACTCTCTGAAGAAAGTCCATGGTATTTTGATAGGAAATGCATTAAATGTGTAAATACCCCTGGGTAGCATTGACATTTTCACAATATTAATTCTTCCAACGAAAGGGTATGGAATATTTTTCCATATTTTCTGTCTTCCTCAATTTCTTTCAGAAGTGTCCTATAGTTTTTAGGATATAGATCCTTTACCTCTTTCGTTAGGTTGATTCCTAGGTATCTTATGCTTTTGGGTGGAATTGTAAATGGGATGACTCCCTAATTTCTCTTTCTTCAATCCATTGTTAGTGTATAGAAATGCGACTGACTTCTGGGTATTGATTTTGTATCCTGCCACACTGCCGAATTGCTGTATGAGATCTAGCAATCTTGAGGTGGAGTCTTTTGGGGTTCTACATAGAGTATCATGTCACCAGCGAAGAGGGAGAGTTTGAATTCTTTGCCCATTTGAATGCCTTTTATTTATTTTTGTTGTCTAATTGCTGAGGCTAGGACTTCTAGTACTATGTTGGATAGCAGTGGTGAGAGTGGATATCCCTGTCTTTTTTCTGATCTTAGGGAAAAGGCTCCCAGTGCTTCCCCATTGAGAATGATATTTGCCATGGGCTTTTCGTAGATGGCTTTTAAGATGTTGAGGAATGTTCCCTCTATCTCTACACTCTGAAAAGTTTTGATCAGGAATGGATGATGGATTTTCTCAAATGTTTTCTCTGCATCTATTGAAGGGCTCATATGATTCTTGTTATTTCTTTTGCTGACGTGATGAATCACATTGATTGTTTTACGACTGTTGAACCAGGCTTGTGTCTCGGGGATAAATCCTACTTGCTCATGGAGAATAAAATTCTTAATGTATTGTTTTATCCTATTGGCTAGCATCTTGTTGAGAATTTTTGCATTCATGTTCAACAGGGATATTTATCTATAATTTTCCTTTTTGGTGGGCTCTTTGTCTGGTTTTGGAATTAAGGTGATGCTGGACTCATAGAATGAGTTTGGTAGTACTCCATCTCTTTCTATCTTTCTGAACAGCTTTAGTAGAATAGGTATGGTGTCTTCTTTAAACGTTCAATAGAAATCCCAGAGAAGCCGTCTGGCCCTGGACTTTTGTGTGTTGGGAGGTTTTTGATGACTGCTTCAATTTCCTCCCTGGTTATTGGCCTGCTCAGGTTTTCTATTTCTTCCAGTTCTAGTTTTGGTAGTTTGGAGTTTTCCAGAAATGTGTCCATTTCTTCTAGATTGTCTAATTCATTGGCTTATAGCTGTTCATAATATGTTTTTAAAATCATTTGTATTTCCTTGGTGTTAGTAGTGATCTCTCCTTTCTCATTCATGATTTTATTAATTTGAGTGTTCTCTTTCTCTTCTTTTTAATAAGGCTGGCTAATGGTTTATCTATCTTATTAATTCTTTTAAACAACCAACTCCTGGTTTTGTTGATCTGTTCCACAGTTATTCTGGTCTCGATTTCATTGAGTTTTGTCGAATCTTTAGCTCTCTTCTACTGCTGGGTGTAGGATCTATTTGCTGTTTTTTCCCTAGCTCCTTTATTTGTAAGGTTAGCTTTTGTATTTGAGTTCTTTCCAGTTTTGGGATGGATGCTTGTATTGTGATGTATTTCCCCCTCAGGACTGCTTTTGATGTATCCCAAAGATTTTGAATGGTTGTATCTTCATTCTCATTAGTTTCCATGAATATTTTTAATAATTCTTCCTTAATTTCCTGCTTGACCCTTTCATCTTTTAGCAGAATGGTCCTTAACTTCCACGTGTTTGAAAACCTTCCAAACTTCTTCTTATGACTTAGTTCTAATTTCAAGGTATTATGGTCTGAGAATATGCAGGGGAGGATACCAATCTTTTTTATTGGTTCATACCTGATTTGTGACCCAGTATGTGGTCTCTTCTGGAGAAAGTTCCATGTGCACTTGAGAAGAATGTGTATTCAGTTGTGTTTGGACGTAAAGTTCTGTAGATATCTGTGAAATCCATCTGGTCCAGTGTATCATTTAAAGGTCTTTTTTCTTTGGAGATATTGTGCTTAGAAGACATATCGAATGTAGAAAGCGCTAGAATGAAGTCACCAAGTATAAGTATATTATTATCTAAGTATGTCTTAACGTTGGTTATTAATTGATTGATATATTTGTCAGCTCCCACATTCGGGGCGAATATATTGATGATTGTTAAGTCCTCTTGTTGCATACCTCCTTGAAGTATGATATAGTGTCCCTCTTCATCTCTCACTACAGTCTTCTGGATAAATTTTAGTTTATCTGATATAAGGATGGCTACCCCTGCTTTCTTTTGAGGACCATTTGAATGGTAATTGGTTCTCCAACTTTTATTTTTAAGCTGGAGGTGTCCTTATGTCTAAAATGAGTCTCTTGTAGACAGCAAATAAATAGGTCCTGGTTTTTAATCCAGTCTGACACCATGCACCTTTTGATGGGGTTCTTAAGCCCGTTCACATTCAGAGTTACTATTGAAAGATATGAGTATAGTGTCATCATGATATCTATTCAGTCCTTGTTTTTGTGGATTGTACCATTGGACTTCTTCTTAAAGAGGAATTTCAAGAGTCCCCCCCTTAAAATTTCTTGCAGACCTGATTTGGAGGTCACATATTCTTTCAGTTCCTGCCTGTTTGGAAGCTCTTTATCTCTCCTTCCATTTTGAATGAGAGCCTTGCTGGATAAAGTATTCTTGGTTGCATGTTCTTCTCATTTATGACCCTGAATATATCCTGCCAGCCCTTTCTGGCCTGCCAGGTCTCTGTGGAGAGGTCTGCTGTTACCCTAATACTCCTCCCCATAAAAGTCAGGGACTTTTTGTCTCTTCCTGCTTTAAGGATCTTCTCTTTATCTTTGGAATTTGCAAGCTTCACTATTAAATGTCGAGGTGTTGAACGGTTTTTATTGATTTTTGGGGGGGTATCTCTCTATCTCTTGGATCTGAATGCCTGTTTCCCTTCCCAGATTAGGAAAGTTTTCAGCTAGGATTTGTTCAAATACATATTCTGGCCCTCTGTCCCTTTCGGCACCTCGGGAACCACCATTAAACATATGTTTTTCTTCCTCAGGCTGTCGTTTATTTCCCTTAATCTGTCTTCATGGTCTTTTAATTGTCTGACTCTTTTTTCCTCAGTTTCCCTTTTTGCCATCAACTTGTCTTCTATGTCACTCATTCGTTCTTCCACCTCATTAACCCTCGTCATTAGGACTTCTAGTTTGGATTGCATCTCATTCAATTGATTTTTAATTTCTGCCTGATTGGATCCAAATTCTGCAGTCATGAAGTCTCTTGAGTCCTTTATGCTTTTTTCTAGAGCCACCAGTAGCTGTTTAATAGTGCTTCTGAATTGGCTTTCTGACATTGAATTGTAATCCAGATTTTGTAACTCTGTGTGAGAGAGGACTGTTTCTGATTCTTTCTTTTCAGGTGAGTTTTTCCTTCTAGTCATTTTGCTCAGTGCAGAGTGGCCAGAAACAAGTTGTTTTGGGTAAAGGAGAAAAACAGAGAATAGAAAGAAGATAAGAAAAAGAAAAAAAAAGAAGGAAAAAAAAAAAGAAGAGAGTATAAGCACAAAAAGGGGGGGGGGTAAGCACACAGAAATCAAGAAACAAAAAAACCAGGGGGAATATCCTCTGATTTTGTATACTGTAAACCCCTCCACTTCCCCTGGAACTTTCCAGTGCTGCTTGGTCAATAATTTGTTTTTCCCCTGTCCATCTAGCTGGTCTTCTGAGGGAGGGGCTTGTTGTGCTAATTTTCAGGTGTTAGCACTTGGGGGAGCTGCTCAGCCCCCTTGCCTGGTGCAGGGATCAGTGATTGTTGTTTAAGCTGTTTATCCTGTGAGGCCACTGTGAAGCTCAGTGGGGGTTGTTTATCCTGTGAGGCCCCAGGATGAACAACAGTGGTAGCAGTGGCCAGCTCTCCAGCCCTTGAGTCAGTTCCTGCTGTAACTATGGAGTTCTCAGTCTGCAGGGGCCTGGATGTTCCAGGAGCGGGGCCTCTGATCTGCTCAGCTTGGGGCATGAGTGTCCTTGCTTTCCTGTGCCCTCCTGGCTTCTGCCTGTCCTGGGGGGAGCGCCGTATCTTGGCCTGTGTCCCTGGTGCCCTGTGTTCCCGGGCCTGTGCTGCTGGATTCGCGCTCCTGGCCATGCAGCCCCTTCCACATAGAGCCTCTGCCGAGCCTCCTCAGAGCTGCTCCCAGGTCCAGAGGTGTGCACTCTGCAGCCCTTTAGGGAGCTCTACCACTGGGTGTGTCACGCTCTCCCCGGGGCAGAGGTGCTCTGTTATTGTCCCTGGGAGCCTAAGGTCATCACCGCCCCTCCTGGGATCCTGCTGTAAATCCCTGCAAGCACCTTTCTGTCTGGGAAGATTAGTGAAACTCCTACTTCTCTGGGACGGGGCTTTCCTGTCCTCGGGACACTCACCCTGGCCTTAGCCAGGATCCTAGCAGGGGCCCTCCCCCTTGGATGCCTTTTGTTTCTTTCTTTTTTCCCCATTCTTCCTACCTTGATAGAAGCATGAACTCTTCTCACTGTAGCATTCCAGCTGTTCTCTCTTTAAATCACAGGCCGAATTAGTAGATTTTCAGGATGATTTGGAGGTTATCTAGGTAATTTGGTGGGTACAGGTGACTTGGGGACCCTACTCTTCCGCCGTCTTGCCCTGCCTCTCTGTCAAATGCTTTCTCTGCATCTATTGAAAGGATCATATGGTTCTTGTTTTCTGTCTTGCTCATATGATCAATCACATTGAATGTTTTGTGAGTGTTGAACCAGCCTTGATTTCGTGGATAAATCCCACTTGGTCATGGTGAATAATTTTCTTAATGTATTGTTGGATCATATTGGCTAGTATCTTGTTGAGAATTTTTACATCTGTGTTCATCAGGGATATTGGTCTATAATTCTCCTTTTTGGTGGCGTCTTTGTCTGGTGTTGGAATTAAGGTAATACTGGCCTCATAGAACAAGTTTAGAAGTATTCCATCTGTTTCTGTCTTCCCGAACAGCTTTAGTAGAATAAGTATGGTTTCTTTAAATGTTTGATAGAATTCCCCTGGGAAGCCATCTGGCCATGCACTTTTGTGTCTTGAGGGGTTTTTGATGACTGCTTCAATTTCCTCCCTGGTTACTAGCCTGTTCAGGTTTTCTATTTCTTCTTTTTCCAGTTTTGGTAGTTTGTGGTTTTCCAGAAATGCGTCCATTTCTTCTAGATTGCCTAATTTATTGGCGTATAGCTGCACATAATAAGGTTTTTAAAGCATTTGTATTTCCTTGGTATTGGTGATCTCTCCTTTCTCATTCATGATCTTATTAATTTGAGTCTTTTCTCTCTTCTTTTTAATAAGTCTGGCTAATGGTTTATCTATCTTATTAATTCTTTCAAACAACCAACTCCTGGTTTTGTTGATCTGTTCCACAGTTATTCTGGTCTCGATTTTGTTGAGTTCCCCTTGAATCTTTATTAACTCTCTTCTTCAATTGGGTGTAGGATCTATTTGCTGTTTTTTCTCCAGCTCCTTTAGGTGCAAGGTTAGCTTTTGTATTTGAGTTCTTTCCAGTTTTTGGATGGATGCATGTATTGCGATGTATTTCCCCCTCAGGACTGCTTTTGATGTATCCCAAAGATTTTGAACGGTTGTATCTTCATTCTCATTAGTTTCCGTGAATCTTTTTAATTCTTCCCTGATTTCCTGGTTGACCCTTTCATCTTTTAGCGGCATGTCCTTAACCTCCACGTGTTTGAAATCCTTCCAAACTTCTTCTTGTGATTTAATTCTAATTTCAAAGTTGTTTGGTCTGAAATTATGCATGGGGCGATCCCAAACTTTTGCTATCAGTTAAGACCTTATTTGTGACCCAGTATGTGGTGTTTTCTGGAGAAAGTTCCAAGTTTGGATTAAAGTTTTGTAAACATCTCTGAAATCCATCTAGTCCAGTCTATCATTTAAAGTTCTTGTTTCTTTGAAGATGTGCTTTGAATATCTGTGGATTGTAGAAAATGCTATATTCAAGCCACTGAGTATAAGTGTATTATTATCTAAGTATGTTTTAACTTGGTTATTAATTGATTGATATACTTGGCAGCTTCCACATTCGGGGCATAAATATTCATGATTGTTATGTCCTCTTGTTGGATAGATCCTTTAAATATGATATAGTGTCCCTCTTCATCTCTTACTACAGTCTTTGGGAATAACTTTCATTTATCTGATATAAGGATGGCTAACCCTGCTTTCTTTTGAGGACCATTTGAATGGTAAATGGTTCTCTAACCTTTTATTTTCAGGCTGTCCTTATGTCTAAAATGAGTCTCTTGTAGATAGCAAATAGATGGGTCTTGCTTTTTTATCCATTCTGAAACCCTACACCTTTTGATGGGGTCATTAAACCCATTCACATTCAGAGTTACTATTGAAAAATATGAATTTAGTGTCGTCATGATACCTATTCACTCCCTGTTTTTGTGGATTGTGTCCTTGGACTTCCTGTTTCTTTTACAGAGTCACCCTTAATATTTCTTGGAGAACTGGTTTGATGTCACATATTCTTTCATTTTCTGCCTATCTTGGAAGCTCTTTATCTCTCATTCTATTGTGAATGAGAGCCTTGCTGGATAAAATATTCTTGGCTGCATGTTCTTCTCATTTAGGACCTGAATATATCCTGCCAGCCCTTTCTGGCCTGCCAGGTCTCTGTCGAGAGCTCTGCTGTTAATATAATATTTCTTCCCATAAAATTTAGAGATTTCTTGTCTCTTACTGGTTTAAGGATCTTCTCTTTCGCTTTGGAATTTGCAAGTTTCACTAATAAATGTCTAGGTGTTGAGCAGTTTTTATTTATTTTAGGGGGGTATCTCTCTACTTCCTGGATTTGAATGCCTGTTTCCCTTCCCAGGTTAGGAAAGTTCTCAGCTATGATTTGTTCAAATACATATTCTGGACCTCTGTCCCTTTCGGCGCCCTCAGTAAACCCAATTAAATGTATATTTTTCCTTCTGAGGCTGTCATTTATTTCCATTAACCTATCCTCATGATCTTTTAATTGTTTTCCTCTTTTTTCCTCAGTTTCCCTTCTTGCCATCAACTTGTCTTCTAGGTCACTCACTTGTTTTTCTACCTCCTTAACCCTCGTCGTTAGGACCTCCAGTTTGGATTGCATCTCATTTAATTGATTTTTAATTTTGGCCTGATTCGATCTAAATTCTGCAGTCATTAAGTCTCTTGAATCCTTTATGCGTTTTTCTAGAGCCACCAGTCGCTTTATAATTGTTCTTCTGAATTGGCTTTCTGACATTGAATTGTAATCCAAATTTTGTAACTCTGTGGGAGAGATGATTGTTTCTGATTCTTTCTTTTGAGGTGGGTTTTCGTTCTAGTCATTTTGCTCAGTGCAGAGTGGCCAAAAACAAGTCGTACTCGAAACAGGAAAAAAAAAAAAAAGAAAAGGGATCCCTGGGTGGCGCAGCGGTTTGGCGCCTGCCTTTGGCCCAGGGCGCGATCCTGGAGACCCGGGATCGAGTCCCATGTCGGGCTCCCAGTGCATGGAGCCTGCTTCTCCCTCTGCCTTTGTCTCTGCCTCTCTCTCTATCTCTCTGTGACTATCATAAATAAATAAAAATTTAAAAAAAAGAAAGAAAAAAAAAGGGCGGTGAAGAAACCAAAGAAAACAAAAAACAGGGGTGTATCCGCTGGTTCTATATATTGTAAATCCCTCAACTTACCGTGGAACTTTCCCGTGCTGCTGGTCAATATCTTGCTTTTCCCCTGTCCTTCTAGCTGGTCTTCTGGGGGTGGGGCCTGCTGTGTTTATTCTCAGCTGTGTGCACCTGGGGGAGCTGCCTGGCCCCCTTCCAGGTGCAGGGCTCAGTGGGAGCTGTTTATCTGTGAGGCCCCTGCTCAGTCCCAGGTACCAGGTGACACCAGGAGGTATAACAGCTGTGGTGTCGGCCAGCTCTCCATTTCTGGAGTCAGCTCCCGCAGTAACTACTTCAGCTGTCAGTCTTCAGGGGCCTAGATGCTCCGGGGGCAGGATGCCGATCTGCACAGCTCTGGGCCACCCGGTGGCAGGAGTATCCTTGCTGTCCTGTATCTTCCTGGCCTCTGCCTGTCCCGGGGGAAGTGCTGGATCCTGGGCTGGGTCCCCCAGTGCCCTGGACTCTGGGGCCTGCATCGCTGTAATCATGCTCCGGGGGCCATGCAGCCTGCTCAGCATGGAGCCGCCGCAGGAGCCACCGCCTGAGCTGCTCCTGGGCCCCAGCCGGGTGCATGTTCCAGGCCTTTAGGAAGCTCCACCCAAGGTGTGTGGTGCGCTCTCCTCTGGGTCACAGTTTCTCTGTTAGTGCCCCTGGGAGCCTGAGGGCATCCATGCCCCTCCTGGAATCCTGCCCGAGCTCCCTGAGAGCGCCTTTCCTTCCGGGAAGATTGATAAAGCTCCTGCTTCTCAGGGACTGGGCTTTCCTGTCCTGGGGGCACTCGCCCTAAGGCCTTATCCTGGCTCCTCGCAGGGCCTCTCCCCCTTGGATGCTTTTTTATTTCTTTTTTTTTTCCATCTTCCTACCTTGTTAGAAGCGCAAACTGTTCTCATAGCATTCCAGTTGTTTTCTCTTTAAATCTCAGACTTATTTCATAGGTTTTCAGGATGATTTGAAAGTTATCTTGGTAAGTTGGTGGAGACAGGTGATTTGGGGACCCTACTCTTCTGACATCTTGTCCTGCCTCTCTATCCAGAGTTTTCAAGAAAAAAAGAGATAGGACCTAAATAAATAAAATCAATTTAGAGATGAGAAATAACTACCAACTCCACAGAAATACAAAAAATCACAAGAGAATGTTATGAAAAACTATATGCCAACAAATTGGACAATCGAAAACTAGATACATATGGAAATATATAAAACATCAAATATAGGAATATGGAAATGACCAAAACTAAAACAGAACTAAATATAATTTTTTAAGGAATTCATTTATTTATTCATGAGAGACACACAGAGAGAGAGAGAGGAAGAGACACAGGCAGAGGGAGAAGCAAGCTCCATGCAAGGAATCTGATGTAGGACTCAATCCTGTGACTTCAGAATCAGGCCCTGGGCCAAAGGCAGGCACTAAACCACTGAGTGACTCAGGGATCCCCAAAATAAATATATTTTAACAAATTGATAACCAACAAAGAAATTGAATCTGTAATTCAAAAATTCCCAATAAATGACTTTTCACAACCAAATCACTCCACAGTTGAATTCTACTAAACATTTAAAAAGGAATTAATATCTATTCTTTTCAAACTATTCCAAAATTAAACAAAAAAATATAGGGAATATTCCAAATCATTGTATGTGGCCAGCATTATTCTGATACCAAAGCAGATAAAGACACCCCTAAAAAAGAGAATTACAACGCCAAATTCCCTGATGAACATAAATACAAAAATACTCAATAAAATACTAGCAAATCATATTGAACAACATACTTTTAAAATTATTCACCACAATCACTTGGGATTTATTCCTGGCTGCAAGTGTGGTTCACTCTTCCCAAATTAATGAATGTGATATATCACATCAATAAGAGAATGGATAAGAACTGTATGATCATTTCAGTAGTCACAGCAAAAAAAAAAATTGACAAATTACAATGTCCATCCATGTTTAAAAAAAAAAAAGACTCAACAAAGTAGGATTAAAAGGAATACCTCCACATTTTAAAGGCCATATATGAGAAATGCACAATTTTCATCTGCAATGGAAGTTTTTCCACTAAAGTAAGGACTAGGACAAAGATGTCCATTCTCACCACTGTTATTCGCAGTAGTAATGGAAATACTAGCCAAAACAAACAGACAACAAAATGAAATAAAAGACATCCAAATCAGTAAGAAGTAAAACTTTCACCATTTGCTGATGACATGATACTATATATAGAAAACCCTAGTGACTCCACCAACAAACTGATAGAATTAATAAACAAATTCAGTAAAGACACAGGAACAAAATCAATGTACAGAAATATACCGTATTGCAATATACCAGTAATAAATCAGGACAAAGAGAAATTAAGAAAACAATTCCATTTATAAATGTACCCCCAAATAATAATATGCATTGGAATAAATATAACCAAAGAGGTGAAATGCCTGTACTCTGAAAATTCATTCACTGATGAATGAAATTGAAGAGGACATGAAGAAATGGAAAGACATTTCATGTTAAGAGATTGGAAGAACAAATATTCTTATAATGTCTATACTGCCAAAGCAATCTACAGGCTTAATATAATCCACAAATTAAAAGGCTACCTATGGAATGGGAGAAAGTATTTGCAAATGATATGACCAATCAGGGGTTAATATCCAAAATATATAAAGAACTTACACAACTTAACACACACAGAGAAAATTTTCAATTAAAAAAATACAATGTGATATCACCTCACAGCTGTCAGAATGTCTAAACTCAACAACACAAGAAACCCCAGGTGTTGGAAAGGATGTGGAATAAATGGAACTCTTGCGCTCTTGGTGGGAATGAAAACTGATGCAACTACTCTGGAAAATAGTATGGATGTTTCTCAAAAAGTTAAAAATAGAACGACCTGGGACACTTGGGTGGCTCAGTGGTTTAGTGCTTGCCTTTGGCCCAGGGCCTGATCCCGGAGTCACAGGACTGAGTCCCATGTCAGGCTCCCTGCATGGAGCCTGCTTCTCCCTCTGCCTGTGTCTCTGCCTCTCTCTCTCTCTCTCTCTCTCTCTCTCTGCCTCTGTCTCTCATGAATAAATAAAATAAAACATTTTTAAAAATAGAACGACCTTATAATCCAGCAATTGCTCTCATCAATTGCAACTCCTATTTTATTTACAAGTAAATACAATTTATTATATATAATATAAAAATATAATATAAATATAACATAATATATATATATATTACTGAGTCATAAAAATAATGAAATCTTGCCATTTGCAGTGAAGTGAATGGAGCTAGATAGTATTATGCTAAGCAAAATAAGCCTATCAGAGGAGAAATATTATATGATTTTACTTGTATGTGGAATTTAAGAAACAAAAAAATTATAAAGTTATTAGATGGGATAAAAAAAGCATAAAAGACACTAGAGAATCTCTTGGTGTGGAAATGAGATCTAATGAGTCCAAAATTAAAAATATTTTAACTGAGATACAGGCTAAATTGGGTGCTCTAGGAGTTAGGGTAAATGAGGCAGAAGAGAGAGTAAATGACATAGAAAACAAGTTGCTGGAAAGGAAGCAAGCTCAGGAAAAGAGAGGAAATAAAATTATGTACCATGAATGGAGACTTCAGGAAATCAGTAATGACATAAAATGAAGCAATATCAGAATTATTCAAGTGCTGAGTAAAAATAAAGAAAAAGAGGTACAGAAGATATATTTCAGCAAATCATTCATGAGAACTTTGCTAATCTGGGAAGGGAAATAGGCACTCGTGTCCTAAAGGTAGAAAGGACTCCTCTAAAAATCAATAAAAATAGAATAACCTTCAAAATATAATAGTGAAACTTGCTAATTTCAGAGATAAACAGAAAATCCTGAAACCAGCTAGAAACAAGAGAATCCTTATGTACAGGGGTAGAAATGTCAGACTGGCATCAGGACAATCCACAGAGACAGGGCAGACCAGAAAGTGATGGCATGACATATTCAAAATACTAAATGAGAAAAATGTGCAGCCAAGAATACTTTATAGAGCAAGGCTGTCATTCAGAATGGAAGAAGAGATAAAGAGCTCCCAGGACAGACAGAAATTGAAAGAATATATGACAATCAAGTGAACCCATCAAGAAATATTTAATGGGATCCTGTAAGGAAAGAGAGAACCCTTTCCTATAAGGAAAGAAACATAAATCAGAAAGAGAGGCAATCTGCAGAAACAGGGACTTTACCAGTAATACAGTTGCACTACATTCATATCTTTCAACACATTAACTCTGAGTATAAATGGGCTAAATGCTCCAATGAAAAGACATTTTGTATCAGATTGGATTTAAAAAAGCTGGACCCATCCATATACTGTTTATATAAGAGACTCATTTTAGACCTAAAGACCACCAGACTGAAAGTGAAGGAATGGAGAACCATTTTTCATGCTAATGGACACCAAAAGAAGGATGAGGTAGCAAACCTCATATCAGACAAATTAGATTTTTAAGTATAGACTGTAGTAAGGGATGAAGATGGACACCATATCACACTTAAAGGATCTGCCCATCAAAGACATCTAAAAATTATAAATATTTATGTTAACTTGGGAGCAGCCAATTATATCAACAAATTGATAACTAAATAATACAATATAGTAGGGGACTTTAATATACCACTCATAACAATAGAACAGATCATGTAAGCAGAAGATAAACAAGGATAAAGGGCTTTTAATAACACACTGGTCCAGATGGACTTCACAGATATATACAGGTCATTCTATCCTAATGCTATAGAATACACGTTTGTCTCCAGGGCATATAGAACTTTCTCCAGATCACACTGAGTCACAAATGAGGTTGCAAGTGATACCAAAAGATTGGTATTATGCTCTGCATAATTTCAGACTAGAATGTTTGAAACTTGAATGCAATCACTGGAGCAAATTTGGAAGGAACTCAAACCCTTGGAGGTTAAAGAACATTTTACTAAAAAATGAATGGGACAACCAGAAAATTAAAGAAGTATTTAGAAAATTCATGGGAATGAATGGAAATGAAAACACAGCTGTTCAAAACCTTTGGGATACAACAAAGTTGGTCCTAAGAGGAAAGTACATTGCAATAGAAGTCTCTCAAGTTAAAAAAAATAAAAGCCTCAAATTCACAAGCTAACCTTATAACTAAAGACCCTGGAGATAGAACAGGAAATAAAGCTTACACCAATCAGAAGATGAGAAATCATAAAAATTAGAGTAGAAATCAATGAAATAGAACCAGAAGAACAGTAGAACATATCAATGAAACTAGGATCTGGTTCTTTGAAAGAATTAATAAGATCAGTAACCCTCCTCGCCAGACTTATCAAAAAGAAAAGAGAAGGAACTCAAATTAAAGTCATGAATGAAAGAGAAGAGATCACGACCAGCACCAAGATCATACAAACAATTATCAGAACATATATGAGCAACTCCATGCTAACAAATGGGGCAATCTTGAGGAGATTGATGCATTCCTGGAAACTTCTAAACTATTAAAACTGAAACAGGAAGAAAAAACAAATCTGAACAGACCCATAACCAGCAAGGAAATGAAAGCAATAATAAAAAATCCCCTGACAAACAGGAGACCAGAGCCAGATGGCATCCCAGTAGAATTATAACAAACATTTAACAAAGAAATAATACCTATTTTATTGAAGCTGTTTCAAAAATTAGAAATGGAAGGAAAAGTTCCAAACTCATTCTATGAGGCCAGCATTACCTTGAGCCCAAAACCAGATGAAAACCCCCATCAAATAGAATTACATACCAATATTCCTGTTGAAAATGGATGCCAAGATCCAATCCAATAGTACACTAAAAGGATTATTTATTATGACCAAGTGAGATTTATTCCTGGGCTGCAAGGTGGATTCAACATTTGGAAATTAATCAATGTGATATATCACACTAATAAAAGAAAGGAAAAGAGCCATATGATCCTCTCAATGGATGCAGAAAAAGCACTTGTCAAATACACCATCCCTTCCTGATTAAAATTCTCCACAGTATAAGGATAGAAGGGATGTACTAAGTCATCTATGAAAGGCCCACAACAAATATCATTCTCAATGGGGAAAAACTGAGGGCTTTACCTCTAAGGTGAGGAACACAAAAGGGATTTCCACACTCACCAATGTTGTTCTGTATAATAATAGTACTCCTAGTCTCAGCAACCAGACAACAAAAATAAATAAAATGTATTCAGATTGTCAAAGAAGAAATCAAACTCTCACTCTTTGCAAATGAAATAATACTTTATGTGGAAAAAGAAAAGACTCCACACCAAAATTGCTAGAACTCATACAGCAATTTGGCAATGTGGCAGATGATAAAATCAATGCATAGAAATCGGTTGCATTTTTATGCACTAACAATGAGACAGAGAAAAGAGAAATTAAGGAATTGATACCATTTACTATTGCACTAAAAAACATAAGATCCCTAAAAATAAACCTATCAAAAGAGATAAAGGATCTGTACTCTCAAAACTGCAGGGCACATATGAAAGAAATTGAGGAAGACACTAAGAAAAGGAAAACATTTCATGCTCATGGAATTGGAAGAATAAATATTGCTAAAATAATTATGCTACCCAGAGCAATCTACACATTCAATGCAATCCCTATCAAAATACTATAGACATTTTTCAAAGAGCTGGAACAAATAATCTTAATATCTGTATCAATCCAGAAAGAACATGAATAACCAGAGAAATTTTGAAAATAAAACCAAAGCTGGTGGGACACCTGGGTAGCTCAGTGGTTGAGTGTCTGCCTTTAGCTTGGGTTGTGATCCCAGAGGCCTGGGATTGAGCCCTGCATCAGGCTTCCTTTAGGGGCCCTGCTTCTCCCTCTGTCTATGTAAAGAAGAAACCATACCTGTTCTACTAAAGCTGTTCAGAAAGATAGAAAGGGATGGGATACTTTCAAACTCGTTCTATGAGGCCAGCATTATGTGAATTCCAAAATCATAGAAAGACCCCACCAAAAAGGAGAATTATAGACCAATATCCCTGATGAACACATATGCAAATTTCTCAGCAAGATACTACCCAATAGATTCCAACAATACATTAAGAAGCTTATTCACTTTGACCGAGTTGGATTTATCCCCAGGATGCAAGGCTGGTTCAACACTCATAAAGCAATCAATATGATAGATCATATCAACAAGAGAAAAAACAAGAACTCTATGATCCTCTCAATAGATGCAGAGAAAGCATTTGACAAAATACAGCATCTTTTCCTGATCAAAGTTCTTCAGAATGTAGGGATAGAGGGAACATTCCTTAGCATCTTAAAAGCCATCTATGAAAAGCCCACAGCAAATATCATTCTCAATGGGGAAGCATTGGGAACCTTTCCCCTAAGATCAGGAACAAGACAGGGATGTCCACTCTCACCACTGCTATTCAACATAGTACTGGAAGCCATAACCTCAGCAATCAGACGACAAAAAGACATTAAAGGCATTCAAATTGGCAAAGAAGTCAAACTCTCCCTCTTCGCTGATGAGATGATACTCTACATAGAAAACCCAAAAGCCTCCACCTCAAGATTGCTAGAACTCATACAGCAATTTGGCAGCATGACAGGATACAAAATCAATGCCCAGAAATCAGTGGCATTTCTATACACTAACAATGAGACTGAAGAAAGAGAAATTAAGGCATCAATCCGATTTACAACTGCACCCAAAAGCATAAGATACCTAGGAATAAGCCTAACCAAAGAGGTAAATGTTTCTAGCAGCAATGTCCACAATAGCCAACTGTTGAAGGAGCCTCGGTTTCCATCAAAAGATGAATGGATAAAGAAGATGTGGTCTATGTACACAATTGAATATTAGCCATTAGAAATGACAAATACCCACCATTTGCTTCAACGTGGATGGAACTGGAGGGTATTATGTTGAGTGAAATAAGTCCATCGGAGAAGGACAAACATTGTACGTTCTCATTCATTTGGGGAATATAAATAATAATGAAAGAGAATATAAGGGACGGGAGAAGAAATGTGTGGGAAATATGAGAAAGGGGACAGAACATAAAGACTCCTAACTCTGGGAAACGAACTGGGGGTGGTGGAAGGGGAGGAGGGCGGGGGGTGGGGGTGACTGGGTGATGGGCACTGAGGGGGGCACTTGACGGGATGAGCACTGGGTGTTATTCTGTATGTTGGCAAATTGAACACCAATAAAAAATAAATTTATTATAAAAAAGGAATATATGTTGTATAAATGTAGCAGAATATTACTCAGCCACTAAAATTAGTGAAATCTTGCCATTTTTTCAATGACATGAATAGAACTAAATGGTATTATGCTATTCAGAATAAGTCAGAGAAAGACAAATACCATGTCATTTTACTCATATGTGGATTTTTTAAAAAGATTATTTATTTATTCATTCATGAGAGATACACAGAGAGAGAGAAGCAGAGACACAGGCAGAGGGAGAAGCAGGCTCCATGCAGGGAACAGATGTGGGACTTGGTCCCAGGACTCCAGGATCATGCCCTGAGCTGAAGGCAGATGCTCAACCACTGAGCCATTCAGGCATCCTTCACTCATATATGGATTTTAAGAAACAAAAAAGATGAATATAATGGAAGAGAAGGGAAAATAGTATAAAATTAAAACAGAGAGGGAGGCAAACCATAAGAGAATCTTATCTGTAGGAAACAGAGTTGGTGGAGAGGAGGTGGGTTGGGGGATGGGGCAATTGAGTGTGGGCATTAGGTGGGCACTTGATGTAATGAGCACTGGGTGTTGTATGAAATTGATGAATCATTAAATTCTCCCCTGAAAATGAGAACAAGAAGAAACATGCATTCTTTAAAAAAAAAAAAGTGCTTGAAAAACTGGACAGCAACGTGCAAAAGATTAAAACTGCAGGGATCCCTGAGTGACTCAGTGGTTGAACATCTGTCTTCAGCTCAGGGTGTGATCCTGGGATCAAGTCCTGCATCATGCTCCCCACAGGGAACCTGCTTCTCCCTCTGCCTGTGTTTCTGCCTCTCTATCTGTGTCTCTCATTAATAAATAAATAAATGAATAAATAAATAAACAAATGAAATCTTTTTTAAAAAGGATTAAAACTGCACACTTCTCTTACACCATACACAAAAATGAATTCAGAATGGATTGAAGACCTAAATCTGAGAGAGGAATCCATCGAAATCTTAGAGGAAAACACAGCAGTAACTTCTTTGACATTGGCCACAGCAACTTCTTTCTATGTATGTCTCCTGAGACAAGGGAAGCAAAGGCAAAAACAAAATTTTGGGAGTTCAAGAAGATCAAAAGTTTCTGCACATTGAAGGAAATAATGAACAAAACTAAAAGCAATCTAAGGAATGGAAGAAGATATTTGCAAAAGACATATCTGATAAAGGGTTACTATCCATAATATATAAAGAACTCATAAAACGGAACATCCAAAAAGCAAATAATCCAATTACAAAATGTATACAAGTCATGAAGAGACAATTTTCCAAAGAAGATATATAGATGGCAAAGAGACACAAGAAAATATGCTCAACACCATTGATTAACAGGGAAATGCAAATCAAAACTACATTGAAATATCACCTCACACCAGTTAGAATGGCTAAGATCAACAACACAAGAAACATCAACTATTTGTTAGTATTAATAAGGGGAGCTCTCTTTCACAGTTGAGGGGAATGCAAACTGGTGCAGTCATTCTGGAAAACAGTATAGAGATTCCTCAAAAAGTTAAAAATAGAACTACTCTGTGATTCAGTAATTGCACTAGTTGGTTTTTACACAAAGAAAGTTAAAATACTAATTCAAAGGGATACATGCTGAGTAATATTCCATTGTATACATAAACCACATCTTCTTTATCCATTCATCTTTCGATGGACACCGAGGCTCCTTCCACAGTTTGGCTATTGTGGCCATTGCTGATAGAAACATCGGGGTGCAGGTGTCCCGACGTTTCATTGCATCTGAATCTTTGGGGTAAATCCCCAACAGTGCAATTGCTGGGTCGTAGGGCAGGTCTATTTTTAACTCTTTGAGGAATCTCCACACAGTTTTCCAGAGCAATTAGAAACGACAAATACCCACCATTTGCTTCAATGTGGATGGAACTGGAGGGTATTATGCTGAGTGAAATAAGTCAATCGGAGAAGGACAAACAGTGTATGTTCTCATTCATTTGGGGAATATGAATAATAGTGAAAGGGAATATAAAGGAAGGGAAAAGAAATGTTGGGAAATATCAGGAAGGGAGACAGAACATAAAGACTCCTAACTCGGGGAAACGAACTAGGGGTGGTGGAAGGGGAGGAGGGCGGGTGTTGGAGGGGAATGGGTGACGGGCACTGAGGTGGACACTTGACGGGATGAGCACTGGGTGTTTTTCTGTATGTTGGTAAATTAAACACCAATAAAAGTTAATTAAAAAAAAAAAGAAACAAAGGGATACATGCATTTTGATGCTTATAGCAGTGTTACCTACAAAATTATAGAAATAGCCCAATTGAACATTGATAAATGGGCAAAGAAGTGGTAAATAATTATAGAGTGGAATATTAGCCATAAAGAATTCAATCTTGCCATTTGCAATGACACGGATGGAGTGAGAGAGTATTAAGCTAAGTGAAATAAATCAGAGAAAGACAAATACCATATGATTTCACTTGTATGGGCAATTTAAGAGACAAACCACATGAAAAAAGGGGAAAAAAGAGAGAGAGGCAAACCAAGACACAGACTCAACTACAGAGAACAAACTGATGATTATCAGAAAGGAGGTTGGTAGGAGCATGACTTAATTAGGTTATGGGGGTTAAGGAGTGAATTGTGATGAGAAGTAGGTGTTGTATGGAAGTATTGAATTACTTCATTGTACACCTGTAGCTAATGTTACACTGTATGTTAACTATAGAGTTTACACAAAAAAATGATGAAATTGTGATAAAAATAGCAATACAATGTTAAATCTATACAATAGAAAGAGTAAAATGGTGGTTACCAGAGGATAGGAGGATAAAACTGATAGTATTTAAGGGCACAAACATATATGAGCATTTAATAAGCTATAGAGATCTAATGCACATCATAACGAAAATAGTAATATATTACTATAATGTAATGTGATAATTATTGCTACATCAGCAATCATAATATATAAATATATCAAAAAATATACTTACACCTTAAACACACAATATTACATATAAAATTCATTCAAGAAAATAATTTGTTCCTTCTTTTGCTGAATACAATTATATTGTATGAATATTCCGTTAATTTTTATCCATTTACTTGTTGATGGACATTTGAAAAATGTCTAATATTGGTTAGTTCAGATGAAGCTAGAATGAACATTTTATACAAGTGTTTTTATGGATGTATACATATTATGTCATTTCTTTTGCATAAATACCTAAGAATTGAGATTTAAGATTACATGTCAAGGTTAAATTTTGTAATTCAGGGCAGCCCGGGTGGCTCAGCGGTTTAGTGCTGCTTTCAGCCCAGGGCCTGATCCTGGAGACCTGGAATCGAGTCCCACATTGGGCTCCCTGCATGGAGCCTACTTCTCCCTCTGCCTGTGTCTCTGCCTCTCTCTCTCTCATTAATAAATAAATAAAATCTTTTAAAAATTTTTGTAATTCAGTGTCAAATTATTTTCAAAATAGCTTTACCACTGATACGAATTGAATAATTGCATCCCTTCAAAAATTTGTATATCGAAATCTATTCCCAAAATGGTTGTATTTGCAAGTGAGGCCTTTAGAAAGTAAGTAAGTCGTGAGGGTAGAACCACCATTAATGAGATTAACATTTCTCTTTCCCTCTGCCACATAAGGAAACAGAAGATGATCATCTGAATACCAGGATGGGTCCTCACTAAGAATCAAATGTACTGGCACCTTGATCTCAGATTACCCAGCCTCTAAAATTGGGAAAATTAAACTTCTGTTGTTAAGCTATCTAATTGATGGTAATTGGTTATAATAGCCCAAGCTGACTGAGACATCATTTTACATTTCCACCATTAGTGTATGAGAGATACACTTGCTTCATATCCTCGCCAACACTTGGCATGGTCAGACTTTAGAATTTCCTAAAATTAAATCCTATTAGATTTGTTGTGCCATCCCAACATGGTTGTAATTTGCATTTCCCTAAAGTATAATGATATTGAGCATCTTTTTATTCACTAATTTCTTTCTCTTATGTTTTTTATGGCCATATGTCTTTAAAATCTTTTTTTTTTTTTTAAATTGGGCCACCTGGCTGGCTCAGTCAGTTAAGCATCTGACTATATCAGCAAAGGTGTTGATCTTCCAGTCATCTGTTCAAGCCCACACAGAGAAGCATGGATATGGAGCCTACATAAACAAACAAACAAACAAAAAAACCGTTTTTCTTTATTTTAAAAAAACCTGAATTATTTAGCTTTTTATTATTGAATTGTGGGTAATATTTGAAAATTCTAGAGATAAGCTAGTAGTTGGATATTTGTATTTTAAGTATTTAGTCTCAGTCTTTGGCCTGCTTTTCATGTTCATAATAGTGACATATTGAAGATGGAAAATTTTTAATTCTGAAAAATCATTTAAAAAATTTGTGTAGGGATCCCTGGGTGGCGCAGCGGTTTGGCGCCTGCCTTTGGCCCGGGGCGCGATCCTGGAGACCCAGGATCGAATCCCACGTCGGGCTCCCGGTGCATGGAGCCTGCTTCTCCCTCTGCCTATGTCTCTGCTTCTCTCTCTCTCACTGTGTGCCTATCATAAAATAAATAAAATTAAAAAAAAATTAAAAAAAAATTTGTGTAGTGTATGCTTTCAG
This sequence comes from Vulpes lagopus, assembly GCF_018345385.1. Classification (NCBI taxonomy): domain Eukaryota; kingdom Metazoa; phylum Chordata; class Mammalia; order Carnivora; family Canidae; genus Vulpes; species Vulpes lagopus. Next base: position 64,251,739 of record NC_054848.1, on the reverse strand, counting down.
TGGCCTATTTAAGTAATCTTTGCCAAATTTAATGTCCCTAAAATATGTTCCTAGGTTATTGTTATTTCTTCTAGATATTTTGTAATTTTAGTGTTTACATTTGAATCTATGATACTTTTTGGGGTTTTTTTCTATGATACTTTTCGATTTGTCTATATGGTCTGAGATAAGAATCCACATTGTTAATTTTTTTTTAATTTTGATATGGATAATTATTGTTCCATCATTATTTCTTGACAGATTATCTTTTGTCGTTTGAATTGCCTTAGCACCATTACTGAAAATCAATTTGCCATATAAATGTGTGTGTGTTAATGGATTCTTTATTCTGTTTAATGGATATGTAGGTTTATCCTTATACCATGAAAAAACTCATGGTTTTTTTTGTATATAATTTTATTGGAGATCGATATGCCAAAATATAGCATAACACCCAGTGCTCACCTCATCAAGTTTCCCCCTCAGTGCCAGTCACCCAGTCACCCCAACCACCCGCCTGCCTTCCTTTCCACCACCCCTTGTTCGTTTCCCAGAGATAGGAGTCTCTCATGCTCTGTCTCCCTCTCTGATATTTCCCATTCATTTTCTCTCCTTTCCCCTTTATTCCCTTTCACTATTTTTTATATTCCCCAAATGAATGAGACCATATAAGGTTGGCCCTTCTCCAATTGACTTACTTCTCTCAGCATAATACCCTGCAGTTCCATTCAGTTGAGCAACTGGTGGGTATTTGTCATCTCCAATGGCTGAGTAAAATTCCACTGTATATATAAACCACATCTTCTTTATCCAATCATCTTTTGGTGGACGCCAAGCCTCCTTCCACAGTTTGGCTATTATGGACATTGTTGTAATAAACATTGGAGTGCAGGTGTCCTGCCGTTTCACTGTATCTTTGGGGTAAATCCCCAGCAGTGCAATTACTGGGTCGAAGGGCAGTTCTATTTTTAAGCCTTTGAGGGACCTCCACACAGTTTTTCAGAGTGGCTACACCAGTTCACATTCCCACCAACATTGCAAGAGGGTTCCCCTTTCTCCACATCATCTCCAAAATTTGTTGTTTCCTGTCTTGTTAATTTTCACCATTCTCAGTGGTGTGAGGTGGTATCTCATTGTAGTTTTGATTTGTATTTCCCTGATAGCCAGTGATGGGGAACATTTTCTCATGTGCTTGTTGGCCATGTGTATGTCTTCCTCTGTGAAATCTCTGTACATGTATTTTGCCCATTTCATGATTGGATTGTTTGTTTCTTGCTGTTGAGTTTAATAAGTTTTTATAGACCTTGGATACTACCCCTTAATCTGATAAGTCATTTGCAAATATTTTGTCCCATTCTGTAGGTTGTCTTTTAGTTTTGTTGACTGTTTTTTTTTTTTTTTGCTGTGCAGAAGCTTCTGATCTTGATGAAGTCCCAATAATTCATTTTTGCTTTTGTTTCCCTTGCCTACATAGATGTATCTTGCAAGAAGTTGCTGTGGCCTAGTTCAAAAAGGGTGTTGCCTGTGTTCTCCTCTAGGATTTTGATGGATTCTTGTTTCACATTTAGATCTTTCATCCATTTTGAGTTTATTTTTGTGTATGGTGTAAGAGAATAGTCTAGTTTCATTCTTCTGCATGTGGATGTCCAATTTTCTGAGCACCATTTCTTGAAGAGACTGTCCTTTTTCCAGTGGATACTCTTTCCTCCTTTGTCGAATATTAGTTAACCATAGAATTGAGGGCCCATTTCTGGGATCTCTATTCCGTTCCGTTGATCGAGGTGTCTGTTTTTGTGCCGGTACCATACTGTCTTGATCACAGCTTTGTAGTACAACCTGAAATTTGGCATTGTGATGCCCCCAGCTCTGCTTTTCTTTTTTAATATTCCCCTAGCTATCCGAGGTCTTTTCTTAATCCACATAAATCTTAAGATGATTTGTTCCAACTTTCTTAAGAAAATCCATGGTATTTTGATAGGGATTGTATTACCTGTGTAAATTGCCCTGGGGAGCATTGACATTTTTACAATATTAATTCTTCCAATCCATGAGAATGGAATATTTTTCCATCTCTTTGTGTCTTCCTCAATGTCTTTCAGAAGGGTTCTGTAGTTCTTAGGGTATAGATCCTTTACCTCTTTGGTTAGGTTTATTCCTAGGTATTTTATGCTTTTAGATGAAATTGTCAATGGGATTGACTCATTAATTTCTCTTTCTTCAGTCTCACTGTTAGTGTAGAGAAATGCCACTGATTTCTGGGCATTGGTTTTGTATCCTGCCACACTGTCGAATTGCTGTATGAGTTCTGGGAATCTTGGGCTAGAGTCTTTTGGGTTTTCTATGTACAATATCATGACATCTGTGAAGAGGGAGAGTTTGACTTCTTCTTTGCCAATTTGCATGCCTTTAATGTCTTTTTGTCGTCTGATTACTGAGGCTAGGACATCCAGTACTATGTTGAAAAGCAGTGGTGAGAGTGGACATCCATGTCTTGTTCCTGATCTTAGGGGAAAGGCTCCAAGTGTTTCCCCATTGAGAATTATATTTGCTGTGAGCTCTTTGTAGATGGCTTTTAAGATGCTAAGGAATGTTCACTGTATCCCTACACTCTGAAGAGTTCTGATCAGGAATGGATGCTGTATTTTGTCAAATGCTATCTCTGCATCTATTAAGAGTATCATATGGTTCTTGTTTTCTCTCTTCTTGATATGATCTATCACGTTGATTGTTTTACAAATATTGAACCAGCCTTGCATCAAGGGGATTAATCCCATTTGTTCGTGTTGAATAACCTTCTTAATATACTGTTGGATCCTATTGGCTAGTAACTTGGTGTGAATTTTTGCATCTGTGTTCATCAGAGATATTGGTCTATAATTCTCCTGTTGGTGGGGTCTTTGTCTGGCTTTGGAATTAAGGTTTTGCTGCCCACATAGAATGAGTTTGGAAGTATTCCATCTCTTTCAATCTTTTGAACATCTTTAGTAGAATAGGTATTGTTTCTTCTATAAGTATATGAGAGAATTCCCCTTTGAAGGCATCTGGCCCTGGACTTTTGGTCATAGGAGGTTTTTGATGATTGCTTCAATTTCTTCCCTGGTTATTGGCCTGTTCAGGTTTTCTATTTCTCCCTGTTCCAGTTTTGGTAGTTTGTGGTTTTCCAGAAATGCGTCCATTTCTTCTAGATTGCCTAATTTATTGCGTATAGCGGCTCATAAAAAGTTTTTAAAATTGTTTGTATTTCCCTGGTATTGGTTGTGATCTCTCCTATTGCAGTCATAATTTTATTAATTTGAGTCTTTTCTCTATTGATTTTAATAAGGATGGCTAGTGCTTTATCTATCTTATTAATTCTTTCAGTGAATCAACTCTTGGTTTTGTTGATCTGTTTCACAGTTCTTCTAGTCTCTACTTCATTGAGTTTTGCTCAAATCTTTATTAACTGTCTTCTTCTGCAGGGATAGGTATTATTTGCTATTCTTTCTCCAATTCCTTTAGGTGCAAGGTTAGCTTTTGTAATTGAGTTCTTTCCAATTTTTTGAGGGATGCTTGTATTGTGATGTATTTCCCTCTCAGGACTGCTTTTGCTGTCTCCCAAAGATTTTGAACTGTTGTATCTTCATTCTCATTAGTTTTCATGAATCTTTTTAATTCTTCTCTAATTTCCTGGTTGACCCTTTCATCTTTAAGCAGGATGCTCTTTAACCTCCATGTGTTTGAATTTCTTCCAAATTTCTTCTTGTGTTTGAATTCACGTTTCAAAGATTTGTGGTCTGAGAATATTACGGGGACAATCTCAATATTTTGGTATCATTTAAGACCAATTTGTGCCCCCCATGTGCTGTATTCTGGAGAGAGTTCCATGTGCACTTGAGAAGAATGTGTATGCAGTGGCATTCAGATGGAAAGTTCTGTAGATATCTGTGAAATCCCCCTGTTCCAGTGTATCATTTAAGGCCCTTGTTTCTTTGATTATGTTGTGTTTAGAAGATCTGTATTTAGAAAGTCTACTATTAGTGTATTATTATCTAAGTATTTCTTTACTTTGGTTATTAATTGATTGATATATTTGGCAGCTCCCACATTAGGGCCATAAATATTCATGAGTGTTAGGTCTTCTTGCTACGTAGACCCTTTAATTATGTATGATATAGTGTACCTCTTCATCTCTTACTATAATCTTTGGAATAAAGTTTAATTTATCTGATATGAGGAATGCTACCACTGCTTTCTTTTGAGGACCATTTGAATTGTAAATGTTTCTACACCCTTTTATTTTCAGGCTGGACGATTCCTTAGGCCTAAAATGAGTCTCTTGTAGACAGCAAATAGATGGGTCTTCCTTTCTATCCAGCCTGAATCCCTGCCTCTTTTGATGGGAACATTTAGCCCATTCACGTTCAGAGTTACTATTGAAAGATATGAAGTTAGTGTCATCATACCTATTCAGTCCTTGTTTTTGTGGATTGTTTTTTTGGACTTCCTCTTTCTTTTACCTAGTCCCCCTTAATATATCTTGCTCTCCCCTGGGTTGCACTTCCTCTGTTAGTGACCCCGGGAACCTGGGGGCTCCAATGCCCCTCCTTGGATCCTCTCCAAGTTCCCTGCGAGCACCTTTCTGTCTGGGAACAGTGGTAAAGTTCCTGCTTCTCCAGGACTAGGCTTTCCTGGGGGTATTCACCACCTGGCCTTAGCTCGGCTCCTCACTGGGGCCCCTCACCCACTGGATGTTTTTGATTTTCCCCCATCTTCCTACCTTGATAGAAACGCATACTCTTCTCACTGTAGCATTCCAGCTGTTCTCTCTTTAAGTCTCAGGCTGAATTCGTAGATTTCAGGATGATTTAAAAGTTATCTAGGTAAGTTGGTGGTGACAGGTGACTTGGGGATCCTACTGTTCCACCATCTTGCCCTGCCCCCCCTCCTCTTTCTTTTAGAGAGTCCCCCTTAATATTTCTGGCAGAGCTGGTTTGGTGATCACATATTCTTTCAGGTTTTATCTATCTTGGAAGCTCTTGATCTCTCCTTCTATTGTGAATGAGAGTCTTGCTGGATAAAGTATTCTTTGCTGCATGTTCCTCTCATTTAGGACCCTGAATATATCTTGCCAGCCCTTTCTGGCCAGCAAGGTCTCTGTGGAGACGTCTGCTGTTATCTTAATACTTCTCCCCATAAAGCTTATGGGTTTCTTATATCTTGGTGCTTTAAGGATCTTCTCTTTAACTTTGGAATTAGCAAATTTCTCAATTAAATGTCAAGGTGTTGAGCGGTTTTTATTGATTTTAGGGAGGGATCTTTCTATCTCCTGTATCTGAATGCCTGTATCCCTTTCCAAATTAGGGAAGCTCTCAGCTATGATTTGTTCAAATACACTTTCTGGACCTCTGTCCCTTTTGGCACCCTCTGGAACCCCAATTAAATATATATTTTTTCCTTCTGAGGCTGTCTTTTATTTCCCTTAACCTATCCACATGATCTTTTAATTGATTTCTTTTTTCCTCAGTTTCCTTCTTTGCCATCAACTTGTCTTCTATGTCACTACCTCATTAACTCTCATCATTAGGACCTCCAGTTTGGATTGCATCTCATTTAATTGATTTTTAATTTTGGCCTGATTAGATCTAAATTCTGCAGTCATGAAGTCTCTTGAATCCTTTATTCTTTTTTCTAGAGCCACCAGTAGCTTTATAATTGTGCTTCTGAACTGGCTTTCTGACATTGAATTGTAATCCAAATTTGTAACTCTGTGGGAGAGAGGACTGTTTCTGATTCTTTCTTTTGTGGTGAGTTTTTCCTTCTTGTCATTTTGCTCAGTGCAGAGTGGCCAAAAACAAGTTGTACTCAAAAACGGAGAAAAAAAGAGAGAGAGAAAAAAAGGGGGAGGAAACAAACAGAAAACAAAAAACGGGGGGGGGGGAGGTATCCTCTGATTCTATATACTGTAAATTCCTTGACTTTCCCTGGAACTTTCCAGCATTGCTTGGTCAATAACTTGCTTTTCCCCTGTCCTTCCAGCTAGTCTTCTGGAGCAGGGGCCTACTGTGCTGATTCTCAGGTGTGTGCACCTGGGGGAGCTGCCCAGTCCCCTGCCTGGTGCAAGGCTCAGTGGGAGCTCTTTATCCTTTGAGGCCCCTGCTCAATCTTAGGTTCAAGGTGACACCAGGAGGATCAGTAACAGTGGCAGCGGCCAGCTCTCCAAATCTGGAGTCAGCTCCCATAGTAACTACCACAGATCCCAGTCCACAGGGGCCCGGATGCTCTGGGGGTAGGGGCACCGATTTGCACTGTTTGGGGCGCTAAGCGACAGAAGCCTCCTTGCTGTCCTGTGTCCTCCCGGCCTCTGCCTGTCCCGGGGGGAGCACCAGATTTTGGGCTGTGTCTCCCAACACCCTTGGCTCTGGGGCATGCACTGCTGGAATCAAATGGGGCTCCAGGGCCGCGCAGCCCCCTCTGCACGGAGCTGCCATCTGAGCTGCCGCCTGAGCTGCTCCTGAGGCCCCACCGGGCGCACGCTGCAGTCCTTTAGGGAGCTTGGTCTGAAGTGTGTAGGGCGCTCTCTCCGAGGGTGCAGTTCCTCTGATAGTGCTCCTGGGAGCCTGATGGCATCCCTGCCCCTCCTGGGATCCTGCCCGAGCTCCCTGCGAGTGCCTTTCCATCCGGGAAGATTGGTAAAGCTCCTGCTTCTCCGGGGCTGGGCTTTCCTGTCCTGGGGCCACTCACCGCGTGGCCTTAGCCCAGCTCCTTGCTTGGGCCCCGTGCCCTTGGATGCTTTTTTATTTCTTTTTTTTTTTCCCGTCTTCCTACCTTGATGGAAGGGCAAACTCTTCTCACTGTAGCATTCCAGCTGTTCACTCTTTAAATATGAGGCCGAATTCGTAGTTTTTCAGGATTATTTGAAAGTTATCTAGGTAAGTTGTTGGGGATGGTGACTGGGGACCCTACTCTTCATCCATTTTGTCCCACCTCTCCCACCATCTTGCCCCACTTCTACATATTTTTCCTATATTAAATTCAATAATACCATACATACAACCTAATCCTGGGAGCAAGATATGTCATAATCCCAGGGATTGTGCAGGGCATATACTCAAGGAAGCAGGGATATTGGGGACCAACTTAGAATTCTGTATACCATAAATGTTAACAAATTCTTATAAGTGTGTTTCCTAGTTACTACTACTACTGCTGCTACTACTACTACTACTACCACTACTACTACTCTTTCTCTTCCATCTCCTCATACTGCTAATAACAGCAACAACTAATATTTTTGAGTATTTATTATTGGTTGAGATACCGTTACAAGCACTGTGTAATTATTAAATTGTTCAATACTCATGGCAATTTTATGAACATTGATGTGCTGGTAAATCTTTAACAAACAACTCTCTGAGGACAAAAAACAACCCACTAATGTGTAGTGTTTCTGATTTTTGTCTTATAAATACTCTACTATGGTCAACTTCAAGGTAATAGCATGATAGCACCGAATGCAGTGTTAGGAAGAGGTGTCCAGTAACACACCATTATATAATACTTTCATCATACAAATAAAATAGATTTAAATAACCTGAAGAGCACAGATAATAGTAAAATATATTCAAGTGTTTAGGAAGAATAAAAATGAGAACAACAGGCTGCTATAATTTTCCCTCCTATTCATCATGCTGGAATAAAAGAGATAAAACCAGCTGCAATGTCAATAGGAAATAATTTTCCCATAGAAATCTACAACTATAAGATATCAATCATCCTTCTTCTTTGAGTGGCTACTGCTTTCTTATTCACTAGATAACAATATTCCCTAAAAGACTTTAAACACTTTGCTGTTTGAAATTATAGTGTGAACATCTAAAGGACAGATGGTCTCAAGATTAAGTTGGAGGGAGAAAAAATATCACACTATGGACCTTTGGTTGGTGAATCATACCTCAACTAATTAAACGGCAAAAATTTCCTTCAAAATGCAGAACTCAGAGAAAAGAATTTCTTTGCCAACAACTCCCCTAGTATTCATATAAGTTTCTTCCTTGAATTAACTGACTTAACATGTAAAAAAAAAATGAAATTATATTAGTAAGAATGAAATATACCACTCCTGGTATAAAATTTACTTCACTTTTTTTTTTTTTTAATTTCCAGCTCAGATGCAGAAATTCAGATGAAGGGTTTCTAGAAGCAATATTCCACATCTATCTTGAAATAGTAGTTCCAAGGAAACAGGATCCTGAGTCCATTCTGCCATCTATATATAATATTGTTTTCTTTATACACAAACCTGCTTTGCTTTGAACCAATCAGAGCATTGTTTCATTTAAATTTCACCTAAATTAACACTTATCTAAGATTCTATAACTCAATTATCTCCTTTGTTTGGAAGATGGCCCATAATTGCTCTAGTGTATAAACTCTCTCATTGCAATAGGTAAAGATTTCTGATTTTTGTCATATTGCAGGTTTGTTCCTGGTGCCCTTAGGCCAATTGAGAAAGAGAGCAGTTATGAGTTTTGAACATTTATTAACCTTTTTCTTTATACAATTTACTTAGTTTTAAGTTTATATTAAAATTTTAATAATGGAAATTTTAGTAATGGATATGTTTAACATTTAGTTCGCAAAACACCTGAAAATAAAAAATTGGTCCTTTGTGAGCAGATTTGATCCAGCAGCTACACTTTTAGGTAGATTCTATAATATCCATTTTAAAAATGGAGGAGCTGAGACTCAGAAAGTTAAATAATATGACATGTGGCCTACGCCACACAGCCAGTAAATGGCAGAGCTAGTATTTCAGCGCAAACTCTTGGCTCTAAATTTCATGTTCTTATTCATATGCTTCCTCTGATATGTTAAGTTGCATGGGAATTTGGCCTTTGGCTTTCAACTATGAAAGTGAGGCCTGCCAAATCTGTGGCCCACTTTCTCCATGAAGAATATGCTATAAACTGGGTATCCTATAGATGCAATTCTTGAAGAATGTTGATATCCTCTTTGCCCCATATGGGTAATTTGCTTACACTAGGTATTTGTCAAGTTCATAGTAATACATTATAAGAGTTTTTTGCCAATTTAAAATGATCATTTATCTATAAAAGGTAGATAATAATGCTAAGCACAGATTAACTTTAATTAAGCAGTGGATAAAGGCTCACTAAGTGCCATGTATTTTTTTGTACATTATATCAGAGAATCAGATTTTATACCCCCATTTAAAGGGCAAAAAATTCAACATCTTGCTTAATACCAACCAATGAGGAAACTAGGGGTCAGACTTGGATATATTTAACTTGAAAGCTCATGTTCTTCCCACCTTATAGAATTGGGAATATGTGATCTCTCTTTCATCAAATATTTCTGTAAGAAAAAATATAATAAAAAATATGTAAATCTTCCGGGAAGGCTTGAAATTTTCTACAAATGTAAACTGCCTAGAGAGGGAGTTAATCCTTTGGTTAAACTTTAACACTAGTCTACTCTAGTCTTACTTATTATTCTTTTTTTATTTTTTATTTTTTATTTTTTTATAATAAATTTATTTTTTATTGGTGTTCAATTGACTCATTATTCAAACCACTTCCTTTTGCCTGCAAACTGAGCATTAGCCTCAAGAATGGGAAACGTAGAATCAGAGTCTTATTTTTTTTTCGAAGAACATGCATTATTCATACATATCTCCCTAACACATTTGGTCCCTGAGAGGAAGCAATCTTTTTTTTTCCAAATTTTTATTTATAGTCCAGTTAGTTAATGTATAGTATAAAATTACTTTCAGGTGTATAATTAAGTGATAAAACAGTAACATACAATATGCATTGCTTATGACAACAACATTCCTTAATCCCTATCACTTATTTAAGCCATTCCCCATTGACCACCCTTCTGGTAACCATCAGTTTGTTCTCTATAGTTTATAGTTTATAGAGTGTTTTTTGGTTTGCCTCTCTTATTTTTTTCTCTTTTTTTTTCTTAAATTTCACATATGAACAAAATCATGATATCTCTCTTTCTCTGACTGCCTGATGTCACTTAGCATAATACTTTCTTGGAACACTTGGGTGGCCCAATCGGTTGAGCATCTAATTCTTAATTTTGGCTCTGGTACTTATCAGAAGGATTTGAGCTTAGCATGGATTCTGCTTCAGATTCTCTCTCTCCCTTTCCCCATGGGGCCCAATCTAATGCCCTGAAATCATGACCTGAGCTGAAATCAAGAGAAGGATATTTAACTGACTGAGCTACCCTGGCATCCACCACTACAATTTTTTTTTTAATGAGACTTTCTTTTTTCCATTGTGGAAGATTAGTTGACCAATAGTTGTGGATCTACTTCTGGGTTTTCTATTCTGTTCCATGCATCTATGTGTCTGTTTTTGTGTCAGTAACATATTGTTGTGATCAGCACAGCTTTGTAATACAAATTGAAGTACAGAACTGTGATGCCTCCAGTTTTGCTTTCCATTTTTCAATATTAATTTGGCTATTTGGGGGCTTTAGTGGTTCCATACAATGTTTAGGATTGTTTGTTCTAGTTCGGGGAAATATGCTGTTGATATTTTGATAAGGATTGCATTAAATATGTACATTGCTTTGAGTACTAGAAATACTTTAATAATATTCATTCTTCCAATCCTTGAGTATGGAATGTTTTTCCATTATGTCCTATTCAATATCTTTCACCCGTGTTCTACAGTTTTCAGAATACAGATCTTTCACCTCTTTGATGAGGTTTATTCCTCTCTTATGGATTTTGGTACAGTTTAAAATGGGATTGATTTCTTGACTTCTTTTTCTGCTGCTTCATTATTGGTGTACAGAAATGCAACAGATTTCAGTATGTTGATTTTGTATCTTGCAAATTTATGGAATTAGTGTATCAGTTCTAGCAATTTTGGGGTAGAATCTATATACACTGTCATATCATCTGCAAATAGCAAAAGTTTGACTTTTTCCCTTGCCAGTTTGGATGTCTTTAATTTCTTTGTGTTGTCTGATTGCTGAAACTAGGACTTCCAGTACTGTGTTAAATTACAGTGATGACAGTGAACATCTCTGCCTTGTTCCTGACCATAAAGGAAAAGCTCTCAGTTTTTCCCCATCAAGTATGATCTTAGCTGTGAGTTTTTCCATAAATGGCTTTTATTAAATTGAGGTATGTTCCCTCTAAAACTACTTTGTTAAGGATTTTTATCATAAATGAAATTTGTACTTTGTCAAATGTTTTTTTTCTGCAACTATTGAGAATTTTACATTTCTTATCCTTTCTTTCATTAATGTGGTGTATCAAGTTGACTGATTTATAAATATTGAACTGCCTTGGCATCCCAGAAAAATCCCACCTGATCATGATGAATGATTCTTTTAATATACTGCTGGATTCAATTTGCTAGTATTTTATTGAGAAGTTTTGCATCCATCTTCATTGGGGATATTGGCTTGTAATTCTCTTTCTTAGTGGAGTCTTTCTCTGGTTTCGGAATCAGGATAATGTTGGCCTCAGAGAACAAATTTGGAAATTTTCCTTCCATTTCAATTTGTTGCAATAGGTTGTTAAGAGTAGGTATAAATTTTTCTTTAAATATTTGATAGAATTCCTCTGTGAATCCATCTGATCCTAAATTTTTGTTTCTTGGGAGGTTCCTCATTACTGATTCAATTTCTTTGCTGATATCAGTCTTTTCAAGTTTTCTATTTCTTCCTGTTTCAGTTTTGATAGTTTACATGTTTTTAGGAATTTATCCTTTTCTTCCACATTGTCAGGCTTGCTGGCATATAATTTTCATAATATGCTCTTTTATTTCTTTCTATTTTTGTCACATTTGTTGTTATCTCTAATCTCTCATTTATTATTTTATTCATTTGGGTCCTTTATATTTTCTTTTTTTGTAAGTATGCTTAGCTGTTTATCAAATTTATTAATTCTCCAAAAGAAACAACAACAACATCAATAGCAACAACAAGAGTGCTACAGATCAGTGAAACTAGGAGCTGATTCTTTGAAAATTAATGATATCAGTAAACCCCTAGAAAGACTTGTGAAAATTCTCAACAAAATTCTAGCAAATTGAATCCAATTGTACATTAAAAGACTTATTCATCATGATCAAGTGGGATTTATTGATTATGTTGTCTTTATTCTAATTTGTAATTTTATTTATTTGGGTCCTTTCTATTTTCTATCTAATAATTCTGCCTAGGAGTTTATCATTTTTATTAATTATTTCAAAGAAACAAACAAAAAACAGTAGAACAAATCAATGAACCTAGGAGCCATTTCTTCAAAAATTAATAAAATTGTTAAGCCCCTAGCCTGACTTGCAAAATTTTCAACAAACTACCTGCAAATTTAATCCAATGTATGTAAAAGAATTATTCAGCATGACTAAGTGAGATTTTTTTCTGGTGCTGCAGGGGTGGTTCAATATTCACAAATCAATCAACATTATATGTCACATGAATGAAAGAAGGGATAAGAACTACATGATCTTCACAATAGATGCAGAAAAAGAATTTAATAAAATATAGTATCCGTTCTGGATAAAAATCCTCAACTAAGTAGTTTTAGAGAAAACATACTCTGACATCATAAAAGCCATATATAAAAGATCCACAGCTAAGATTATTTTAAATGGGGAAAAAAGAGAAGGTTTTCCTCTATGACCAGGAACAAGGCAGGTATGTGTACTCTCACCATTACTATTTAACATGCTACTGAAATTCTTAGCCTCAGCAATCAAAAAATAAAATAAAAGTCATTTAAACATGCAATGAAGAAGTCCAATTTTCAGTATTGCAGACAACATGATATTCTATGCAGAAAACCCCAAATACTCCATCAAACAATTGCTAGAACAAATACATGAATTCAGCAAAGTTGTAAGATATAAAATCAACATACAGAAGTTTGTAGCACTTCTATACACCAATAATGAATTAGCAGAAAAATAAATCAAGGAATCAATCTCATTTATAATTGCACCAAAACCAATAATATACCGAGAGATAAACCCAACCAAAGAGGTGAAAAATCTGTACTCTGAAAACTATAGAATACTTATGAGGTAAATTGAAGATGACAAAAAGAAATGGGGAAATATTCCATACTCATGGAAAAACAAATTTTTAAAAATGTCAATAGTACCCATTATTAGTATATGTGCTGCCAAAGTGAGTACAAATTTCCAACAGTATCCAAAGCAATGTACACATTTAATACAACCTCTATCAAAATACTAACATTTTTCACAGAGCTAGAACAAACAGTCCTAAAATATGTATGGAAGGACAAAGAACCCTGAATAGCCAAAACAATCCTGAAAAAGAAAATCAAATATAGAGGCATCATGATTCTAGACTTCAAGTTATATTACATAGCTGTAGTCATCAAGACTGTAAATACTGGCACAAGAACAGACACATAGACCCATAGAACAGAATAGAGAACCTAGAAATGGGCCTGCAACTATGTCATCAACTAACCCTTCAAGAAAGCGGGAAAGACTATTCTATGCAAGAAAGGCAGTCTCTTCAACTCTCAAGTTGAGAAAACTGGATAACAACATGCAGCAGAATGAAATCAGACCCCTTTCATTCATTGAAAGAACTTGATGTAAGACAGGAAATCATCAAAATCTTGAGAACATAGGCAGCAACCTCTGGCTTTGGCAGTACTAACTTCTTACTAGACATATTGCCGGGGCAAAGGAAACCAAAGCAAAAATGAAATATTGGGATTTTTATCAAGATGAAAATCTACACAATGAAGGAAACAGTCAATACAATTAAAGACAAGATACAGATGGGGATAAGATATTTGAAAGTGACATATCTGATAATGGGTTAGTAACCAAAAGCTTTAAAGAACTTAACAAGCTCAACATCCAAAAACAAAACAAAACAATCCAGTTAAACAATAAGCATAATACATGAATAGATATTTTTACAAAGAAGACATCCAAATGGCTAATAGACATGAAAAGATGCTCAATATCACTTATTATCACAGAAATACAAATCAAAATCATGAGGAGATGCCACATCATTCCTGTCATAATGGCAAGAATTAACAACACAGAAAAAAAACAGATACAACAGATGTTGGCAAGCGTTATCAGGAAAGGGGAAACATTTTAAATTGTTGACAGAAATGTAAAGTGGTGTAGCCACTCTGGAAAACAATATGGAGTTTCCTCAAAAAGATAAAAATAGAACTACCATAGAATGTAGCAATTGCATTACTAGGTATTTGCACAAAGGGTACAGAAGTATACATCTGAAAGGGCACATGCATCCCAATGTTTACAGCAGAATTGTCAATGATAGCCAAACTATGAAAAGAGCCTGAGTGCCAATCAAATGAAGAATGATTAAAGATGTGAAACACACACACACACACACACACACACACGCACGCACGAGTGCGTGCAAGCACACACACAGGAATATTACTTGGCCATCAAAAAGAATGAAATATTGCCATTTACAACAACATGGATGGAGTTAGAATGTATTATGCTAAGCCAAGCAAGTCACTGAGAGAAAGACACATATCATATGATTTTACTAATATGTGGAATTTAGGGAACAAAACAGATGAACTTTTGGGAAAAGGAGAAAGAAGAGAGAGAGAGAAGCAAACCATAAGGGTCTCTTAATGAGAGAGAACAAACTGAGGGTTGATGGAGGGAGGTGGGTCGAGGATTGGCTCAATGAGTGATGGTATTAAGAAGGGCATTTGTTAGGATAAGCACTGGGTGTTATATGTAAGTGATGAATCATTAACTTCTATCCCTGAAACCAATATTACAGTGTATTTTAAATGTCTATAATTTAAATGTAAATTCGAGGTAAAAAGAAGAAGGAAAAAATGAGATAATAATGGCACTAGAAAGGCAGAAAAAAATAAAGTCAGCACATGATAATCAATAATATTTTTATACACTACCAATGAACAGTAATTAGGACTCCCTTGTTTTCTTCTCTTATCTCACTGTCATTGTCCTGAAACCTTATTCAGAAATTTGATCAAGTAACTTGCTGCATGTGGCTTACTCTGGATATATCGAAGCCCTTCCACACATCCAAACATAGATGGAGTTGGTCAAATAAGGCAACATCTGGATAATACCTTTTTAAAAAGTCATTTTCTTTGGAACTGTCATCATGTTGCTGTTGAAGTGTGGAATTATAACTCTGCATGGACTATGGATAGTCAACAATGTGTATTTACAAGTTGTACTATTGTAAAAATGAATATATTATTCAGTACTTATATACCATTTTTTTTGTACTGCTGGTCCTGTACCAAAATTTTTTTCTTTTATTGTTACCTGCTTTCAGCTGCACAAAGGAAATCTGTTTATGGCACAATTTATTTCAAATCCATCCCAAGATGTATATTTTTTTCCCAAAAAATATAATTTACCCCCAAAACTAAAAAATATATCTACAGTAGTTCTATTAAAAATTAAAATGTTATAAATCTAAAAAAAAACATGAGAAGACACAGTATGATTAAAATTGAAAATTGCTGATAACAGAAATCAAAGAAAACTATAAAAATGGGTAGACCATACTATGCTAATTGTCTTAAAGATTCAATGTAGTTATGATATCAAGTCTTCCCAAATATACCTCTTATTCAAAGCAATTTTCATCAAAATCCCAGCAGAAGATTATGTAGGTCTAGACAAGTGGTTTCAAACAATTATTAAGTAACTTGAAGGACACAAAATAGCCATAATATTTTTAAGAAAAAAATTGGAGTTTGCCAAGAACCAGATTTTTAATACTATCTGTAAAGCCATTCTAAGTAACTTATTGCAGTATTGATGAATGTCTAAACATATAAAATTGATGGAATAGTATAGAGTCCAGAAATAGACCCACACAAATATTGTCAATTGATTTTTTAAAGTGGTGTAAAGGCAATTCAACAGAATAGGGATAGTCCTTTTAACAGTAACTGTTGGAGAGTAAAAGCTAAGATGGTGGCATAGTGAGAAGACCCTAGACTTGTTTCATCCCTCAAACACAACTAGATAAATGTTAAATCATTCTGAATACCTAAGAAATCAACCTGAGGACTGATAGAATTAACTTCACAAGTAGAGGGAGTGGAGAAGCCACATCAAGGAAAGTAGGAAATGAAGAGATGTGGTTTGGAGGAGAAATTAATCATGAGTACTTAGAGGGAATGGAGCCCTGGCTACAAAGGTGAGAGAGAGTAGAGAACACAGGGACACACACCAGGAGAACAGTTCCCCAAAACCACTGGCTTTGAAAATGTGGGCCTGATTTTCATGAGTTTTTGCAACCTGCCAGGCTCAAAGCCTGGAGTTTTGGAGGACCATGGGCATTTCTGGGATAGAGACCTGAGGGTGCTACCCTACTCTTGGAGAGAAGGTAGGCAAACAACCCTGGGGCATACAGCATCATCTGAGAATTACCTAAAGCACACAGGGAGTGATTGTTCACTCTTCTCAGAGTGCATCTGTGAGAAGTGGTATTGTTTCCCTGGTAACAAGAGAACTGGCGGGCACCATTTCAATCCCCCACCCTTCAGCATAGGCAGAGAGACACCTGCTGAATGTAGTTAATATGGACACTGGCTATTTAGACTTTTTTGTTCCAAATCCCCACTCTTGCACTCTGGCAAGACCACCCTTATGTGTCAAACCTGCATCACTCTTCCCCAGAAGAGAAGCACATCAAGATCCTTCCCCTAAAAGACCAGCCCACATCCCCTCCATACCAGGTCCCTAAAGTTTGGAGTTTTAAAAGTCATCAAGCTTGGTGGGATAGAGCCTAAGGTGTACTAAGCTGCTCCAGATAGGCAAAAAACCTGGAGACAGTGTGAAGACAGTGATCTAAAAAATTCCTGGGGTGAATGAAGGGAAATTATTTGCTTTTTTGGGAGTACTTCTCTGAGAACAGCAAGCACAGATTCCCTTCTGCAGGGAACAAGGAGCAGGTTAACACTATTTCCCTCCCCTGCTCCTCACCATAAACCAGCTTCAGTAAACAGCATAGTGCCAATACTGGGTGCCTAACCTGCATGCATCAAGTAATGCTACACTGTGCTCTACTGGTATGGCTTTTCTCAAGTAAGTGATCCTAAGGACCAGTGCAGTAGTCCACTTCCCCAGAAAACCAGCACAAATACCTGCATGAATCATGTCTACCTACCATAGAGTTCTGCAAGGTTTCAGTTCTAGTGTCAGTAGACTCATGTCTCATTTAACAAGCAAAGCAGAGAGCACCTAGTTAAAACTTGCCACACTCTGGCCAAGGTCCGAACACTGGCCAATTAAGGTAAAGAGAACTTCTGTGGACAACTGTCCTGAGGAATAAAGCAGCCAAAACATAAGAGAAGAGTACATTCAGCACACATAAAAGACATCCTTGAAGTGCCAGACTCTCAACATTTTATGACCTCTTTTTCATAAAGCCATTACTCAAAGGAACAGGAAACATAACAGGCTTTTCTAATACATAGAAGAAGACAGAGACCAAGACATAATGCCAAGATGGAGGAATTCATCCTAAAAGAAAGAAAAAGAAAATGTCCTGGCCAAGATGAAATTGAAACAAGGGGCACCTGGGTGGCTCAGTGGTTGAGCACCTGCCTTTGGCTCAGGTAGTGATCTTGGGGTCCTATAATTGAGTCCCACATCAGGCTTCCCACAGAAAGCCTACTTCTTCCTCTGCCTATCTCTGCCTCTTTCTGTGGGTCTCTCATGAATAGATAAATAAAATCTTAAAAAAGAAATTGAAACATATGTAAATAACATGCCTGATGCAAAATTTAAAGCAACAATCCCAAATATTATCATTCAGCTTGAGTAAAGCATGGAAGACTTCAGGGAGACCCTTACCACAGAGATCAAAGAGTTGGAGACAAACAGGAAGGAATGAAAAAATGCAATAACTGATATCCAAAAGTTATTGGATGTAATGACCATAAGGATGGAAGAAGTAGATAATGAGTAAGTGATGTAGAAGTATGAATTATGGAAAATAACGAACATAGCTGAACAAAAGGGAGAAAAAAGAAAGATGGATCATGAGAGTAGACTTAAAGAAATCAGTGACTCCATCAAACATAATAACATTCTTATAATAAGATTTACAAAAAATAAAAGAAAAGGAGGTAGAAGTTTTATTTTAGGAAATAATAGCTGACAAATTTCCCTAATCTGGGGAGGGAAACAGGTATCCAAATGCAGGAAAGACAGAGAACTCCCATCAAAATTAACAAAAGCAAGAAACACCACAAAATATTGTAGTTAAGTTTACAGTGATAAAGAAAAAAGAATCCTAAAAGTAGGAAAACAACAGAAGTCCCTAAATTACAAGGGAAGACCAAAAAGGCTAGCAGCAAATCTCTCTGAAGAAACTTGGCAGTCAAAAAAGGAGTGACATGATATACTCTATACTAAATGGAGAACTATAGAGCCAAAAATACCCACTAAACTAGCCCTTTAAAACATATTAAAGCTGACTCTTTGGGAAGAAAAGACCAAAAGTGACAAAGAAGATAAAGGAACAGAAAAAATTTCCACAGGATCCCTGGGTGGCTCAGCGGTTTGGTGCCTGCCTTCGGCCTAGGGCATGATCCTGGGGTGCCGGGATCAAGTCCCACATTGGGTTACCTGCATGGAGCCTGCTTCTCCCTCTGCCTGTGTCTCTGCCTCTCTCTCTCTCTCTCTCTCTCTCTCTCTCTCTCTCTCTCTCTCTCTGTCTCTCATGAATAAATAAATAAAATCTTTTAAAAAAAGAAAAAAATTTCCAGAAACAATCACAAAATGTTTAATAAAATGGAACTAAATACATAATAATCACTCTGAGTGTAAACAGATTAAATGATTCAATGAAAAGCCTTACTGTGTCAGAATGGATAAAAATTGGTAAATGGATTTTTAAAAAGACATATTTATATGCTGCCTGCAAGTGACTCATTTAAGAACTGAGTCACCTCCAGATTGAAAGTAAGGGGACACAGAAACATTTACCATACAAATGATTGCCAAAAGGAAGCCAGTGAAGCAATACTTGCATAAGACAAACTGGATTGTAAACCAGACACAAGAGAGGAAAAAGGGCACTGTATCATAATAAAAGAGACTATCCAACAAGAAGGTCTAATGAATGTTAACAGTTATGCTCCGAAATTGGGAGCACCCAAATATATAAGACAATTAATAAACAGAGAGGAACATATTGATAATAATACAATAATAGTAGGGGACTTTAATACCCCACTCACAGCAATGGATAGATAATCTAAGCTGAAGATCAACAAGGAGACAAGGGCTTTGAAAGACACTGGACTAGATAGACTCAATAGATATATTCAGGGTGATGGGCACTGAGGGGGACACTTGGCAAGATGAGCACTGAGTATTATGCTATATGTTGGCAAGTTGACCTCCAATAAAAAAATAAAAATAGATATATTCAGAACATTTCATCTTAAAGTGGCAAAATACACATGCTTCTTGAGTGCACATGGGACGTTCTCCAGAAGAGATCACATACTGGCTCACAAATGAGGTCTCAGCTAGTACAAAAAGTTTGAGATCATACCATGCATATTTTCAGACCACAGTGCCATAAAACTTGAAGTCAACCACAAGAAAAAAATGGAAGGACCACAAGTACATGGAGGTTAAAAGTTATCTTACTAAAGAATGAATGAGTCAGTCAGGAAATTAAATAAGAATTTTTAAAAATACATGGAAGAAAATGAAAATGAGGGCAGCCTGGGTGGCTCAGCAGTTTAGCACCACCTTCATCCCAGGGGGTGATCCTGGAGACCCAGGATCCAGTCCCAAATTGGGCTCCCTGAATGGAGCCTGGTTCTCCCTCTGCCTGTGTCTCTGCCTCCCTCTCTCTATCTCTCATGAATAAATAAATAAAATCTTAAAAAAAAGAAAATGAAAATATGAGAAAAATAGTTCAAAGCTTTGAGATGCAACAAATGATCTTAAGAAGGAAGTATATAGTAATGTAGGCCTTCCTCAAGAAAAAAGAAAAGTCTGACCTACACAATCTAACCTTACATCTTAAAGGAGGAAGAAAAAAAGAACAAATGAAGCCTAAAACCATCATAAGAAGGGAAATACCAAAATTATACCAGAAATAAATGATGTAGAAAGTAAAAAATAAAACAAACAAAAAATAATAGAAGAGATAAATGAAACGGGAAGCTGGTTCTTTGAAAAAAATTAATAGCCAGACTTTTCAAAAACATAAGACAAAGGATCCAAATAAATAAAATCACAAATGTGAGACGGGAAATGACAACAAATACCACATACACTTATAAGAGAATGTTATTTAAAAATGTATGCTATCAAATCAGACAATATGAAAGAAAAAGATAAGTTCCTTAAAACATACAAACTACAAAAAAAAATACAAACTACAAAAACTAAAACAGGAAGAGATAGAAAACTTTAACAGACTGATACCAGCAAAGGAGTTGAATCAGTAACCAAAAATCTCCCAACTCAGAAGTCCAGGGCCAGACGGCTACCCAGGGGAATTCTACCAAACATTTAAAGAAGAGTTAATACCTATTCTTCTCAAATGGAGGAAACATATTTCAACATCATAAAGCCCATGTACAAAGGACCAATAATATCATCCTGAGTGGGGCAAAAGTAAGAACTTTTCCTCTACAGTTAGGAACAAGACAAGGATGCCCACTCTCACCAGTTATTTAATGGTACTGGAAGAACTAGACTCAGCAATAAGACAACAAAAAGAAATACATAGAATACAAATTGGTTAAGTAAAAGTAAAACTGTCTTCGCAGAAGACATGACACTATATAGAAAACCCAAGACACTACACACCAAAATTGTACAAATTTGGTAAAATCACAGGATACAAAATCTGTGTACAGGAATCTGTTGCATTGCTATATGGAAAAGCAACAGACTGACAAATCAAGGAATTTTACCTAGGAAAAAACTGAATCAAAGATGTAAAAGATCTGTTATCTGAAAAATATAGAACACTGATGAAAGAAATAGAAAAGAACACAAATAAATGGAAAAACATTCCATGTTCATAGATTGGAATATATATATATATATACACACAAAAATGGTGTTAATAAAACTGTATAGCAACAAGCAAAAAAAAAGAAACTGAGCCACTTTCTCACATATAAACAAAAATAAATTAAAAATGGGTGAAAGAACTAAATGTGAGGCAGGAAAACATCAAAATCCTAGAAAAGCATCGGCAATAACCACGTTGACATCATCGGTAACAAGTTACTAGGTATGTCTCCTGACACAAAGGAAACAAAACCAAAAATAATCTACTGAGACTTCATCAAAATAAGCTTCTATACAAAAAAAGGAAATAATAAAAGTACAAGACTACAGAGAATATATTTGCAAATGATATATCTTGATAAAGTGTTAGTACCCAAAATCTATAAAGAACTTATCAAACTCATCACCCAAAAAACAAATAATCCAGTTAAGAAATTAGCAGAAGAGGGGACTCAAGGTTAGAAGGCAGAGGAATATCACATCCTAGTTTCTTTTTTGTCCCAAATCTTTGGTTTTATTTATATTTTCATTTTTTAAATAAATTAATTTTTTATTGGTGTTCAATTTACCAACATACAGAATAACACCCGGTGCTCATCCTGTCAAGTGTCCTCCTCAGTGCCCATCACCCATTCACCCTCATCCCCCGCCCTCCTCCCCCTCCACCACCCCTAGTTCATTTCCCACAGTTAGGAGTCTTTATGTTCTGTCTCCCTTTCTGATATTTCCCATACATTTCCTCTCCCTTCCCTTACATTCCCTTTCACTATTATTTATATTCCCCAAATGAATGAGAACATACACTGTTTGTCCTACTCCGATTGACTTACTTCACTCAGCATAATACCCTCCAGTTCCATCCACGATGAAGCAAACGGTGGGCATTTGTTGTTTCTAATGGCTGAGTAATATTCCATTGTATACAGAGATCACATCTTCTTTATCCATTCATCTTTCGATGGACACCGAGGCTCCTTCCACAGTTTGGCTATTGTGGACATTGCTGCTAAAAACATCGGGGGCAGGTGTCCCGGGGTTTCATTACATCTGTATCTTTGGGGTAAATCCCCAACAGTGCAATTACTGGGTCGTAGGGCAATTCTATTTTTAACTCTTTGAGGAACCTCCACACAGTTTTCCAGAGTGGCTGCACCAGTTCACATTCCCACCAACAGTGGAAGAGGGTTCCCTTTTCTCCGCATCCTCTCCAACATTTGTGGTTTCCTGCCATGTTAATTTTCCCCATTCTCCCTGGTGTGAGGTGGTATCTCATTGTGGTTTTGATTTGTATTTCCCTGATGGCAAGTGATGCAGAGCATTTTCTCATGTGCATGCTGGCCATGTCTATGTCTTCCTCTGTGAGATTTCTCTTCATGTCTTTTGCCCATTTCATAATTGGATTGTTTGTTTCATTGGTGTTGAGTTTAATAAGTTCTTTATAGATTTTGGAAACTAGCCCTTTATCTTATATGTCATTTGCAAATATCTTCTCCCATTCTGTAGGTTGTCTTTTAGTTTTCTTGACTGTATCCTTTGCTGTGCAAAAGCTTCTTATCTTGATGAAGTTCCAATAGTTCATTTTTGCTTTTGTTTCTTTTGCCTTCGTGGATGAATCTTGCAAGAAGTTACTGTGACGGAGTTGAAAAAGTGTGTTGCATGTGTTCTCCTCTAGGATTTTGATGGAATCTTGTCTCACATTTAGATCTCTCATCCATTTTGAGTTTACTTTGTGTATAGTGAAAGAGAGTGGTCTTGTTTCATTCTTCTGCATGTGGATGTCCAAATTTCCCAGCACCATTTATTGAAGAGACTGTCTTTCTTCCAGTGGATAGTCTATCCTCCTTTATCGAATTTTAGTTGACCATAAAGTTCAGGGTCCACTTCTGGGTTCTCTATTCTGTTCCATTGATCTATGTGTCTGTTTTTGTGCCAGTAACACACTGTCTTGATGACCACAGCCTTGTAGCACAACCTGAAATCTGGCATTGTGATACCCCCAGATATGGTTTTCTATTTTAAAATTCCGCTGGCTATTCGGGGTCTTTTCTGATTCCACACAAATCTTAAAATAATTTGTTCTAGCTCTCTGAAGAAAGTCCATGGTATTTTGACAGGGATTGCATTAAACGTGTAAATTGCCCTGGGTAACATTGACATTTCCACAATATTAATTCTGCCAATCCATGAGCATGGAATATTTTTCCATCTCTTGGTGTCTTCCTCAATTTCTTTCAGAAGTGTTCTATAGTTTTTAGGGTATAGATCCTTTACCTCCTTGGATAGGTTTATTCCTAGGTATATTAGGCTTTTGGGTGCAATTGTAAATGGGATTGATTCCTTAATTTCTCTTTCTTCAGTCTCATTGTTAGTGTATAGAAATGCCATTGATTTCTGGGCATTGATTTTGTATCCTGCCATGCTACCAAATTGCTGTATGAGTTCTAGCAATCTTAGGGTGGAGGCTTTTGGGTTTTCTATGTAGAGTATCATGTCATCGGCGAAGAGGAAGAGTTTGAATTCCTCTTTGCCCATTTGAATGCATTTAATGTGTTTTTGTTGTCTGACTGCTGAGCCTAGGACTTCCAATACTATGTTGAATAGCAGTGGTGAGAGTGGACATCCCTGTCTTGTTCCTGATCTTAGGGGAAAGGCTCCCAGTGCTTCCCCATTGAGAATGATATTTGCTGTGGGCTTTTCATAGATGGCTTTTAAGATGTCGAGGAAAGTTCCCTCTATCCCTACACTCTGAAGAGTTTTGATCAGGAATGGATGCTCTATTTTGTCAAATGCTTTCTCTGCATGTAATGAGAGGATCATATGGTTCTTGGTTTTTCTCTTGCTGATATGATGAATCACATTGATTGTTTTATGAGTGTTGAACCAGCCTTGGGTCTCGGGGATAAATCCTACTTGATCATGGTGAATAATTTTCCTAATGTGTTGTTGGATCCTATTAGCCAGTATCTTGTTGAGAATTTTTGCATCCATGTTCATCAGGGATATTGGTCTGTAATTCTCCTTTTTGGTGGGATCTTTCTCTGGTTTTGGAATTAAGGTGATGCTGGCCCCATAGAACGAATTTGGAAGTACTCCATCCCTTTCTATCTTTTCAAAAAGCCTTAGTAGAATAGGTATGATTTCTTCTTTAAACGTTTGATAGAATTCCCCTGGGAAGCCATCTGGTCCTGGACTCTTGTGTCTTGGGAGGTTTTTGATGACTGCTTCAATTTCCTCCCTCGTTATTGGCCTGTTCAGGTTTCTATTTCTTCCTGCTCCAGTTTTGGTAGTTTGGGGCTTTCCAGGAATGCATCCATTTCTTCTAGATGGCCTAATTTATTGGCATAGAGTTGTTCATTATATGTTTTTAAATCGTTTGTATTTCCTTGGTGTTGGTAGTGATCTCTCCTTTCTCATTCATAATTTTATTCATTTGAGTCTTCTCTCTCTTCTTTTTAATAAGGTTGGTTAATGGTTTATCTATCTTATTAATTCTTTCAAAGAACCAACTCCTGGTTCTGTTGATCTGTTCCACAGTTCTTCTGGTCTCGATTTCGTTGAGTTCTGCTCGAATTTTAATTAACTCTCTTCTGCTGGGTGTAGGGTCCATTTGCTGTTTTTTCTCTAGCTCCTTTATGTGTAAGGTTAGGTTTGTATTTCAGTTCTTTCCAGTTTTTGAATGGATGCTTGTATTGCAATGTATTTCCCCCTCTGAACTGCTTTTGCTGCATCCCAAAGATTTTGAACGGTTGTATCCTCATTCTCATTAGTTTCCATGAATCTTTTTAATTCTTCCTTAATTTTCTGGTTGACCCTTTCATCTTTTAGCAGGATGGTCCTTAACCTCCACGTGTTTGAGGTCCTTCCAAACTTCTTGTTGTGATTTAGTTCTAATTTCAACGCATTATGGTCTGAAAATATACAGGGGACAATCCCAATCTTTTGGTATCGGTTCAGACCTGATTTGTGACCCAGTATGTGGTCTATTCTGTGCACTTGAGAAGAATTTGTATTAAGTTGAGTTTGGATGTAAAGTTCTGTAGATATCTGTGAAATCCATCTGGTCCAGTGTATCATTTAAAGCTCTCATTTCTTTGGAGATGTTGTGCTTAGAAGACCTATCGAGGGTAGAAGGAGCTAGATTGAAGTCACCAAGTATAAGTGTATTAATATCTAAGAATTTATTGACTTTGGTTATTAATTGGTTTAAATATTTGGCAGCTTCCACATTCGGGGCATATATATTGAGGATTGTTAAGTCCTCTTGTTGGATAGATCCTTTAAGTATGATATAGTGTTCCTCTTCATCTCTCACTATAGTCTTCGGGGTAAATTTTAGTTTATTGATATAAGGATGGTTACCCCTGCTTTCTTTTGAGGACCATTTGAATGGTAAATGATTCTCCATCCTTTTATTTTCAGGTTGTAAGTGTCCTTCTGTCTAAAATGAGTCTCTTGTAGACAGCAAATAGATGGGTCCTGCTTTTTTATCCAGTCTGAAACCCTGCGCCTTTTGATGGGGTCATTAAGCCTGTTCACGTTCAGAGTTACTATTGATAGATATGAGTTTAGTGTCATCATGATATCTATTCAGTCCTTGTTTTTGTGGATTATTCCACTGAACTTCTTCTTAAACGGAAATTTTAAGTGTCCCCCTTAAAATTTCTTGCAGAGCTGGTTTGGAGGTCACATATTCTTTCAGTTCCTGCCTGTCTTGGAAGCTCTTTATCTCTCCTTCCATTTTGAATGAGAGCCTTGCTGGATAAAGTATTCTTGGTTGCATGTTCTTCTCATTTAGGACCCTGAATATATCCTGCCAGCCCTTTCTGGCCTGCCAGGTCTCTGTGGAGAGTTCTGCTGTTACCCTAATACTCCTCCCCATAAAAGTCAGGGACTTTTTGTCTCTTGCTGCTTTAAGGATCTTCTCTTTACCTTTGGAATTTGCAAGCTTCACTATTAAATGTCTAGGTGTTGAACGGTTTTTTTTTTTATTTTGGGGGTGGGGATCTCTCTATTTCCTGGATCTGAATGCCTGTTTCCCTTCGCAGATTAGGAACGTTTTCAGCTAGGATTTGTTCAAATACATATTCTGGCCCTCTGTCCCTTTTGGCACCTCGGGAACCACCATTAAACATATGTTTTTCTTCCTCAGGCTGTCGTTTATTTCCCTTAATCTGTCTTCATGGTCTTTTAATTGTCTCTTTTTTCCTCAGTTTCCCTCTTTGCCATCAACTTGTCTTCTATGTCACTCACTCATTCTTCCACCTCATTAACCCTCGTCGTTAGGACTTCTAGTTTGGATTGCATCTCATTCAATTGATTTTTAATTTCTGCCTTATTAGATCTAAATTGTGCAGTCATGAAGTCTCTTGAGTCCTTTATGCTTTTTTGTAGAGCCACCAGTAGCTGTATAATAGTGCTTCTCAATTGGCTTTCTGACATTGAATTGTAATCCAGATTTTGTAACTCTGTGGGAGAGAGGAGTGTTTCTGATTCTTTCTTTTGAGGTGAGTTTTTCCTTCTAGTCATTTTGCTCAGTGCAGAGTGGCCAAAAACAAGTTGTATTGGGAAAAGGAGAAAAAGAGAGAGAGAAGGAAAGAAATGAGAAATAAAAAAAGAGAAAGAAGAAAAAAAAGGAAAAAAGAGAAGAAAAAGAGAAAGAAAAAGAAAGAAAGGTGAAAAAAAAGGGGTGGGGGAAGCAATCAGAAATCAAATAGAAGGGAAAACAAAAAGAAAAAAACAAAAAACACGGGGGAGTATCTTCTGATTATGTATACTTTCAGTTCCTTGACTCCCCCTGGAAATTGTCCGTCTAGCTGGTCTTCTGGGGGAGGGGCCTTCTCTGCTGATTTTCAGGTGTTAGCACTTGGGGGAGCTGCTCTGCCCCCCTGCCTGGTGCAGGGCTCAGTGGGGGTTGTTTACCCCGTGTGGCTCCTGGAGGAACAGCCACAGTGCGACAGCAGCTCTGGAAACCTGGATTCAGCCCCTGCAGTAACTCTGCGGCTCTCCGTCTGCAGGGCCTGGAGGCTCCGGGGTGGGGCCCCTGATCTGCTCAGCCCCGGGCAGGAACGTCCTTGCTGTTTCGGGCCCTCCTGGTCTATGCCCGTCCCGGGGGGGAGGGTGGATCCTGAGCTGTGTCCCGGCGGCCTGTGCTCCGGCGCCTGCACTGTTGGATTCGTGCTCCGGGCCTTGCAGCCCCCTCCACGGAGCCCCTCCAAGCTGCTCTGGGTCCCTCTGCGCGCGCTGCAGCCCTTAGGGAGCTCGGCGCACTCTCCTGTGCACGCCGCAGGTGCCTGTTAGTGTCCCAGGGAGCCCGAGGTCATCCCCTCCCTCCTGGGGTCCTGCTCTAACTCCCTGCAGGCGCCTTTCTGCCGGGAAGGTGGTGCAGCTCCTGCTTCTCCGGGACGGGGCTCTCCTGCCCTGGGGACACTCGCCCCGGCCTCAGCCCGGCTCCTCGTGGGGCCCCTCCCCCTTGGAGGCCTTTTGTTTCTTTATTTCTTTTTCCCCATCTTCCTACCTTGATAGAAGCGGGAACTCTTCTCACTGTAGCATTCCAGCTGGTCTCTCTTTAAATCTCAGGCGGAATTAGTAGATTTTCAGGATGATTTGAAGGTTATCTAGTAATTTGGTGGGGACAGGTGATTTGGGGACCCTACTCTTCCGCCATCTTGCCCCTCCTCCACATCCTAGTTTCATCTGGTGCCTGTAAATCAGCTAGACAGTTACCAAGTAATTCTGAGAACCTGCAAATTTACCAGATAATCTGAGAAAAGAATTGCTTTAATTCTACAAGTAGAAGAGCAGACACTTTTGCAAGGCAGAAAGTGTGAAGACATGAATCTCAGGTGTAATATCAGAAGATAAACCATGGGGGGAGGGGACCATCTGTAAGCAGGGTACAGAAAAGTGTTAAAAGCAGTGGAGTACAAAATTGGAACTCTTAGAGGTTTACCTGAAAAGCGCTCAGGAGGTGAATCAAGGTGGAATTCCACATGGGACATCCTTATCTCAATATCCCAGGGTCACAAAAATAGCAGGGGTACCCAAGTGTGGCAGAGTTCTCAGGCATTGGAGAAGCAAAGCTAGTTGCAAATGGTGGGACAAGGTGCCATCTTTCTGCTCAGTGTTGCCATAAATTTCAAACCACTGCACAGTCCTTAGGGCAAATGCTTTCTCAACAGGGGCTCGACAAGAGGCAGAACTGCAAGACCTCCTTCTCTACCTCTACAGAAATGGTATGGGTATATGCCACAAGAGTCAGTAAAGTTTGGAGACTTGAAGCAGTGTCACATGCCTGAATAAAAATACTCAGGCACAGCCTGGATGAACAGAGTTCAGACAGAAACCACGGAGGCAAGAGTGATTGCTTTTCTGTGAGGCCTCACTGAAGGTGGGGATTGCAAAATTTTACCTCCTAGGCTAGAGATCAGAAAATGGCGCTGCCATTTTCACCTCTACTATCAGTTCTGGAGCCACTGACACTTAACCAGGGAACGCTGGCAAGGACAGTGCAATTCCTCCCGTGCAAAGACACCTGAGAATTAGCTTAACAGTCCTGTCCTCCAAAATAGAAACAGGAATTTCCAGTGAATACCACGTTTACCAATCATACAGAACTCTAAAACTTTGGCTTTTAGGAAAGCAGTTTATAATATTCATGTTTTTTCATTATTATTCTTTAGTTTTCAGCTTTATATTTTATATGTATATACAGACATGTATATATACACACACATTTTTAATAATCTATTTTCTTATTTTATCAATTATTTTAAATTTTTTTAATTTAACTTCAATTAGCCAATATATAATACATCATTAGTTTCAGATGTAGTGTTCAATAATTTATCAGTTACATATAACAGTGCTCACAGTATGTATATACATATTCTTATTTATATCTTTACATATATAATATACATTATATTTAATATATACTTATATATATTCATAATTTTTGGTTTCTTTTCATTGTATTTAACTTCATTTTTGTATATATATTATATATGTGTGTATGTATATATAATGTATACTGTATTTATATATTTATCGTTTTTACCTGTGTTAGAATCTAGGCTTGCCGAACAAAGAGACCAAAATACACCTGGGATCCAGTTTATTGTTCTGTTCTGTTCTACTTGTTTTATTTTGTTCTCATTTTTTCCTTTTCTTTTCTTTGTGGTTTCTGTTCTCTTCTGATTTGTGTAGTGTATAATTTTCTGGTATTGTGATTATTCTTTAGTCCTTCAGTTTGTTATTTTATTTTCCTTTTCAGCAATTTTCTTATTTTATAAATTATTTTAGGACTTATTTTAATTGTCATTTTTACACTTATGGTTTATATATTTTTTCAGTTTTGGTTTCCTTTCCTTGCATTCAACTTAGTTTGTATATATATTTATGTTTTCTTTCTTTTCTATTTGGAATCTAGTTTCTTTTAACAAATAAACCAAAATAGATTCTTGATCTAGTTTATCATTCTGTTCTGTTCAACTTCCTGTTTGGTTTTATTCTAGTTTTTATTTCTCATTTCTTTTTCTTTTTGGATTCTGTCCTATTCTGATTTGCATAGTGCATATTTTTCTGGTGTCATTGTTGCTATATTTGTATTTTCCTCCTCTTTCATATATTCTTTTTTGGAAATAATGATAAAATTGAAGAACATACCCTGGAAAAGAGAATAAGAGGCAGTACTCACAACCAAGGATCTAATAAATACGGATATAAGTAAGATGTCAGAAAAAGATGAATGGATAAGAAAGATCTGGTATATGTATACAATGGAATATTACTCAGCCATTAGAAATGACAAATACCCACCATTTGCTTCAACATGGATGGAACTGGAAGGTATTATGCTGAGTGAAATAAGTCAATCAGAGAAGGACAAACATTATATGGTCTCATTCATTTGGGGAATATAAAAAATAGTGAAAGGAAACAAAGGGGAAAGGAGAGGAAATGAGTGAAAATATCAGTAAGGGCGACAGAACATGAGAGACTCCTAACTCTGGGAAATGAACAAAGGGTAGTGGAAAGGGAGGTGGGCAGGGGGTTGAGGTGACTGGGTGACAGGCACTGAGGGGGGCAACTGATGGGATGAGCACTAGGTGTTATGCTATATGTTGGCAAATTTAACTCCAATAAAAAAAGAAATAATTCAAAACAATGATTATAAAGATACTACCAGGACTTGAGAACAGCTTTGAAGACACTGGAGAATCCCTTACTGGAGAAATAAAGGAAATAATATCTAATAAGGTCAAAATCAAAAAGGGTATTTCTGAAATGCAATTTAAAATGAAGGCTCTAATTACTAGGATAAATGAGGCAGAAGACACAGTTGGATATCGAAGACAAAAAGATGGAAAATAAGGAAGAAGAGAAAAAGAGAGATAAACAACTACTGGATCACAAGGGGAGGATTTGAGAGATCAATGATATGATAAAGCAAAACAATTTTAGAATATTTGGGGTCCTAGAGGAAGAGGAAAGGAAGGAGAAGGGGACAGAAGGATTATTTGAACAAAATATAGCTGAGAATTTTCCCTAATCTAAGAAACAGATATTTAAGTCCAGAAGGCACAGAGTCTTCCTCTAAATAAATAAATAAATAAATAAATAAATAAATAAACAAACATTTAAAAATAGGTCAACACCTTGATATGTAATAGTGAAATTTGCAAATTTCAAAGATAAAAAGAATCCTAAAAGCAGGTTGGGAAAAGTGGTCCTTAACCTATAAAGGGAGAAACATAAGGCTGGCAACAAACCTGGCAGGCCAGAAATGAATGACATGATACATTCAACATGATAAATGGGAAAAATATGAAGCTAAGATTAGTTATCCATCATGGCTATTATTCAGAATAGGAGAGTTAAGGAGTTTCCAGGACAAACAAAAACTAAAGGAATTTGTGAACACTAAACCAACCCTACAAGAAATATTAAAGGGGAACCTTTGAGTGAAGAGAGCCCAAAAGTAACAGAGACCAGAAGAGAATAGAAACAATCTGCAGAAACAGTGACTTTACAGGTAATACAATGACACTAACTTCATATCTTTAAATAGTTACTCTGAATGTAAATTAAGTAAATGCTCCAATAAAAAGAAATAGGGTATCAGAATGGATTTAAAAAAAAAAAGCTCCATTGATAAGCTGTTTGCAAAAGACTCATTTTAGACTCAAAGACACTTCCAGATTGAATGTAGAGGGATGGAGCAGCATTTATCATGTCGATAAACATCAAAAGAAAGCTGGAGTAGCCACCCTATTTTCATCAGATTTTATCCCAAAGACTGTAATAAGAGATGAAGAAGGACATTACATCATAATAAAAGGGTCTATCCAACAGGGAGCCCTAACATTTATAAATATTTATGGTCCTAACATGTAAGCAGCCACATATATAAATACATAAATAACAAAACTAAAGAAACTCTTTGATAACACATTAATAGTAGGGGACTTTAATACTCCACTCATAACAAAGAACATATTATCTAAGTAGAAGATCAACAAGGATAAAAGGGCTTAGAATGACACACTGCACCATTTGGTCTTCACAGATATGTTCAGAGCATTCTATCTTAAAGGAATAGAATACACAATCTTAAGTGCACATGGAATATTCTCTAGAATAGATTACATACTGTGTCACAAATCAGGTCTCAACCAGTACAAAAAACTTGAGATTATTCCATGCATATTTACAGACCTCAATGCTTTAAAACTTGATGTCAACTGCAAGGAAGAATTAGAAAGGATCACAAATGCATGGAGGTTAAATAGCATCCTACTAAAGTTTTAATGAATCAAAGAGGAAGTTAGAGAAGAATTTTTAAAATGCATGGAAGTGTATAGAAATGCCACTGACTTCTGGACATTGATTTTGTATCCTGCCACACTGCCAAATTGCTGTATGAGTTCTAGCAATCTTGGGGTGGAGTCTTTTGGGTTTTCTATGTAGAGTATCATGTCATTGGCGAAGAGGGAGAGTTTGACTTCTTCTTTGCCAATTTGAATGCCTTTTATTTCTTTGTGTTGTCTGATTGCTGAGGTTAGGACTTCCAGTACTATGTTGAAGAGCAGTGGTGAGAGTGGACATCCCTGTCATGTTCCTGATCTTAGGGAAAAGGCTCCCAGTGCTTCCCCATTGAGAATGATATTTGCTGTGGGCTTTTCGTAGATGGCTTTTAAGATGCTGAGGAATGGGAAAATTGGACATTCACATGCAGAAGAATGAAACTAGACCACTCTCTTGCACCATACACAAAGATAAACTCAAAATGGATGAAAGATTTATTTTTTTTTAATTTTTTTAATTTTATTTATTATTTATGATAGGCACACAGTGAGAGAGAGAGAAGCAGAGACACAGGCAGAGGGAGAAGCAGGCTCCATGCACCGGGAGCCCGACGTGGGATTCCATCCCGGGTCTCCAGGATCGTGCCCTGGGCCAAAGGCAGGCGCTAAACTGCTGCGCCACCCAGGGATCCCTGGATGAAAGATTTAAATGTGAGAAAGATTCCATCAGAATCCCAGAGAAGAACACAGGCAACACCCTTTTTGAACATGGCCACAGTAACTTCTTGCAAGATACATCCATGAAGGCAAGAGAAACAAAAGCAAAAATGAACTTTTGGGACTTCTTCAAGATAAGAAGCTTTTGCACAGCAAAGGATACAGTCAACAAAACTAAAAGACAACCTACAGAATGGGAGAAGATATTTGCAAATGACGTATCAGATAAAGGGCTAGTTTCCAAGATCTATAAAGAACTTCTTAAACTCAACAGCAAAGAAACAAGCAATCCAATCATGAAATGGGCAAAATACAAGAACAAAAATCTCACAGAGGAAGACATAGACATGGCCAACAAGCACATGAGAAAATGCTCCGCATCACTGGCCATCAGGGAAATACAAATCAAAACCACAATGGGATACCAACTCCCACCAGTGAGAATAATTTAAATATTAATATTCAAGGGAAAATTAACAAGGCAGGAAACCACAAATGTTGGAGATGATGTGGAGAAAGGGGAACCCTCTTGCACTGTTGGTGGGAATGTGAACTGGTGCAGCCACTCTGGAAAAGTGTGTGGAGGTTCCTCAAAGAGTTAAAAATAGACCTGCCCTACGACCCAGCAATTGCACTGTTGGGGATTTATCCCAAAGATACAGATGCAATGAAACGCCGGGACATCTGCACCCCGATGTTTATAGCAGCAATGTCCACA
This sequence comes from Vulpes lagopus, assembly GCF_018345385.1. Taxonomy (NCBI): domain Eukaryota; kingdom Metazoa; phylum Chordata; class Mammalia; order Carnivora; family Canidae; genus Vulpes; species Vulpes lagopus. The sequence continues at coordinate 64,218,452 of NC_054848.1, read as the reverse complement.
ATAGCCAATCTGTGGAAGGAGACTTGGTGTCCATCGAAAGATGAATGGGTAAAGAAGATGTGGTCTATGTATACAATGGAATATTACTCAGCCATTAGAAATGACAAATACCCACCTTTTGTTTCGACGTGGATGGAACTGGAGGGTATTATGCTGAGTGAAGTAAGTCGATCGGAAAAGGACAAACATTGTATGTTCTCATTCATTTGGGGAATATAAATACCAGTGAAAAGGAATAGAAGGGAAGGGAGAAGAAATGGGTAGGAAATATCATAAAGGGAGACAGAACATGAAAGACTCCTAACTCTGGGAAACGAACTAGGGGTGGTGGAAGGGGAGGTGGGCGGGGGGTGGGGGTGACTGGGTGACAGGCACTGAGGAGGGCACTTGATGGGATGAGCACTGGGTGTTATTCTATGTGTTGGCAAATTGAACACCAATAAGAAAAAAGGTATAAAAAATTCATGGAAGCAAATGAGAATGCAATCACAACAGTTCAGAATCTTTTGGATGTAGTAATGGAAGTCCTAGGAGAAAAGTATATAGCAATACACATCCTTCTGAAATACAAAAACAGTCTCAAATACACAACCTAACATTACAGCTAGAGGAGCTAGAAAAAGAACAGCAAATTAAGCCTAAATTCAGGAGGACAGTAGAAGTAATAAAGATTACAGCAGAAATGACAATGGAATATTACTCAGGCATCCAAAAGAATGAAATCTTGCCTTTTGCAAATATGGGTGGAACTAGAGGGTATTATGCTACGTGAAATATGTCAGTCATAAAAATACAAATACCATATGATTTCACTCATTTGTGGAATTAAAGAAGCAAAACATGAACATAAGGGAAGGGATGGAAAAATAAAATAATTGAAAACAGACAGGGAGGCAAACCATAAGTGACTCAACTATAGGTACAAACTGAGGGGTGCTGGAGGAGAAGTGAGGAGGATGGGCTAAATGAATGATGAATATTAAGAAGGGCAGATATTGTGAGGAGCAGTGAGTGTTATATGTAAATGATGAATCATTGAAGTCTACTCTTCAGAATAATACTACATTATGTGTTACCTAAGTAGAATTTAAATAAAAACTTTAAGAAAAAGAAAGAGATGGATAAATTGAAATTATCCAATCGGCAAAGAAAAATAGGAAAGAAATAAAAACAGAAAATTGAGAAAAGGAAAAAGAATAAAGAAAGCCAAATGAGCCAAATGAGTTATTGGTGTAAGAAAGCCAAATGAGTTATTGGTACAATCATGACAACAATTTTTGAATAATTGATATTCCAGAGTGAGAAAAAAAGAGACAGAAAGGTGAAGAAAACTTGTATAAAGGTAAAAAGTGAATGAAAATTTCTCAAACGTGGAGATAAATGTGGCTATCAAAGTTTACAAAGGTCATGGGTCATTAAAATTTAAAAATACTCTTAAGAGCACATTATCATAAAATATAAACTCAGAGATTCCTAAAAGAAGCAAAAGAAAAAAAATGTAAATTACAAGGGAACCCCAAAAGGCTATTAATGGATTTCTCAGATATTGTATGTGCCAGGAGAGAGATGGATGATATATTTGAAGTGCTGAATAAACAAACAAACAAACAAGTAAACAAACAAACAAAAAACTGTCAAACAAGGGGGATTTATTTTGTACAGCTGTCTTTCAGAAATGTAGCAAAGAAAAAAAACTTTCCCAGAGAAAGAAATGCTAAGGAAATTAATCACCACTAGATGGAGCTTGAAATATGTGAATACAAGAGTTATTCAAATGTATATATTTGAGTAGAATTTAGTGATTCATCACCTACATATAACATTCAGTGCTCTGCCCAGCAAGTGCCCTTTTTATTCCTATCACCCATTTACCCCAACCCCTCACCCACCTCCCCTCTAGCAACCCTCAGTTTTTCTCTTAACTATAGAATCTCCTACAGTTTGTCATTCTCTGTTTTTATCTCATTTTTCCTTCCCTTTCCCTAAGTTCATCTGTTTTGTTTCTAAATTCTATATATGAGTGAGATAATTTGATATTTGTCTTTCTCTGACTGACTTTTTTCACTTAGTATAATATACTCTAATTCCATGCATGTCAAAGAAAATGGCAAGATTTCATTCTTTTGGTGGCTGAGTAATAATCCATTGTACATATACCACTTCTTTATCTATTCATCAGTCTATGGATAGTTTGGCTCTTTCCATACTTGGCTATTGTTGATAGTGCTGCTATAAACATTGGGGTGGACGTGCCCCTTCAAATCAGCACTTTTGTATCATTTGGATAAATACCTAGTAGTGCAATTGCTGGATTCTAGGATGGAAAAATAAAAAAAAAACATATACAAAATTGTGAAGATATTTAATTACCATAAGTTTTAGAAAATATTTCACTAACTTTGTAAAGTTTTAAATAAAATATTTAGTTAAACATAAAAGAATTCTTCAAACTTATATGGAAAGACATCAACAATAACATAAAAACATACAAAATATACAATGCCTGGTAAAATTAAGTATGTAGTAACATTCAGTATACTCTAGTACTACTACTATACTACTCTAGTAGTATAGTACTACTATACTATAGTAGTATAGTACTATACTATACTATACTATACTATAGTAGTATAGTACTACTAGTACTACTCTAGTACTACTATAAGTAGACTACTAAGCACTTAATTCTATCATAAAAGATGAAGGGCAAGAATATTAAACATTACAATAGCTCTACAAATGCTCTATAGGAAGCATCCTATTCTCATGATGAAGCCTCATGGTATGTCTCCAAGTTGAACAAACTACAAGGGGCCTTTAACATAAACATATTACTCAGAATTTTATGCCTCCCAATAAGCAGTGTCTATAATCTCTTTCAGTATGAAGAAGATACAGAAGATGGGACCTTTGCCCTTCAACATCCTTTAAGAATAAGGAGGATAAAAGCCACATAGAGGGATGTAGAAAGAGACATGAAACTTAAAGGAACCCATGAAAAAAAGGCCATTTTTACCTTTGACCTTTTCCAGCTTCTGTTCTTGTTAGGGCTTGCACCCCCACCTCACTCTAAGCATGCCTTGTAATGCAAGTATCATGTCTTCCATATAAGGTACAAAGAGATAATGATATTTTGGGGGATTTCCAGCACAATAGAGGACATCTAAGGGTGACCGGGCGGGGTTGTCACGAATGTTCTTCAAGACCACTGACTCCAAACACCTCAACATTAAGACCCCTGGCTTCAGGGAATGAGTACCTCATGAAGGACACCTGGATGCTGTTATTCTGACCATTTCCTGGATGCCTGAAAGAACATGTACACCAGACTACAGTTGCTAATAAAATCTCCAGACCTCAAGCTAAGAAGAGACTCATGTTCTTTTCCTTTCTGAGTTTCACAGACACTCTGTCCATCTCTCTCTCTCTCTCTCTCTCTCTCTCTCTCTTTCTCTCTCTCAATATATCTTCAGTAAACTGTGCTTTTATTTCCTGCTGGCTCACATTTGGTTTCTATCCTGTGTGAAGCCAGGGACCCTCCTGGCTTGTCCTGTGGGACTCCATCTCTAGTCCTCGGACTTGGACTGCCTGCACCAATTTGATGGAATGGGAGTGGGTAATAAGAGACCCAGGTTGTATATTTAAAGAGTGTTCAGTTTCTCCATGATGATAATATTTATATATATGTTACTTAAAATATTTTATAACTTAATATTTGAAAAATGTTAGATTTACAAGAGTTGCAAAGGCAATAATTTTTATTTTTCAAAAAATGCTACTGTAGCTAAAATAATTTTTTAATGTGCATGCAATAAAGAAAGAGGTAAAATGAGGCATCAAATTCCAAAAGGATTAAAGCAAAGCATAGAGGGTTTTTTTTTATGTAACTGAGGTTAGGATGTGATCAGATAAAAATAGACTGTTGTATCCACAAGATGTTTTATTTAAGCTTTATCATATCCACAAAGAAAAATCAGTAGAGTCATAAAAGATAAAGAGAAGGGAATCAAAGCACATAGCCATGAAAGAGCATCTATTCACAAGGGAAGGCAGCAATACAGGAAGAAAGGAACAAGGAAACTACAACAAAATCAGAAATAGTAAGATGGTATTAGTAAATCTACACATATCTATAATTACTATAATCATAAATAGATTAAACTTTCCAATTAAAAGTATAGTAGTTCTATGGATAGAAATACCAGTCCTTACTATATTGCCTAAGAGAGACTCACTTAATTTTTAAGGACACATATAAGCTGAAATTGAAAGGGTGGAAAAAATAATCCCATGCAAGTAAAAAACACAGATTAGAGTTAGCTTTATTTAGTCAAATAGAATTTAAGTTAATAAAAAGTAATGAAACAATGACTATATAATGATTAACAAATCAATTTATTCATAGGATATAACAATTGTGGATATATATGCACTCAACATTGGAGCATCAAAATATAATAAGGGAATACTAGCAAATCTGAATGGAGAAATAAACCACAATATAATAATAGCAGAGGACCTTGATACTTTACTTAAATAATAGATTATCAAAAAGAAAATCAACAAAGAACTATTACTTTTGACAAAATAAATGTAACAGGCTTATACAGGAGATGTTATCAAACAGTAGCTGATTGCACACTCTTCTTAAGTGCACATAGAGCAAATTCCAGGATAGACCATGTGATAGGTCATAAAATAAGTCTTATCAAACGAAAGAAGGTTAAAATCATACCAAGTATCATTTTCTGACCACAATGGTATGAAACTAGAAATAGATAACAAGAGGAAAGCTGAAAAATTCACAGATCTGTTGATAATAACCCACTTCTGAACAACTAATGGGTCAAAGGAGAAATCATAAGGTAAATAAAAAATGTTTTTGAAATGATAAATATGGGGCACCTTGATGGCTCAATTGATTAAGTGTCCAAGTCTTGATTTCAGCTCATGTTTTGATCTCAAGAGTTGTGAGTTCAACCCTTCCATTGGGCTCCAAGCTGGATGTGGAGACTACAAAAAAAAGGAAGGAAGGAAGGAAGACAGACAATATACCAAAGCCTGTGAAATGCTGAAAAATCAGTTATAAGAGGGAAGTTTTTAGTAATAGATGCTTACATAAAGGAAACAAAATACCTAAAAAAAAAAACCTAACTATGCAACTAAAAGAACTAAACAAAGAGAAACAAACTAGGCCCAAAGTTATCAGAAGGAAAAAAAATAAGTGAAATTAAACAAAATACACATCAAAAATACTTTAGAAATCATCAACAAAGCTAACTGTTGGTGAAAAGAAACAAAATTCACAAAAATTTAGCTAGACTAAAAAAAATAGAATAGTCTAGTGAATATAATAATAAATGAGGAAGACATTGCAACTACGACCACAAAATTAAAAAAAATTATAAGAGAGTATAATTAAAACAATTTTAAACTAACAAATTGCATAATATAGAAGAAATTAATAAGTTCCTAGAAATATTCAATGTACCAGGATTCATAATGAATTAACAAAAAATCTGAATAGACTGTAACAAGGAAATTATCAAAAAAAAAAAAAAAAACAACAAAGAAAATCCCTGGACACATTATTCTATGGTTAATTCTACAAAACATTTAAGGAATACTTAACACCAGTTCTTCTAAAAAGCTTTCAAAACACTGAAAAGAACATTCTTAAACTCATTTTACAGGGCCAAGATCATCCTAATGCCAAAGCATTATAAAAAATTACAGACCACTGTCTCTGATGAATATAAAAGCAAACATTCTCAAAAAAATGTTAGCAAATTGAATTCAACAACACATTTAAACAATCACATAGCAATGAATCAGGATTTATTCATAGCATGCAGAGATAGTTCATCATATTCAATCAATAAATGTGATACACCACATTAATACAATAAAAGGTGAAAATCATATGATCATCTGAATAGATGGAGAAAAAGGATTTCACAAAATACAACATCCTTTCATAGAAAAACACTCAATAAATTGGGTATAGAGGGAATGTAATAAACTTAATAAAGGCCACATATGACAAGCACATGGTTACCATCATACATATAGGGTCTGGAATTAAACATTTAGCACTAAAAGTTTAAGACTAAAATATTAAATATTAAAAGTTTCTTCTAAGGTTTTGAAGAAGATAAATTGGTCAATCTCAACACTTCTGTTTCACATAGTGCTGGAGGCCTAGCAAGATCAATCAGGAAAGAAAAAGAAAAAGAAATCCTCATAGGAAAGGAAGAGATAAAATTAGCTATGTTTGCAGGTGATATGATCTTTATAAATAATCCTATAAATTGCATGGAAAACTGTTAGTAAAATCAATTAAATAATAGTGAAAGGGAATATAAGGGAAGGGAGAAGAAATGTGTGGGAAATATCAGAAAGGGAGACAGATCATAAAGACTCCTAACTCTGGGAAATGAACTAGGGTTGGTGGAAGGGGAGGAGGGCGGGGGGTGGGGGTGAATGTGTGATGGGCACTGAGGGGGGCACTTGACGGGATGAGCACTGGGTGTTATTCTGTATGTTGGTAAACTGAACACCAATAAAAAATTAATTTATTAAAAAAATTTTAATTTAAACTTATTTAAATTCAATTAGCCAATATATAGTACATAATTAGTTTTAGATGTAGTGTTCAATAATTTATCAATTGTGTATTACACATAGCACTCACCCCATCATGTGCCTTCCTTAATACCCATCACCCAATTACCCCATCCTCCCACCCACCTTTCCTCTTTCAACCTTTAGTTCATTTCCTAGAGTTAAGAATCTCTCATGGTTTGTATCCCTTTCTGATTTCTTCCCATTTATAATTCTATCCCTTCTCCTATGATCCTCTGCACTGTTTCTTATATTCAACATATGAGTGGAACCATATAATAATTGTCTTTCTCTTATTGACTTATTTCTCTCTGCATAATACCCTCCAGTTCCATCCACATCAACATATTCATCCTTTCTGATGGCTGAGTAATATTCCATTGTGTGTGTGTGTATATGTGTGTGTGTGTGTGTGTGTATATATATATATATATATCTTCTTTATCCATCTGTTGATGGATATCTCAGCTACATCCACAGTTTGGATGTTGTGGATGTTTCTGCTATGAATATTTGAGTTCAGGTTCCCCTTCAGAACACTGCATTTGTATCATTGGAGTAAACACCTAGTAGGGCAATTGTTGGGTTGTATGGTAGCTCTATTTTTGAACTTTTTGAGGAAACAACATAATGTATTCCAGAGTGGCTGTATCATATCTTCTTCCCAGCAACAGTGCAAAAGGGTTCTGGTTTTATCATAACCTCACCAACATTTGTTGTTTCATGTCTTGTTAATTTTAGCCATTCTGAGTGGCATAAGGTGGTATGTCATTGTGGTATTTTTTTTTTTTTAAATTTTTATTTATTTATGATAGTCACAGAGAGAGAGAGAGAGAGAGAGAGAGGCAGAGACATAGGCAGAGGGAGAAGCAGGCTCCATGCACCGGGAGCCTGATGTGGGATTCGATCCCGGGTCTCCAGGATCGCGCCCTGGGCCAAAGGCAAGCGCCAAACCACTGCGCCACCCAGGGATCCCTGTCATTGTGGTATTAATCTATATTTCCCTGGTGACAAGTGACACAGAGCATTTTTTCCATGTCTCTGTTGAGTATTTGTATGTCATCTTTGGAGAAATGTCTGTTCATGTCTTTTGCTCACTTCTTGACTGAATTATTTATTTTCTGGGTATTCAGTTGGATAAGTTCCTTATAAATATTGACTTTTACAATCGGAGAAGGACAAACATTATATAGTCTCATCCATTTGAGTAATGTAAAAATACTGAAAGGGAATAAAGGGGAAGGAAAAAATGAGTGGGAAATATCAGAAAGGGAGACAGAACATGAGAGACTCCTAACTCTGGGAAACGAACAAGGGGTGGTAGATAGGGAGGTGGGCGGGGGGTGGGGGTGACTGGGTGATGGGCACTGAGGGGGGCACTTGATGGGATGAGCACTGGGTGTTATTCTATATGTTGGAAAATTGAACTTCAATAAAAATAAATTTTAAAAAATAAATATTGACTTTTAGTTTTGTTGGCCATTTCTTTGGCTGAGCAGAATATTTTTTTTCAGATTTGAGATGCAATTTAATATAAGAATCAATTCATCTTTCTCTGGTGGGATAATTGTACGATTTTCCATTTGATATACAACTAGATCATGAAGACCATTGAAATCTGAAACCAAATATTGACATCAGAATGGTTCAGAACATTGGAAGGAAAAATTTTATTTTTTAATTTATTTTTATGTGTATATTTTTTTAATGGATTTCCATTTGCCAACATATAGTATAACACAAAGTGCTCATCCTGTCAAGTGCTGTCTCAGTGCCTATCACCCAGTCACTCCATCCCCCCGGCGGTCTCCCTTTCCACTACCCCTTGTTCATTTCCCAGAGTTAGGTGTCTCACATGTTTTGTCAAATTCTCTGATTTTTCCCACTCATTTTCTCTCCTTTCTCCTATAATCCCTTTCACTATTTTTTATATTCCCCACATGAGTGAAACTATAGAATGATTGTCCTTCTCCGACTGACTTACTTCACTCAGCATAATACCCTCCAATTCCATCCACGTCAAAGCAAATGATGGTTATTTGTCATTTCTAATGGATGAGTAATATTCCATTGTATATATATACCACATCTTCTTTATCTATTCATCTTTCGATGGACACCATGACTCCTTCCACAGTTTGGCTATTGTGGACATTGCTATTATAAACATTGGAGTACAGAGGCCTCGGTTTCTCACTGCATCTGTACCTTTGGGTAAATCCCAAGTAGGGCAATTACTGAGTCCTAAGGTAGCTCTATTTTTAACTCTTGGAGAAACCTCCACACTTTTTCAGAATGCCTGTACCAGTTCACATTCCCACCAGCAATGCAAGAGGGTTCCCCTTTCTCCACAGCCTCTCCAACATCCTTACACTCTGAAGAATTTTGATCAGGAATGGATGCTGTATTTTGTCAAATGCTTTCTCTGCATCTATTGAGAGGATCATACGGTCCTTGATTTTTCTATTGTTGAAGTGATCTACCACGTTGATTGTTTTACGAGTGTTGAACCAGCCTTGCATCCCGGGGACAAATCCCACTTGGTCATGGTGAATAGTTTTAATGTACTGTTGAATCCTATTGGCTAGCATCTTGTTGAGAATTTTTGCATCTGTGTTCATCAGGGATATTGCTCTATAATTTTCCTTTTTAGTGGGATCTTTGTCTGGTTTTAGAATTAAGGTGATGCTTGCTTCATTAAAGGACTTTGAAGTATTCTGTCACTTTCAATCCTTCAGAACAGCTTTTGTAGAATAGGTATTATTTCTTCAATAAACATTTGATATGATTCCTTAGGGAAGCCAACTGGTCCTGGACTTTTGTTTCTTGGGAGGTTCTTGATGACTGCTTCAATCTCCTCCCTGGTAATTGGTCTGCTCAGGTTTTATAATTCTTCACGTTCCAGTTTTGGTAATTTGTGGTTTTCTGGAAATGCATCCGTTTCTTCTAGATTGCCTAATTTATTGGCATATAGCTGCTCACAATACATTTTTAAAATTGTTTATATTTCTGTTTTATTGGTTGTGCTCTCTCCTCTTTCATTCATGATTTCATTAATTTGAATCTTTTTTCTTTTTAATAAGTCTGCCTAAAGGTCTATCTATCTTATTAATGCTTTCAAAGAACCAACTCCTGTTTTGTTGATCTGTTCTACAGTTCTTCTGGTCTCTATTTCATTGAGTTCTGCTGGAATCCTTATTATATCTCTTCTGCTTGGTGTAGGTTTTATTTGTTGTTATTTTTCTAGTTTTTTTAGGTGTGAGGTTAGCTTGTGTATGTGAGTTTTCTTTTTCAACTTTTTTCAAGAGGCTTGTATAGTGATGTATTTCCCTCTTAGGACTGCTTTTGATGTATCCAAAGTTTTTGAATGGTTGTTTGTTCATATTCATTAGTTTCCATGAATCTTTTGAATTCTTCTCTAATTTCCTTATCCATTATTCTTTTAGTAGGATGCTCTTTAACCTCCATGTGTTTGAGTATCTTCCAAATTTCTTCTTCTGGTTGAGTTCTAGTTTCAAAACATTGTGGTCTGAAAATATGCAGTGGACAAGCCCAACTTTTTGGTACCATTTGAGACCTGATTTATGACCTAGCATGTGGTCTATTCTAGAGAAGGTTCCATGTGCACTTGAGAAGAATGTGTATTCAGTTGTGTTTTCATGGAAAGTTCTGTATATATCTGTGAAATCCATCTGGTCCACTGTATCATTTAAGTCCCCTGTCTCTTTGATGCTATACTGCTTAGAAGGTCTGTCATTCACAGAAAGTGTCCTGTTGAAGTCTCCTGCTATTAGTGTATTATTGTCTGAATATCTCCTCACTCTGGTTATTAATTGATTGATATACTTGGCAGCTCCCACATTAGGGTCATAAATATTCATGATTGTCAGGCCTTCTTGTTGGATAGACCCTTTAATATGATATAGTGTCCATCTTCATTTCTTGCTACATTATATCAGATAAAGCTTATTTTATGTGTTATAAAAAATGCTATCCCAGCTTTCTTTTGAGGACCATTTGAATGGTAAATGTTACTCCAACCTTTCATTTTCTGGCAGGAGCTGTCCTTAGGTCTAAAATGAGTCTCTTGTAGACAGCAAATAGATGGGTCTTGCTTTTGTATCCAGTCAGAAACCCTGCACCTTTTGTTTGGATCATTTAGCCCATTCACATTCAGATGAACTATTGAATGATATGAATTTAGTGCCATCACAATACGTATTCAGTCCCTTTTCTGTGGATTATTTATTTGGGCTTCCACTTTCTATAAAGGGCCTCCCTTAATATTTCTTGCAGAGCTGCTTTGGTGGTCACATATTTTTCAGTTTATCCCTATCTTGGAATATCTTTATCTCTCCTTCTATTCTGAATGAGAGCCTTGCTGGATAAAGTATTCTTGGCTGCATGTTCTTCTCATTTAGGATCCTGAATATATCCTGCCAGCCCTTTCTGGCTTGCCAGGTCCCTGTGGAGAGGTCTACTGTCAATCTGATATTTCTCCCCATATAAGTTAGGGATCTCTTGTCTCTTTCTTCTTTAAGGATTTTATCTTTGGAATTTGCAAGTTTCAATTTTAAATGTCTAGGTGTTGAAGAGTTTTTATTGACTTTGGGGCTGGGGACCTCTCTATCTACTAGATCTGAATGCCTGTTTCCCTCCCCAAGTTAGGGAAGTTCTCAGCTATGATTTGTTAAAATATTCTTTCTGGCCCTCTGTCCCTCTGTCCCTCTCAGCATTCTCTGGAACCCCAATTATATGTAGATTTTTCCTTCTGAGGCTATCATTTGTTTCCCTTAACCTTTCCTCTTGGTCAGTTAATTGTTTTTCTTTTTTTTCTTCAGCTTCCTTCTTGCCATCAACTTGTCTTCCATGTTGCTCACTCTTTCTTCCACCTCATTAACCCTCATTGTTAGGACCTCCAGTGTGGATTGCATATCATTTAATTGATTTTTAATTTCAGCCTGATTTGATCTATATTCTGCAGTCATGAGGTCTCTAGAATCCTTTAGGATTTTTTTCCAAATTCATCTGTAGCTTTATAATTGTGCTTCTGAATTGGCTTTCTGACATCAAAATTTAATCCATATTCTATAACTCTGTGACAGAGAGTAGAAGAAAAAGCTTCTGCTTTTTTCTTTTGTGGTGAGTTCTTCCTTCTAGTCATTTGCCTCAATACTGAGTGGCTGTATGAGAAGGTTGAGTCAAGAATATCAACCACAATTTAAGTAAATTTCACTCTAGATGATTCTGATGAGGTTAGAGACCAGAAAACGAAAACAAATTCAGAAAAAATAAAACAAAGGATTACTAAAGTGAAAAATAAATTTTAAAACAAAGTAGTATAAGATAAAAGGCCACGAACCCCAAAGAAGAAGAAAAAAAAAGAGGAAAAAGAGGAGAAAAAAAAGCAAAAGAGAAAAAAAAAGAAAAAAGTGAGAGAAGAAAAAAGGGGGGGACTGGAAGATGGTGATCATGAAGATGTAGTTGAGGGTGAACGTAGTCTACCTGATGGGTCCTAGAGGGTGGTCCTCTTGGTTCTGTTTTAAGTTATGTATGTTAGACGATGCTCAGTCCCAAATTTATATAAACAAGCAATATTGTAGGAAGCCCCAACATTGACCACTAAAACATAAACGAGATAAAAGAAGGGGGCAGAATGGGAATGAAGACAGAATATAATCTCACAGAATGAACTAGTACAGTATTCCACTTGGTTCTGAGTGCATGCTTGTCATGTTTTTGAAGGTATTAACTTCTGCCATTATAGAAAAAAGTGAGGCAGAGAAAACAAAAAACACAAAACAAAGAAACACATCTCGTATATCGCCCCTCCCCCCCCACAAATTGAGCATGTTGAAGGGAATCAAGAAGTGGAAAATATATCTAAGACATGTAATTGTAGAAATATGAAAGTCAAAAATTAAGAAACTTAAAATGAAGAGGTGGTAAGATATTTTAGTTAGGTGGGAAAAGAGAAAAAAACATTGGAAATTTTTGGTTTGATATAAAAACGAGTTGTACTGGAAATGGGGGGGGGGAAGGAGGGGTACCCTCTAGTTCTATATACTCTAAATATCTTGAATTTCCCTCGAGCTTTCCAGTGTTGCTTGGTCAAGAACTTCCTCTTTCCCTGTTCATCCAGCTGGTCTCCTGGGGGAGGGGTCTGCTGTGCTGATTCTCAGGTGTCTGTGCCTGGGCAGAGATGCTCTGTCCCTTGCCAGGTGCTGGGCTCTGTGTGATCATTTTATTCTGTGAGTCCTTTGTTCACTGGCGGCCCTGCTTCCCCCAGGCACATGGTAAAACAAGGAGGAACAAAAAGACTGGTGGCAGCTAGATTTCCAGCTAATCTCCCCGCTAGTAATTAATGCAGTGTTCCAGCCCGCACAGGCCTAGATGCTCTGGGGGCTGGTATGGGTCTACTCATCACAGCTTGGGGGCGCCCAGCGGCAGGAGAGTTCTTGCTGTCCTGTGCCCTCCCCACTTCTGCCTGTCCCACAGGGAGTGCAGGATCACTGCTTTGTCTGCTTGGGCGCCCTGGGATCCGGGGCCCTGTGCTGCTGGAACCATGCTGGGGGGGGGGGGGCACAGCTCCCGAAGGCAGCAGAGCACACACACTCCTGTCCTGAGCCACGCACCTAACCAACTAGCTTCTCTCAAGTGCCCCATGAGCTTCGCACTCCAGCCCTTTACCAAGATGGGTCCACAGATTGTGATGTGCTTTCCCCTGGATGAATGTCCTTTATTAGTGACCCTGGGAAACTGGATGCTTCACTGCCCCTCCTATGATTCTGCCCGAATTCTCTGCTAAGAACTTTTCCTTCCTGGGAGAATCCGGTGCAGATTCTTAAAGCTCCCTCTTCTCCAGGGCTGGGCATTCCGTTCTTGGAGTCTTTCACCGCCCCACTTTAGCCGGGCTCCTTGCAGTGCCCATCCCCCACGTGATTTTTAAATTTAATTTAATTTTATTTTTCTGCCTTCCTACTTTGCTAGAAGTGAAAGCTCTTATCTCTGTAGCATTCTGGCTGTTCTCTCTTTAAATCTCAGGTCTAGGGATCCCTGGGTGGCACAGTGGTTTAGCGCTTGCCTTTGGCCCAGGGCATGATCCTGGAGACCCAGAATCGAGTCCCACATTGGGCTCCCAGTGCATGGAGCCTGCTTCTCCCTCTGCCTATGTCTCTGCCTCTCTCTCTCTCTCTCTCTCTCTCTCTCTCTGTGACTATCATACAAAAAAAATTAAAAAAAAAAATCTCAGGTCTAGGGCAGCCGGGGTGGCTCAATGGTTTAGCGCTGCCTTCAGCCCAGGTCCTGATCCTGGAGACCCGAGATGGAGCCTGCTTTTCCCTCTGCCTGTGTCTCTGCCTCTCTCTCTCTCTCTCTCTCTGTGTGTGTCTATCATGAATAAATAAATAAAATCTTTAAATAAATAAATAAATCTCAGGTCTAATTTGCAGGTGTTCAGGATGTTTTGAAAGTTATCTAGGTAAGTTGGGGGGACCAGGTGAGCTGACAACCCCTATACTTCTGCCATATTGCCCCTCCCCCCAAATCTAGTTTTTTCTGGTATAAAGATGGCTACTCCAGCTCTCTTTTGATGTCTATTAGTATCATAAATGGTTCTCCACTCCCTCTTTTTCAACCTGGAGATGTCATTGGGTCTAAAATTAGTCTCTTGTAGGCAACATATTGAGGGCTCTTGCTTTTTGTCTATTCTATGTCTTTTTATTGGAGCAGATAGTCATTTTTCATTCAGAGTAATTACTGATAGATACGAATTTATTGTCATTATATTACATATAATGTCACTGTTCTTGTAGATTGCCTCGGGTCCTTTCTCGGTTTTGTTAATTTTGGCCTGTTTCCAGCTCGAAGGGTTCCATTTAATATTACTTGCAACACTGATTTAGTGTTCATGAACTCCTTTGGTTTTTGATTGTCTTGGGATTTGTTCATCTCTCCTTCTATTCTGTATGACAACCTTGCTGGATATAGTGTTCTTGGCAGCATGTTTTTCCCATTTAGCATGTTGAAAATAATATGCCAACCCTTTCTAGCCTGTCAGGACTCTGTGGGCATGTCTGCTGCCAGACTCATATTTCTACCATTGTATTTTAAGGACCTCCTGTCCAGGGCAGCTTTTAGGATTCTCTCTTTATGTTTGTATTTTGCATATTTTACTATATGTCATGATGTTGATCTGTTTTTGTTGATTCTGAGGGGATTTCTCTGTACCTCTTGGGCTTTACGGCCTCTTCCCTTCTGCAGATACAGGAAGTTCTCAGGTATTCTGTCTTATAATAAACCTTCTGACCCCCCCATTCTTCTTCTGGGACTCTTATAATAATTATTTTACTTTATGGAATTACCATGTTGCCTATGTCTTCCTCATGATGTAATAGTTTTATTTCCCTTTTCTTTTCAGATTCATTATTTTCCATAAGTTTATCTCCTATATCACATATTCTCTTCTCTGCTTCTTAAATGCTTATAGTGATAATATCCAGTCTTTTTTCCATCTGAGTTATAGAATTTTTTTTATTTCAGTCTACCTGGTTTTAGACATTTATCTCTGAAGCAAGGCATTCTTTGTTGTCTTCTTTTTTTTCAGTTCAAACTAGTAGTCTTACATGTGTTGATCTAAATTCTGGTTCAGATGTGTCACTTATATCTGCTTTGGGAAAGTCCCTGGCTGTGATATCTTCCTGTCCTTTCTTTTGAGGACAACTCTTCCATATTTTCATTTTTGCTAAATTTATATCTTCTGCATGTTGTGAAATCTTGTTATATTACTTGCTTGTCAGGATAATGCCTTATTCAAAATGAAGTCACACACTGTCCAGGGCTTGGCACCTAAGGAATTGTTCTGATGTATGATGTGTACAATTTGCTTTTGCATTTTTGCTGCTCTTTCCAACTTGTCCATCATCTACATAGTTCTACCTTCCATATAGTGGGAAGTGTTTGGACCTTTAGGTGTTGTTTTATTTGTTTAAGATAAGCCTGGGAAAGGAAAAAAAAACCCTGTTACAGAACAAGAGAAAAGTAAACAGAACAAAAAAGCAAATAGAAAATCAATAAAACTATAAACTTAATTCCAAAGAATAAGAAGTAAAAAATAATTAAGGATAGAAGAAAAAGAAAAGAAGCTTGATCTGAAAAAATGAATGAAACAAAACAACAAATGAAAGAAACATTATAAGCTTGATACCAAAAGAAAAATATATATCTTTAAAATAAAACATAATGAAATAGGAAATGAAAAAAATAAATTGAGGAGAGAGGTGGGGCAAGATGGTGGAATAGTAGGGTCCTCAAGCCACCTGTCCCCACTAGCTTACCTAGACATCTTTCAAATCATCCTGAAAACCTACAAATTCCACCTGAGATTTAAAGAGAGAACAGTTGGAATGCTACAGTAAGAAGAGTTCACACTTCTATAAAGGTAGGAAGACAGAAAAAAATAAACATAAAAAAAAACATCCAAGGGGGAGGTGCTCCCCTGTGAGGAGCTGGGCTAAGGCCAGGAGGCAGAGCCTCCAGGACAGGCAAGCCCAGTCCTGGAGAATAGGGAACTTTACCAATTTTCCCAGATGGAAAGGACCTTGCAGGGTGCTTGGGCAGGATCCCAGGAGGGGCAGTGATGCCCTCAGGCCCCCAGGGTCACTAACAGAGGAAGTGCATGCCAGGGAAGAGTGTGCCACACACCACCAGCCGAGCTCCCTAAAGGGCTGGAATGGATGCCTGGCGGGACTGCGGGAGCATCTCAGGCGGCAGCTCCATGTGGAGGGGGATGCATGGCCCCGGGAGCACGATTCCAGGCATGCAGTCCCCAGAGCCCAAGGTGCTGGGGGACACAGCCCAGAATCTGGTGCTCCCTCTGGGACAGGCAGAGGCTGGGAGGACACAGGATAGTGAGGAAGCTCCTGCCAACAGGCACTCCCAAGCTCTGCATATCAGCGTGCCCTGCCCCCAGAGCATCCAGGCCCCAGCAGACTGGGAGACTGTGGTAGTTACTGCTGGAGCTGACTCCAGGGCTGGAGAGCTAGCCGCTGCCACTGTGGTTGTTCCTCCTGGTGTCACCTTCTGCCTGAGACTGAGCAGGGCCACCTGGGAGCAGGGGCCTCACAAGATAAACAGCACCCACGGAGCACTACACATGGCAGGGAACAGGGCAGCCCCCTACAGGTTTCTCTCTTTTTCTCCGTTTTCCAGTACAACTTGTTTTTAGACAATCTGCATGGAGCAAAATGACTAGAAGGAAGACCTCACCTCAAAAGAAAGAATCAGAAAGAGTCCTCTCTCGCACAGAGTTACAAAATCTGGATTACAATTCAATGTCAGAAAGCCAATTCAGAAGCACTATTACACAGCTACAAGTGGCTCTAGAAAAAAGCATAAAGGACTCAAGAGACTTCATGACTGCAGAATTTAGATCCAATCAGGTAGAAATTAAAAATCAATTGAATGAGATGCAATCCAAACTAGAAGTGCTAACAACGAGGGTTAATGAGGTGGAAGAACGAGTCAGTGACATAGAAGACAAGTTGGTGGCAGAGAGGGAAACTGAGGAAAAAAGAGACAAACAATTAAAAGACCATGAGGATAGATAAAGGGAAATAAATGACAGCCTGTGGAAGAAAAACCTACATTTATTTGGGGTTCCCGAGGGCCCCAAAAGGAACAGAGGTCCAGAATATGTATTTGAACAAATCATAGCTGAAAACTTCCCTAATCTGGGAAGGGAAACAGGCATTCAGATTGAGGAAATAGAGAGATCCCCCCCCCTAAAATCAATAAAAACCATTCAACACCTCGATATTTAATAGTTAAGCTTGCAAATTCAAAAAATAAAGAGAAGATCCTTAAGGCAGCAAGAGACAAGAAATCCCTGACTTTTATGAGGAGAGGATTAGGATAACAGCAGACTTATCCACAGAGAACTGGCAGGCCAGAAAGGGCTGGCAGGATATATTCAGGGCCCTAAATGAGAAGAACATGCAACCAAGAATACTTTATCCAGCAAGGCACTCATTCAGGATGGAAGGAGAGATAAAGAGCTTCCAAGACAGGCAGGAACTAAAAGAATATGTGACCTCCAAACCAGCTCTTCAAGAAATTTTAAGGGGGATTCTTAAAATTCCCCTTTAACAATAAGTACAGTGGAACAATCCACAAAAACAAGGACTGAATAGATATCATGACGACACTATACTCATGTCTTCAAATAGTAACTCGGAACGTGAATGGGCTTAATGACCCCATCAAAAGGCGCAGGGTTTCAGACTGGATAAAAAAGCAGGACCCATCAATTTGCGGTCTACAAGAGACTCATTTCAGACATATGGACACCTATAGCCTGAAAATAAAAGGTTGGAGAACCATTTACCATACAAATCGCCCACAAGAGAAAGCAGAGGTAGCCATCCTTATAACAGATAAACTAAAATTTACCCCGAAGACTGTAGTGAGAGATGAAGAGGGACACTATATCATACTTCAAGGATCTATCCAACAAGAGAACTTAAGAATCATCAATATATATGCCCCAAATGTGGGAGCTGCCGAATATATCAATCAATTAATAACCAAAGTTAAGACATACTTAGATAATAATACACTTATACTTGGTGACTTCCATCTAGCGCTTTCTACACTTGATAGGTCTTCTAAACACAACATCTCCAAAGAAATGAGAGCTTTAAATGATACACTGGACCAGATGGATTTCACAGATACCTATAGAACTTTACATCCAAACTCAACTGAATACACATTCTTCTCAAGTGCACATGGAACGTTCTCCAGAATAGACCACATACTAGGTCACAAATGGGGTCTGAGCCAATACCAAAAGATTGGGTTCGATTGGGATCGTCCGCTCCATATTCTCAGACCAATTATGGTCCAATTATGGCCTTGAAATTAGAACTAAATCACAATAAGAAGTTTGGAAGGACTTCAAACACGTGGAGGTTAAGGACCATCCTGCTAAAAGATGAAGGGGTCAACCAGGAAATTAAGGAAGAATTGAATAGATTCATGGAAACTAATGAGAATGAAGATACAACCCTTCAAAATCTTTGGGATTCTGCAAAAGCAGTCCTGAGGGGGAAATACATCGCAATACAAGAATCCATTCAAAATCTGGAAAGAACTCAAATACAGAGCTAACCTTACACATAAAGGAGCTAGAGAAAAAACAGCAAGGAGATTCTACACCCAGCAGAAGAAGAGAGTTAATAAAGATTCGAGCAGAACTCAATGAAATCGAGACCAGAAAAACTGTGGAATACATTAACAAAACCAGGAGTTGGTTCTTTGAAAGAATTAATAAGATAGATAAACCATTAGCCAGCCTTAGTAAAAAGAAGAGAGAGAAGACTCAGATTAAAACAGTCATTTGGGGAATATGAATAATAGTGAAAGGGAATATAAAGGAAGGGAAAAGAAATGTTGGGAAATATCAGGAAGGGAGACAGAACATAAAGACTCCTAACTCGGGGAAACGAACTAGGGGTGGTGGAAGGGGAGGAGGGCGGGTGTTGGAGGGGAATGGGTGACGGGCACTGAGGTGGACACTTGACGGGATGAGCACTGGGTGTTTTTCTGTATGTTGGTAAATTAAACACCAATAAAAGTTAATTTAAAAAAAAAAAACAGTCATGAATGAGAAAGGAGATATCACTACCAACACCAAGGCAAAACAAACGATTTTAAAAATATATTATGACCAGCTATGCGCCAATAAATTAGGCAATCTAGAAGAAATGGACGCATTCCTGGAAAGCCACAAACTACCGAAACGGGAACAGGAAGAAATAGAAAACCTGAACCAGCCAATAACCAGGGAGGAAATTGAAGCAGTCATCCAAAACCTCCGAAGACACAAGAGTCCAGGGCCAGATGGCTTCCCAGGGGACTTCTATCAAACATTTAAAAAGAAATCATACCTATTCTATTAAAGCTGTTTGGAAATATAGAAAGAGATGGAGTACTTCCAAAATCATTCCATGAGGCCATCATCACCTTAATTCCAGAAGCAGACAAAGACCCCACCGAAAAGGAGAATTATAGACCAATATCCCTGATGAACATGGATGCAAAAATAATCAATAAGATACTAGCCAATAGGATCCAATAGTACATTAAGAAAATTATTCACCATGACCAAGTGGGATTCATTCCGGGAAACAAGGCTGGTTCAACACTCATAAAACAATCGATGCAATTCATCATATCAGCAAGAGAAAAACCAAGAACCATATGATCCTCTCATTAGATGCAGAGAAAGCATTTGACAAAATACAGCATCCATTCCTGATCAAAACTCTTCAGAGTGTAGGGATAGAGGGAACATTCCTCAACATCTTAAAAGCCATCTATGAAAAGCCCAGAGCAAATATAATTCTCAATGGGGAAGCACTAGGAGCCTTTCCCCTAAGATCAGGAACAAGACAGGGATGTCCACTCTCACCACTGCTATTCAACATAGTACTGGAAGTCCTACCCTCAGCAATCAGACAACAAAAAGACATTAAAGGCATTCAAATTGGCAAAGAAGAAGTCAAACTCTCCCTCTTCACCGATGACATGATCCTCTACATAGAAAACCCAAAAGCGTCCACCCCACGATTGCTAGAACTCATAGAGCAATTTGGTAGCGTGGCAGGATACAAAATCAATGCCCAGAAATCAGTGGCATTTCTATACACTAACAATGAGACTGAAGAAAGAGAAATTAAGGAGTCAATCCCATTTACAATTGCACCCAAAAGCATAAGATACCTAGGAATAAACCTAACCAAAGAGGTGAAGGATCTATACCCTAAAAACTAGAGAACACTTCTGAAAGAAATTGAGGAAGACAAAAAGAGATGGAAAAATATTCCATGCTCATGGAGTGGCAGAATTAATATTGTGAAAATGTCAATGTTATCCAGGGCAATTTACATGTTTAATACAATCCCTATCAAAATACCATGGACTTTCTCAGAGAGTTAGAACAAATTATTTTAAGATTTGTGTGGAATCAGAAAAGACCCTGAAGAGCCAGGGGAATTTTAAAAAAGAAATCCATAGCTGGTCTATCACATTGATAGATTCACAATGCCAGATTTCAGGTTGTACTACACAGCTGTGGTCATCAAGACAGTGTGGTCCTGGCACAAAAACAGACACATATATCAATGGAACAGAATAGAGAACCCAGAAGTGGACCTTGAATTTTATGGCCAACTAATATTCGATAAAGGAGGAAAAACTATCCTTTAGAAGAAAGACAATCTCTTCAATAAATGGTGCTGGGAAAATTGGACATCCACATTCATAGATGAATGAAACTAGACCACTCTCTTTCACCATACACAAAAATAAACTCAAAATGGATGAAAGATATAATGTGAGACAATATTCCTTCAAAATCCTAGAGGAGAACACAGGAAACACCCTTTTTGAACTCGCCCACAGTAACTTCTTGCAAGATACATCCATGAAGGCAAGAGAAACAAAAGCAAAAATGAACTATTGGGGTTTCATCAAGATAAGAAGCTTTTGCACTGCAGTGGAGTCTTCTTCAATGTCTTTTTGACTTCCTCAATTTCTTTGATAGTGGTGTACAATTTTCAGAGTACAGATTTTTTTTCCCTTCTTGGTTATGTTTATTCCTAGCTATCTTATGATTTTAGTGTAATTGTAATTGGGATCGAATCCTTGATTTATCTTTTTGCTGCTTCATTGTTAGTGTGTAGAAATGAAACAGACTTCTGTGCCTTGATTTTATATCCTATGACTTTTCTGAATTCCTCTTTCAGGTTTAGCAAATTTTTTTGATGGAGTCTTTCAGGTTTTTTACATGGAGTATCATGCTGTCTGTGAAGAGTGAAATTTGGATTCTTTGTTGATTTAGAAGCCTTTTATTTATTTTTCTTGTCTGATTGCTGAGGCTAGGACTTCCAGTACTATGATGAACAACAGTGGTGAGAGTGAATATCCCTGCTGTGGTGTTGACTTTAGGGAAAAAGGTTCTTAATTTTTCCCCATTGATTATGATATTCACTGTTAGTCTTTCTTATATGGCTTTTATGATGGTGAGGTATGTTCCCTGTATCCCTTCATTTTGGAGAGGTTTTATCAAGAGAGGATGTTGTACTTTGACAAATGCTTTTTCTACATCAATTGAGAGGATCAAACGTTTCTTATCATTTCTTCTATTAATGTGGTGTATCACATTGATAGATTCACAAATATTGATCCACCCCTGCAGGACAGGAATTAATCCCACTTGTCTGTGTTGACTAGTCCTTTTAATGTACTGTTGGATCCTATTAGCTAGTATCTTCATGAGAAGTTTTGCATCTATGTTTATCAGGGATATTGGTTTGTAATTCTCCTTTTTAATGGGTTCTTTGGTTTTGGAATCAAGGTAATGCTGGCCTCATAGAGTAAGTTTGGACATTTTCCTTCCATTTCTATTTTTTGGAAAAATTTCAGAAGAATGGGTATTAATTCCTCCTTGAATGTTTGGTAGAATCTGCCTGTGAAGCCATGCAGCCTCCCGACTCTTGTTGTTGAGAGATTTTTGATTACTGATTCAATTTCTTTGCAGATTATGGGTCTCTTCAAATTCTCTATTTCTTCCTGTTTCAGTGTTGGTAGTTTGTATTTTTCTAGGAATACATCCATTTCTTCCAGATTGTCTCATTTGTTGGCATATAATTTCTAATAATATTCTTTTATATTTGTTTGTATTTCTTTCTTGTTGGTTGTGATCTCTGCTCTTTCATTCATGATTTTATTTACTTGGGTGTTATTATTTTGATAATTCAGGGTAGATATTTATTAATCTTGTTAATTATTTTAAGGAGAGCTAGTTTTGCTGCTCTGTTCTATAGTATATTTTATTTCTATATAATTGGTTTCTGCCCTAATCTTTATTATTTCTCTTATCCTGATGGATTTAGTATTTATTTGCTTTCTCTTTCCAGGTCCTTCATGTATAAGTTTAGGTTGTGTATCTCAGACATTTTTGCTGCTTGAGGAAGGCCTGTGTTACCAAACACTTCCCTTTTAGGACCACCTTTGCTCCATCCAAAGGTTTTAAAAGTTCTTGTTTCCATTTTCATTTGTTTCTATGTATTTTAATTCTTCTTTAATTTCCTGCTTAACTCATTAATTCTTTAGTAAAATGCACTTTAACCTCCATGTATTTGTGGTCTTTTCAAACTCTTTCTTTTAAAAAAATGATTTTATTTATTTATTCATGAGACACACACACACACACAGAGAGAGAGAGAGAGGCAGAGATACAGGCAGAGGGAGAATCAGGCTCCCTGCCAGGAGCCCAATGAGACTAAATTCCAGATCCTGGGATCATGCTCTGAGCCGAAGGCAGATGCTCAACTATTGAGCAACCCAGGGGTCCCTTCAAACTTTTTCTTGTGGTTGACTTCATGTTTTAAAGCATTGTGATCTGAAAATGTGCATGATATGACCTCTCAGAGCATATTAGAAAATAGCAAAAAATAATAAAGACTAAAGAATAAATAAAAAGAATGTTATACACTGTTTTCCCCAAGATCTGAAGCTTTGCAACCTTCTGTAATCAGTAAATTTAATTTGAATGAGTTTTTTGTGCTGGTCTTCTGGGAGAAGGGTCTGTTGAGCTGATTCTCAGGTGGACTTGCCCTAGAGGAAATTTGCCTCTAGTGCATAGAGATAGGGCTCGGTGTAAGCAGCTCTGAGCTCCACTAGGTGGCACTGTTTTGCTCCCTGTAAGATTTCAGCATTGATAGGCAGGATAAATATTGCAGCACGCTGTTCTCTAGCCCTGGAGGTGAAAATTCATGCCCTGTCCTCTTCAGTGAGCCCTTACAGAAGAGCAATCAATTCCTTTTATCTCCTCAGTTTTCATTAGAGCTCAGTGTTCTCTCTGCCTGTGCCTTAGTATTTTTATTTTAGGCACGTAACAGTTTCAAAACTCCAAATTTTAGGAACTCCCAAGGCATTCCTCCCGTACTATTCTTCCTGCAGCTGGGGTATCTTGCCACAATTCTGCTTTTTGCTGCACCTGTCCCTGTAAAGCGATCACACGACCATGCATTTGTTCACAGTTTATGACAACACAGTGCAGAAAGCCATCACCTAGACTCGCTGTTCTTTGCTGGTTTCCATGATCCTATACATGGAAACCCTGCCATACTTAGGCACCACATGTTTTTCTTGCAACCCCAGAGACTTTCATCCTGAGATTCTGCCCTGCTTCACCAATTGAGCACCTTTAAGCCACGCACATCCCCCAGTGTACCTGACTTCTCTCAGCTGCTTATAATAATTTGCAGTAGCCCCCTTAAGGAGGCTCCATCCCTGCCGCTGTTCCTCAGGTATATCACACTAGATTCAAGTTTCCACGCCTCCTACCTTCCAAATGGTAGTTGCTTTTCTACTTGTAGAATTGCAGCTTTTATTATCTCAGACCGTGAATTGATCTCTCAGGTGTTCAGAATGACTTAATAACTATCTAGTTGTATTCAAGGGATGAGACAAACTTGGGCCTCACTCCACTCCTCTGCCATCTTAACTTCTTCCCCTGAAATGAGATCTTAGGGTAGAAATGAGAAGACATTAATCAGTTACAATGAAACAGGAAAGTACACAACACAGTGGTAAAGATGAATATACAGTAAGCTTTAGAAAACATTAATTCTGTGAAAGGTCACAGTCTTAATCACTTAACAATAGTATAAATATTAAAGGAAAAGAATATTGGTAATAACTATACCTACTATAATTTATTAATAAATATGCAATATAAAAAGAAATATGTTGTGACATCAAAAATATGAGAACTAGGGAAGTTAAATGTTGGAGCTTTGTATTCAATGGAAGTTAATTGGCTAACAGCTTTTAAAGGACTGTTTTATTTATATTCTATGCAAGCCTCCTTGTGACAATGACAACAAAAATACAGAGGGGATTTGTGTAGATTTAAAAGGGGGTGTTATAAACATCAGGATGCATGCATGACATCGAACTCGTATTTTTGTCTTATTTGGGTAAATACCTAGTACTGAATTGCTGGATGATAGAGTAGTTCTATTTTTAACATAACTGAAGAAGCTCCTTATTGTTTTCCAGAGTGGCTGTACCACTTTGCATTCTTACCAACAGTGCAAAAGGGTTCCCCTTTCTCCACATCCTTGCAAACATCTGTTTTTGTGTTGTGGATTTTAGTCATTCTGATAGCTATGAGATGATATCTCATTGTAGATTTGATTTGCATTTACCCAATGATCAGTGAATTTGAGAATCTTTTTGTGTGTTTGTTGGTCATCTGTATGTCTTTTTTGGAACAATGCCTATTCATGTCTTCTGCCCATTTTCAGCTGGATTATTCATTTTTGAGTCTTGATTTTAATCACTTTTTATATATTTTGGACACTAACCCCTTATCAGATATGTCATTTGCAAATATCTTCTCCCATTCAATAAGTTGACTTATAGTTTTGTTGTTTCCTTTGCAGTGCAAAATATTTTTATTTTGATGTAGTCCCCATAGTATATTTCTCCTTTTGTTTTCCTTCCCACAGGAGACATACCTAGTAAAAAGTTGCTATGACTGATGTCAAAGAGGTTCCTGTCTGTGTTCTATTCTAGGATTTTTGTGGTTTCATGTCTCACATTTAGGACTTTAGTCCATTTTAAATTTATTTTACTACATCTTGTAAGAAAATGGTCCAGTTTCATTCTTTTGCATGTTGCTGTCCAGTTTTCCCAAAACCATGTGTTGAAGAGAGTATTTTTCCCATTGGTTATTCTTTTCTGTGTCGCTAAAGATTAATGTGGGGTCCTTTCTGGGTTTTCTATTTGGTCCAATGAATCTAGGTTTCTATTTTTGTGCCAGAATCATACTATTTTAATCACTACAGCTTAGTAATATACTTTGCAGTCTGGAATTGTGATGCCTCCAGCTTTGCTTTTCTTTTTCAAGTTTGCTTTGGCTAGTCAAGGTTTTTGTGGCCTCATACAAGTTTTAGGCTTATTTGTTCTACTCTGTGAAAAATGCTGGTGATATTTTGATGAAGATTGTATTAAATATGCAGCTTGCTTATGGTAGTATAGACATTTTAACAATATTTGTTCTTCCAATCCATGAGCATGGAATGGCTTTCAATTTATTTGATTCATCTTCAATTTTTTTCATCAGTGTTTTATATGTTTCAGCATATAGCACTTTCCCCTCTTTGGTTAGGTTTATTCCTAGGTATCTTATGGGTTTTGGTGCAATTGTAAGTATGACTGATTCCTTAATTTCTGTTGCTCCTGCTTCATTATTGGTGTGAAGAAATGCAAAGGATTTCTAGATATTAATTTTATATCCTGGAATTTCATTGAATTTGTTTATGAGTTCTAGCGGATTTTGGTGAAGTCTTTTTTGCATTTTCTATAAATAGTATAGGATGTCATGTGCAAATAGTGAAACTTTGACTTCTTCCTTGCTGATTTGGATGCCTTGTATTCTTTTTGTTGTCTGATTTCTGTGGATAGAAATTCCAGTACTATTTGAATAGAAGTAGTGAAAGTGGACAACCTTGCCTCATTCCTGACCTTAAAGGAAAAGGTCTCAGTTTTTCCTGACCCAGGATGATATTAGCTGTGGTTTTTTTTTTTTATATGACCTTTATTATATTGAGGTATGTTCCCTCTAAACTTACTTTGTTTAGGGTTTTATCATGAATATTTTGCTTTGTCAAATTCTTTTTCTGCATCTATTGATAGGATCATATAGTTCTTATATTTTCTTTTATTAATATGATGTATCACACTGTTTTGTGAATATTGAACTGCACTTGCAATCCCAGAATAAATCTCAGTTATTCCTGGTGAATGTTTTTTTTTAATGTATTGCTGGATGCACTTTCCTAGAAATTTATTGAGGTCTGGCCCTGGACTCTTCTTTTGTTTGTTTGTTTATTACTAGCTTAAATTCTTTGCTATCTATTGGTGTATTCTAATTTTCCATGTCTCCCAGTTTCAACATTGGTTGTTTATATGTTTCTAGGAATTTCTGCATTTCTTCTGTTTGTCCAACTTGTTGGCATATAGTTTTTCCTAATATTCTCTTATTATTACTTGTATTCCTGTGGTGTTTGTTGCTATTTCTCCTTTCTCATTTTTGTTTTTATTTACTTGAATCCTTTTTCTCTTTTTCTTGATAAGTCTGGTTGGAGGTTTATCCATTTTTTTTTATTTCATCAAGGAAACATCTCATAGTTTCATTTATCTGTTCATTGGTCTTTCAGTCTCCATATCATTTCTTTCCTCCTCTTATTTTTTTAAAGATTGTATTTATTTATTTATGAGAGACGCAGAGAGAGAGAGGCAGAGACACAGGCAGAAGGAGAAGCAGGCTCCATGCAGGGAGCCTGACATGGGACTTGATCTCAGGGTCTCCAGGATCACACCCTGAGCTGAAGGCGGCGTTAAACCGCTGAGCCACCCAGGCCGCCCCTCCTCCTCTTATTTTTATTGTTTCTGTCTTTCTGCTGGTTTTTGGTTTAGTTTGTTGCTCTTTTCCTAGCTCCTTTAGGTGTAAGGTAATGTTGTTAATTTGAGATTTTTCTTGCTTTTTGTGGTGGGCTTGTTTTGCCATAAAAATCCCTCTTTGAAAAAAAAATCCCTCTTTGAATTGCTTTTGTTACTTCCCAAAGGTTTTGGACTATTGTGTTTTCACTTTCATATGTTTCAATGTATATTTTTAAATTTCTTCTTTTATTTCCTGGTAGATGCCTTCATAGTTTAATAGCATGTTATTTAACCTACATGTATTTCTGGTCTCTCCAGATGTTTTCTTGTGGTTTACTTCTAGTTTCATAGCATTGTTGTCAGAAATGTTGCATTGTATTACTTTGATCTTCTTAAATTTCTTGAGACTGCTTTGTGCGCTAACATGTTATCTAGTCTGGTGATTGTTCCATGTAGATTTAAAAGGAATGTGTACTCTGGTATTTTAGAATGGAATGATTGGAATATAACTGTTAAATCCATATGTTTCAGTGTGTCATTCAAAACCATTTTTATCCTTTTTTAGTTTATATAGTTTGTGTATTGATGTAAGTATGGTGTTAAAGTTACCTTTCATTACTGTATTATTATCAATTAGTTCCCTTATGTATGTTATTTGAGTACTCTTGATATGTATGTGAATACTCTTATGTTGGCTACATAAATGTTTCCAGTTGATGTATCTTCTTGTTGGACTCTTCCCTTTATTATGATATATTTTCCTTCTTTGTCACTTGTTACAGTCTTCATTTTATTTAGGTTTTAAAAGCTTTGTAAAATTTATTTATTAATAAAAGACACACAGAGAGACACATAGGCAGAGGGAGAAGCAGGCTCCTTGCAGGGAGACTGATTCAGGAATTGATCCCAGGAACATCGGATCACGACCTGGGCCAAAAGCAGATGCTCAACCACTAAGTCACCTAGGCACTACTACAGTGTTCATTTTATTTATTTATTTTTTTAATTATTTATGATAGTCACAGAGAGAGAGAGAGAGGCAGAGACACAGGCTGAGGGAGAAGCAGGCTCCATACACCGGGAGCCTGACGTGGGGTTCGATCCAGGGTCTCCAGGATCGCGCCCTGGGCCAAAGGCAGGCGCCAAACCGCTGCGCCACCCAGGGATCCCTACAGTGTTCATTTTAAAGTCTTCTTTGCCCAGATGGAAGGCAGCTAAAACAGCAGAGAAGTAGCAGGGCCCTAAGCTTGTCTTGTCTCTCGAACACAGCTAGATATTTATCAAATCGTTCTGAACACACAAGAAATCAGAGGCCTGAGAGAACAAAAACTGCAAGTCTCCAATTAGAAAAGTGACCACCTTTTGGAAGGTAATAAGTACAGAATGTTTTCATAGGGGAGATATAGCTGTGGTTAAATTGCAGGGAGGGAGCCTGCCTATGGAGGCTACCACAAAGTATGATAAGCAATGGAGTGCAAACTATGAACTTATAGAAGTCCTCTACCATGGAGGACATACCTGTCTTAAAGGTACTTAGGTAGCAAAGTGGGGAACAATCCCAGGAGTGACAAGGTGGTCTGAGGATTCCCTAGGTAGCTAGAATGGGAGAAACCAATGTCCTCTGTTGTTCTCAGGCATAGGAGTGGGGAAGCCCTCTGAGAACAGATCTCAGTGCAGGCTTTCTGCTCTATTTTGCCATAAACTCTTAACTGCTGCACAGTCATGTGACTACCTTCCGGGGACTGACTGACAAAGGACAAAACAATGGTAAAACCTTCCCCAAAGGAAAAGCATGAGTCTGGGCCATGGGAGTTCCTAAAACTTGGAGTTCTGAAACTAGTTATGAACCTAAGATAAAAAAGCTAGGGACACAGGTAGGGTGAACACAAAGTTTAGATAGAAACTGGAGATACCAGAACGGTGATTGATTGCTCTCTGTGAAAGTTCTCTGAAGAGTGGGAGTGTGAACTTTCAGCTCTGGGGCTAGAAAGCAGAGCTCTCTGACATATTCATCCCACCCAAGAGCACTGAAAGATTTTGGGTCACAAAACAGCACCACCTAGTGGATATGGAAGCTGCTTACACCAAGCCCCACTACCCTGTGACCTGGAGGCCACTTTTCACTCAAGGGAGACAGTGTCAGTGATACAGGCCATACCCAACAAACAACTCGTTCATACCTAGATTACTGACCACAGAGATCTGCAAAGTTCCAGCTTTAGAAGAAACAGGATCTTCCTTTTAATTTTTATTCTTTAAGTTTTATTATTATTCTTTTCATTTATTTTTTCTAATCCTTGTCATATTTTTATTATTTTTTTGAAATTTTATGTTTATATATCGATCTATATTTTATTTTTTTCTGTTTATTTTTTAGGATTTTATTTATTTATTCATGAGAGACACACAGAAAGAGAGAGAGAGAGGCAGGGAAACAGGCAGAGGGAGAAACAGGCTCCATGAAGGGAGTCCAATGTGGGACTCTATCCCGGGACTCCAGGATCACACCCTGGGCCAAAGGCAGGTGCTAAACTGCCGAGACACCCAGGGATCCCCTATTTTTGTTTTAATTTGATTTACTTTTCCCTCTCTCTCTTTTCATTTTGGAGTCTGGATTTTTTAACTAACAGACCAAAACACATCCAGAATCATTTTTTTTTCTTTTCTGTTTTCTTGGTTTATCTCTTGTTGTTTCTTTATTATTTTCATCTTTGGACAAAAGGATGAGATGGAGAAATTCAACCCAAATTTATTTATTTATCTTTTTAATAAATTTATTTTTTATTGGTGTTCAATTTACCAACATACAGAATAACACCCAGGGCTCATCCGGTCAAGTGCCCCCCTCAGTGCCCATCACCCAGTCACACACACCCCCTGCACTCCTCCCCTTCCATCACCCCTAGTTTGATTCCCAGAGTGAGGAGTCTTTATGTTCTGTCTCCCTTTCTGATATTTCCCACACATTTATTCTCCCTTCCCTTATATTCCCTTTCCCTATTATTTATATTCCCCAAATGAATGAGAACATATAATGTTTGTCCTTCTCTGATTGACTTACTTCACTCAGTGTAATACGCTCCAGTTCCATCCATGTTGAAGCAAATGGTGGGTATTTGTCATTTTTATGGCTGAGGAATATTCCATTGCATACATAAACCACATCTTCTTATCCATTCATCTTTCGATGGACACCGAGGCTCCCTCCATAGTTTAGCTATTGTGGACATTGCTGCTAGAAACATCAGGGTGCAGGTGTCCTGGCGTATCATTGCATATGCATCTTTGGGGTAAATCCCCAACAGTGCAATTGCTGGGTTGTAGGGCAGGTCTATTTTTAACTCTTTGAGGAACCTCCACACAGTTTTCCAGAGTAGCAGCACCATTTCACATTCCCACCAACAGGGTAAGAGGGTTCCCCTTTCTCCACATCCTTTCCAACATTTGTGGTTTCCTGCCTTGTTAATTTTCTCCCATTCTCCCTGGTGTGAGGTGGTATCTCATTGTGCTTTTGATTTGTATTTCCGTGATGGCAAGTGATGCAGAGCATTTGCTCATGTGCATGTTGGCCATGTCCATGTCTTCCTCTGTGAGATTTCTGTTCATGTATTTTGCCCATTTCATGATTGGATTGTTTGTTTCTTTGGTGTTGAGTTTAATAAGTTCTTTATAGATCTTGGAAACTAGCCCTTTATCTGATACGTCATTTGCAAATATCTTCTCCCATTCTGTAGGTTGTCTTCTAGTTTTGTTGACTGTATCCTTTGCTGTGCAAAAGCTTCTTATCTTGATGAGGGCCAATAGTTCATGTTTGCTTTTGTTTCTTTGCCTTCATGGATGTATCTTGCAAGAAGTTACTGTGCGCGAGTTCAAAAAGGGAGTTGCCTGTGTTCTCCTCTAGGATTTTGATGGAATCTTGTCTCACATTTAGATCTTTCATCCATTTTGAGTTTATCTTTCTGTATGGTTTAAAAGAGTGGTGTAGTTTCATTCTTCTGCATGTGGATGTCCAGTTTTCCCAGTACCATTCATTGAAGAGACTGTCTTTCTTCCAATGGAGAGTCTCCTCCTTTATCGAATATTAGTTGACCATAACGTTGAGGATCCACTTCTGGCTTCTCTACTCTGTTCCATTGATCTATGTGTCTGTTTTTGTGCTAGTACCACACTGTCTTGATGACCACAGCTTTGTAGTACAACCTGAAATCTGGCATTGTGATGCCCCCTGCTATGGTTTTCTTTTTTAAAATTCCCCTGGGTATTCGGGGTCTTTTCTGATTCCACACAAATCTTTTTTTTTTAATTAATTTTTATTGGTGTTCAATTTACCAACATACAGAAAAACACCCAGTGCTCATCCCGTCAAGTGTCCACCTCAGTGCCCGTCACCCCTTCCCCTCCAACACCCGCCCTCCTCCCCTTCCACCACCCCTAGTTCGTTTCCCCGAGTTAGGAGTCTTTATGTTCTGTCTCCCTTCCTGATAGTTCCCAACATTTATTCTCCCTTCCTTTATATTCCCTTTCACCATTATTCATATTCCCCAAATGAATGAGAACATACACTGTTTGTCCCTCTCCTATTGACTTATTTCACTCAGCATAATACCCTCCAGTTCCATCCACGTTGAAGCAAATGGTGGGTATTTGTCGTTTGTAATTGCTGAGTAATATTCCATTGTATACATAAACCACATCTTCTTTATCCATTCATCTTTCGATGGACACCGAGGCTCCTTCCACAGTTTGGCTATTGTGGCACTGGTGCAGCCACTCTGGAAAACTGTGTGGAGGTTCCTCAAAGAGTTAAAAATAGACCTGCCCTACGACCCAGCAATTGCACTGTTGGGGATTTACCCCAAAGATTCAGATTCCACACAAATCTTAAAATAATTTGTTCTAACTCTCTGAAGAAAGTCCATGGTATTTTGATAGGGATTGCAATAGACGTGTAAATTGCCCTGGGTAACATTGACATTTTCACAATAGTAATTCTGCCAATCCATGAGCATGGAATATTTTTCCATTTCTTTGTGTCTTCCTCAATTTCTTTCAGAAGGGTTCTGTAGTTTTTAGGGTAGGGTAATAGCAGACCTCTCCACAGAGACCTGGCAGGCCAAAAAGGCCTGGCAGGATATATTCAGGGTCCTAAATGAGAAGAACATGCACCCAAGAATACTTTATCCGGCAAGGCTCTCATTCAAAATGGAAGGAGAGATAAAGAACTTCCAAGTCTGGCAGGAACTGAAAGAATATGTGACCTCCAAACCAGCTCTGCAAGAAATTTTAAGGGGGAGTCTTAAAATTCCCGTTTAAGAAGAAGTTCAGTGGAATAATCCACAAAAACAAGGACTGAATAGATATCATGACACTAAACTCATATCTTTAAATAGTAACTCTGAATGTGAACGGGCTTAATGACCTCATCAAAAGGCGCAGGGTTTCAGACTGGATAAAAAAGCAGGACCCATCTATTTGCTGTCTACAAGAGACTCATTTTAGACAGAAGGACACCTACAACCTGAAAATAAAAGTTTGGAGAACCATTTACCATTCAAATCGTCCTCAAAAGAAAGCAGGGGTAGCCATCCTTATATGAGCTAAACTAAAATTTACCCTGAAGACTGTAGTGAGAGATGAAGAGGGACACTATATCATACTTAAAGGATCTATCCAAGAAGAGGACTTAACAATCCTCAATATATATGCCCCGAATGTGGGAGCTGCCAAATATTTAAACCAATTAATAACCAATCTGAAGAAATACTTAAATAATAATACTTATACTTGGTGACTTCAATCTAGCTCTTTCTACCCTCCATAGGTCTTGTAAGCAAATCTCCAAAGAAACGAGAGCTTTAAATGATACACTTGACCAGATGGATTTCACAGATATCTACAGAACTTTACATCCAAACTCAACTGAATACACATTCTTCTCAAGTGCACATGGAACTTTCTCCAGAATAGACCATATACTGGGTCACAAATCAGGTCTGAACTGATACCAAAAGATTGGGATAGTCCCCTGCATATTCTCAGACCATAATGCCTTGAAATTAGAACTAAATCACAACAAGAAGTTTCGAAGGACCTTAAACACATGGAGGTTAAAGACCATCCTGGTAAAAGATGAAAGGGTCAACCAGGAAATTAAGGAAGAATTAAAAAGATTCATGGAAACTAATTAAAAAAAAGACACAACCCTTCAAAATCCTTGGGATGCAGCGAAAGCAGCCCTAAGGGGGAAATACATCGCAATAAAAGAATCCATTCAAAAACTGGAAAGAACTCAAATACAAAAGCTAACCTTACACATAAAGGAGCTAGAGAAAAACCAGCAAATAGATCCTACACCCAGCAGAAGAAGAGAGTTAATTAAGATTTGAGCATTACTCAACGAAATTGAGACCAGAAGAACTGTGGAACAGATCAACAAAACCAGGAGTTGGTTCTTTGAAAGAATTAATAAGATAGATAAACCATTAGCCAGCCTTATAAAAAAGAAGAGAGAGAAGACTCAAATTAATAAAATCATGAATGAGAAAGGAGAGATCACTACCAACACCAAGGAAATACAAACGATTTTAAAAACATATTATGAACAGCTATAGGCCAATAAGATTCTAGATTAGGCAATCTAGAAGAAATGGACGCATTCCTGGAAAGCCACAAACTACCAAAACTGGAACAGGAAGAAATAGAAAACCTACACAGGCCAATAACCAGGAAGGAAATTGAAGCAGTCATCCAAAACCTCCGAAGACACAAGAGTCCAGCGCCAGATGGCTTCCCAGGGGAATTCTATCAAACGTTTAACGAAGAAGCCATACCTATTCTACTAAAGCTGTTTGGAAAGATAGAAAGAGATGGAGTACTTCCAAATTCTTTCTATGAGGCCAGCATCACCTTAATTCCAAAACTAGACAAAGACCCCACCATAAAGGAAAATTACAGACCAATATCCCTGATGAACATGCATGCAAAAATTCTCAACAAGACACTAGACAATAGGATCCAACAATACATTAAGAAAATTATTTACCATGACCATGTAGGATTTATCCCTGGGACACAAGGCTGCTTCAACACTCATAAAAGAATCAATGTGATTCATCATATCTGCAAGAGAAAAACCAGGAAACATATGATCCTCTCATTAGATGCAGAGAAAGCATTTGACAAAATACATCATCCATTCCTGATCAAAACTCTTCAGAGTGTAGGGATAGAGGGAACATTCCTCGACATCTTAAAAGCCATCGATGAAAAGCCCACAGGAAATATCATTCTCAATGGGGAAGCACTGGGAGCCTTTTCCCTAAGATAAGGAACAAGACAGGGATGTCATCTCTCAAACCTGCTATTCAACATAGTACTGGAAGTCCTAGCCTCAGCAATCACACAACAAAAAGACATTAAAGGTATTCAAATTGGCAAAGAAGAAGTCAAACTCTCCCTCTTCATCGATGACATGATCCTCTACCGAGAAAACCAAGAGCCTCCACCCCAAGATTGCTAGAACTCATACAGCAATTTTGCACTGTTGCAGGATACAAAATCAATGCCGGGAAATCAATGTCATTTCTATACACTAACAATGAGACTGAAGAATGAGAAATTAAGGAGACAATCCCATTTACAATTGCACCCAAAAGCATAAGATACCTAGGAATACACCTAACCAAAGAGGTAAAGGATCTATACCCTAAAAACTATAGAATACTTCTGAAAGAAATTGAGGAAGACACAAACAGATGGAAACATTTTCTATGCTCATGGATTGGCAGAATTAATATTGTGAAAATGTCAATGTTCCCCAAGGCAATTTACACGTTTAATGCAATCCCTATCAAAATACCATGGACTTTCTTCAGAGAGTTAGAACAAATCATTTTAAGATTTGTGTGGAATCAGAAAAGACCCCAAATAGCCAGGGGAATTTTAAAAAGGAAATCCATAGCTGGGGGCACCACAATGCCAGATTTCAGGTTGTACTACAAAGCTGTGGTCATCAAGACAGTGCGGTACTGGCACAAAAACAGACACATGGATCAATGGAACAGAATAGAGAACCCAGAAGTGGACCCTTAACTTTATGGTCAACTAATATTTGATAAAGGAGGAAATACTATCCATTGGAAGAAAGACAGTCTCTTCAATAAATGGTGCTGGGAAAACTGGACATCCACATGCAGAAGAATGAAACTAGACCACTCTCTTTCACCATACACAAATATAAACTCAAAATGGATGAAAGATCTAAATGTGAGCCAAGATTCCATCAAAATCCTAGAGGAGAACACTGGTAACACCCTTTTTGAACTCAGCCACAGTAACTTCTTGCAAGATACATCCATGAAGGCAAAAGAAACAAAAGCAAACATGAACTATTGGGACCTCATCAAGATAAGAAGCTTTTGCACAGCAAAGGATACAGTCAACAAAACTAAAAAACAACCTACAAAATGGGAGATGATATTTGCACATGACTTATCAGATAAAGGGCTAGTTTCCAAGATCTATAAAGAACTTCTTAAACTCAACAGGAAAGGAACAAATAATCCAATCATGAAATGGGCAAAAGACATGAACAGAAATCTCACAGAGGAAGACATAGACATGGCCAACAAGCACATGAGAAAATGCTCTGCATCACTTACCATCAGGGAAATACAAATCAAAACCACAATGAGATACCACCTCACAACAGTGAGATTGGGGAAAGTTAACAAGGCAGGAAACCACAAATGTTGGAGAGGATGCGGAGAAAAGGGAACCCTCTTGCACTTTTGGTGGGAATGTGAAGTGGTGCAGCCACTCTGGAAAACTGTGTGGAGGTTCCTCAAAGAGTTAAAAATAGACCTGCCCTACGACCCAGCAATTGCACTGTTGGGGATTTACCCCAAAGATTCAGATGCAATGAAACGCCGGGACACCTGCATCCCGATGTTTCTAGAAGCAATGTCCACAATAGCCAAACTGTGCAAGGAGCCTCGGTGTCCATCGAAAGATGAATGGGTAAAGAAGATGTGGTTTATGTGTAGAATGGATATTACTCAGGCATTAGAAACGACAAATACCCACCATTTGCTTCAATGTGGATGGAACTGGAGGGTATTATGCTGATTGAAGTAAGTCAATTGGAGAAGGACCAACAGTGTATGTTTTCATTCATTTGGGGAATATAAATAATAGTGAAAGGGAATATAAGGGAAGGGAGAAGAAATGTGTGGGAAATATCAGGAAGGGAGACAGAACATAAAGACTCCTAACTCTGGGGAATGAACTAGGGGTGGTGGAAGGGGAGGAGGGCAGGTGTGGTGGTGAATGGGTGACGGGCAGTAAGGTGGGCACTTGATGGGATGAGCACTTGGTGTTATTCTGTATGTTGGTAAATTGAACACCAATAAAAAATAAATTTATTATTTAAAAAAAAGAATTCAGCCCAGCTGATTTTTCAGAGCCAAATATGAAGATTATTCTTCTAAATGTGAGCTTTCTCGTGTGAGGGCCTGTTTCTCTGCCCTCTTTGTGCATAGCTTCACTCCTCCTGAGTTTGACCTCCCTCCACTTTTCTGACCTTCCTAAAACTCCAGATACATTATATTTAGATGTGGAGTTTTTTCTGACTTGTTTTTGTCCCTCTCTGGTGTATTGACTTGGATGTGAATGATATCTAGTTGCAAATGTGGGACAGGGTTAACTTAGGGTCCTCCTACCTTGCCTAGTCTCCCAAAATCCTCCTACTGACTCATTGCTATATTTTAATTACTCACAACATTTTTATGCACGTTAATTTACTGAAGAATCAAGCCTTAGAATAACTGTTATTTTGAAAATCCAAAGCTGTGGTGCTTCATGCTTCATTGCTAATTTATTTACATTCATTAATTTCAGGCCTCCAATGTAAACCAATTAGTATTCAACACTTACTGGAGTCATCATCTTTCTGACTACTTTCAAGGAATGCTTGTCACTACTACAAGACCAGATGCCAAAACTTTGCTAAAAAAAGTAGCAAAATAAGTGGAGCAAATGGTATAGAAATGATTTAACATTGAACATACAATGTAGAAAGAAGTCAATCTGCTCTTTCCTAGAAGCAAAGATATGAGAGAGGTATTTACTGAAAGGATACAAAAGTATGGAATTGAAGGGATACATACACTCTGATGTTTATAGAAGTATTATCAACAATAGCCAAATGACAGAGTCCATATAAATATATAAAAATTATATTATTGTAATATATTATACAATTATATATAATCTATATAAATAAAATACACATTTACATAATTTATATTTATATATAAAATTTCTGTTATATTTAATCATATATAATATGGAATATTACTCACCTGGATAAAAGAATGAAACTTGTCATTTGCAAAGATGTGGATGGAGCTAGACAGGATTATGCTAAATAAAACAAGTCAATCATAGAAAGAAAAAAAACACATGATTTTATTCATATGTGTAATTTAAGAAACAAAAGAAATGAAATATGGGGGAAAAACAGAGAAGCAAGCAAAGAAACAGACTCTTAACTATAGAGATACAACTGAGGGTAAGTGGAGGGGAGGTGGGTAGGGGGATGAGTTAAGTGGGTGATGAGTACTAAGCGGGCACTTGTGAGGAGCACCAGGTGCTGTATGTAAGTGGTGAATCACTAAATTATGTTCATTTAAAAAAAATTAATTGAAGTTCAATTTGCCTACAAATAGCATAACACACAGTGCTCATCCTGCCAAGTGCTCCCCTCAGTGCACATCACCCAGTCACCCCAACCACCGCCTACCTCCCTTTCCACTACCCCTTTTTCATTTCCCAGAGTTAGGTGTCTCTCATATTTTGTCACCCTCACTGATATTTTCACTCATTTTCTCTCCTTTCCCTTTATTCCCTTTCATTAAGTATTATATTTCCCAAATGAATGAGACCATATAATGCTTGTCCTTCTCTGATTGACTTATTTCACTCAGCATAATACCCTTCAGTTCCATCCACGTCAAATCAAATGGTGGGTATTTGTTGTTTCTAATGATTGAGTAATATTCCATTGTATACATATACCACATCTTCTTTATTGATTCATCTTTCGATGGACACCGAGGCTTCTTCCAGTTTGGCCACTGTGGACATTGCTGCTATAAACACTGGGGTGCAGGTGTTCCAACGTTTCATTGCATCTGTATCTTTGGGGTAAATTCCCAGCAGTGCAATTGCTGGGTCGTAGGGCAGTTCTATTTTTAACTCTTCGAGGAACCTCCACACGGTTTTCCAGAGTGGATGCACCATTTCACATTCCCACCAACAGTGCAAGAGGGCTCCCATTTCTCCACATCCTCTCCAACATTTGTTGTTTCCTGCCTTATTAATTTTCATCATTCTCACTGGTGTGAGGTGGTATCTCATTTTGATTTGTATTTCCTTGATGGCTAGTGATGCAGAGCATTTTCTCATATGCTTGTTGGCCATGTCTATGTCTTCCTCTGTGAAGTTTCTGTTCATGTCTTTTGCCCATTTCATGAATGGATTGTTTGTTTCTTTGCTGTTGAGTTTAATAAGTTCTTTATAGATCTTGGATACTAGCCCTTTCTTTCTGATAGGTCATTTGCAAATATCTTCTGCCATTCTGTAGGTCGTATTTTAGTTTTGTTGACTGCTTCTTTTGCTGTGCAGAAGCTTTTTATCCTGATGAAGTCCAAATAATTCAGTTTTGCCTTTGTTTCTCTTCCCTGCATGGATGTATCTTGCAATAAGTTGCTGTGGCCAAGTTCAAAAAGGGTGTTGCCTGTGTTCTCCTCTAGGATTTTGATGGGATCTTGTCTCACATTTAGATATTTCATCCATTTCGAGTTTCTCTTTGTGTATGGTGAAAGAGAGTGGTCTAGTTTTATTCTTCTGCATGTGGATGTCCAATTTTCCCAGCACCATTTGTTGAAGAGACTGTCTTTTTTTCCAGTGGATAGTCTTTCCTGCTTTGTCGAATATTAGTTGAGTAATAACTTGAGGATCCACTTCTGGGTTCTCTATTTTGTTTCATTGATCTATGTGCCTGTTTTTGTACCAGGACTACACTGTCTTGATGACCACAGCTTCGTAGTACAACCTGAAATCTTGCATTGTGATGCCCCCAGCTATGGTTTTCTTTTTTAAAATTCCCCTGGCTATTCAGGGTCTTTTTGATTCCGCACAAATCTTAAGATGATTTGTTTAACTCTTTGAAGAAAGTCCATGGTATTTTGATAGGGATTGCATTAAATGTGTAAATTGCCCTGGGTAGCATTGACATTTTCACAATATTAATTATTCCACTCCATGAGCATGGAATATTTTTCCTTCTCTTTGTTTCTTCCTCAATTTCTTTCAGAAGTGTTCTGTACTTTTTAAGGTATAGTTCCTTTACCTCTTTGGTTAGGTTTATTGCTAGGTATCTTATGCTTTTGGGTGCAATTGTAAATGCAATGGACCCCTTAATTTCTCTTTCTTCAGTCTCATTATTAGTGTATAGAAATGCCATTGATTTCTGGACATTGATTTTCTATCCTGCCACACTGCCGCATTGCTGTATGAGTTCTAGCAATCTTACGGTGGAGTTTTTTTGGGTTTTCTATGCAGTATCATGTCATCTGGGAAGAGGGAGAGTTTCACTTCTTCTTTGCCAATTTGAATGCCTTTTACTTCTTTTTGTTGCCTGATTGCTGAGGCTAGGACTTCTAGTACTATGTTGAATAGCAGTGTTGAGAGTGGACATCCCTGTCGTGTTACTGATCTTATGGGAAAGGCTCCCAGTGTTTCCCCACTGAGAATGATACTTGCTGTGGGCATTTCATAGATGGCTTTTAAGATCCTGAGGAGGGTTCCATCTACTCCTACACTCTGAAGAGTTTTGATCAGGAATGGATGCAGTAGATTGTCAAATGCTTTCTCTGCATCTATTGAGAGGATCAAATGGTTCTTGTTTTCTCTTGTTGATATGATTGATCACATTGATTGCTTTAAGAGTGTTGAACCAGCCTTGCATCCTGGGGATAAATCCACTTGGTTATGGTGAGTAATCTTGATGTATTGTTGAATCCTATCGGCTAGTATCTTGTTGAGAATTTTTGCATCTGTGTTGACTAGGGATATTGGTCTATAATTCTCCTTTTTGGTGGGGTCTTTGTCTGGTTTGGAAATTAAGGCGATGCAGTCCTCATAGAACGAGTTTCAAGTATTCCATCCGTTTCTATCTTTCCGAACAGCTTTAGTAGAAGGGGTATTGTTTCTTCTTTAAATGTTTGATAGAAGTCCCCTGGGAAGCCATCTGGCCCTGGACTTTTGTGTCTTGAGAGGTTTCTGGTGACTGCCTAGTCACCAGAATTCCATCCCTGGTTATTGGCCTGTTCAGGTTTTCTATTTCTTCCTGTTCCAGTTTTGGTAGTTTGGGGTTTTCCAGAAATGCGTCCATTTCCTCTAGATTGCCTAATTTATTTGCATATAGCTGCTCATAGTAAGTTTTTAAAATCGTTTGTAGTTCCTTGGTATTGGTGGTGATCTCTCCTTTCTCATTCATGATTTTATTAATTTGAGTCTTTTCTCTCTTCTTTTTAATATGGCTGGCTAATGGTTTATCTATCTTATTAATTCTTTCGGAACCAACTCCTGGTTTTGTTGATCTGTTCCACAGTTCTTCTGGTCTCTATTTCATTGATTTCTGCTGGAATCTTTAACTCTCTTCTTCCACTGGGTGTAGGTTTTCTTTGCTGTTCCTTCTCCAGCTCCTTTAGGTGCAAGGTTAGCTTTTGTATTTGAGTTCTTTCCAGTTTTTGGATGGATGCTTGCATTGTGATATATTTCCCCCTCAGGACTGCTTTTGCTCTATCCCAAAGATTTTGAACAGTTGTGTGTTCATTCTCATTAGTCTCCATGAATCTTTTTAATCCTTCCCTAATTTCCTGGTTGACTGTCTCATCTTTTAGCAGGATGGTCTTTAACCTCCACGTGTTTAAAATCCTTCCAAACTTCTTCTTGTGATTTAGTTCGAGTTTCAAAGCATTATGGTCTGAATATATGCAGGGGACAATCCCAATCTTTTGGTATGGGTTAAGACCTGATTTGTGACCCAGTATGTGGTCTATTCTGGAGAAAGTTCCATGTGTACTTGAGAAGAATGTATTCATTTGTGTTTGGATGTAAAGTTCTGTAAATATTTGTGAAATCCATCTGGTCCAGTGTATCATTTAAAGCTCCTGTTTCTTCGAGATGTTGTGCTTATAAGATCTATCAATTGCATAACATGCCGTGTTTAAGTCTCCAAGTATAAGTGTCTTATTATCTAAGCATGTCTTAAGTTTGGTTAATTGATTGATATACTTGGCAGGTCACGCATTCGGGGCATATTTATGATTGTTAGGTCCTCTTGTTGGATAGATCCTTTAAGTATGATATAGTGTCCCTCTTCATCTCTTGTTACAGTCTTTGGGATAAACTTTAGTTTATCTGATATGAGGATGGCTACCCCTGTTAATTTTATTCCTGAAACTAATATTACACTCTATGTTAACTAACTTGAATTTAAATAAATACTTGGTGAAAGAAAAGACAAGTATCACTTGAGATAAAGGACTAAATCTTAATCAAAATGTTAGACCAATTATTTCATTTTACAAACCAAGAATTAAGATCAAGTTTGTTTAATTACTTGCTTATATCTATTGGAGAAACATTGAGACAAGAATCTAGCTGATTTGTTTTTACAATTCAATGTTCTTCCCATCAACTGATGAACAGTTAATGAGAATGAAGTTTAAAAATATTAAGTGTTCAACTTACAGGGCACTTGATGGGATGAGCACTGGGTGTTATGCTATAGGTTGGCAAATTGAACGCCAATAAAAAATGAAAGAAAAAGAAAGAAAGAAAGAAAGAAAGAAAGAAAGAAAGAAAGAAAGAAAGAAGAAAGAAAGAAAGAAGGAAGGAAGGAAGGAAGGAAGGAAGGAAGGAAGGAAGGAAGGAGAAAGAAAGAAAGAAAGAAGAAAGAAAGAAAGAAAGAAAGAAAGAAAGAAAGAAAGAAAGAAAGAAAGAAAAATATTAAGTGTTCAAATAAGGCAAAATAGTAGCAGAAGTACAAAATGGTGCTAATTATCAGCTTTAATATTTATATTTTTTTCAAAATGTGCAATTTACATATGTGTTCATATACTCTGATACTTCCAGATTTATCTAGCATAGCTAGAGGCTATGATATAAATCAAAATAATCTTGAAGTCTTAGTTCAAAGATGTTTGATGCTAGCAATTCACAGCTAAAAATGTTTTAAGTGACCTTAATTTTTAAGTATTTTTTTGCTAGTTTTACACTGTGGTAGTTTATGTGTATGAATCTCATTAAAGAACTTGTGAAAAAAATGACATCAACTAGTCATACAGACATTTTAATATTAACTAGACCCTCCTTATGAAAACTTTATTAGTAAAGTATGGTAATCCAGTTGCTAGTTTTAACCTGTACATCCTTGAAAATACCACATCTCAAAGTATAATTAGCATTGAAACTACACCAGATCCAACCAATTATATACCAAGCGTGGCTTTGTGTCCAATGGAGGGTAAAACTGATGCTTCGCTAAAAATCATACCTTGCTCCACTTCCAATGACTCTAACTTTAAAATACTACATTAAGGGAAAAAAATGCCTTTCCAATCTCAGCTGGTGATCAGTGTATAACCTAAAGCATAAGGATTAATAGTCCTTCTATTTTTATTCTAGTTAGTGTGCCTGCAGAACGTACTCTAACTTATTTATATCTGACCACATTTTTGAAGGACCACTACATTATTTTTTTGTATATCTTTTCATTGAAGTTCGATTTGCCAACATATACATAACACCCAGTGCTCATCCCATCGGGTGCCCCCTCAGTGTTCATAACCCAGTCACTCCATCCCCCCGCCCATCCCCCTTTCCACTACCCTTTGTTCATTTCCCAGATTTAGGAGTCTCTCATGTTCTGTTACCCTCTATCATATTTCACGCTCATTTTCTCTCCTTTCCCCTATAATCCCTTTCACTGATTTTTATATTCCCTGTATGAATGAAACCATATAATGTTTGTCCTTCTCTGATTAACATACATCACTAAGCTAATAGCCTTCAGTTCCATCCATGTTGAAGCAAATAGTGGGTATTCGTCATTTCTAATGGCTGAGTAATATTCCATTGTATGCACACATATTCTTTATCCATTCATCTTTTGATGGACACTGAGGCTTCTTCCACGGTTTGACTATTGTGGACATTGCTGCTAGAAACTTTGGGGTGCAGGTGAACTGGTACAGCCACTCTGGAAAACTGTATGGAGGTTCCTCAAAGAGTTAAAAATAGAACTACCCTATGACCCAGCAATTGCACTGCTGAGGATTTACCTCAAAGATACAGATGCAGCGTAATGG
Source organism: Vulpes lagopus (assembly GCF_018345385.1). Lineage (NCBI taxonomy): Eukaryota > Metazoa > Chordata > Mammalia > Carnivora > Canidae > Vulpes > Vulpes lagopus. The sequence continues at coordinate 64,174,872 of NC_054848.1, read as the reverse complement.
CAGGACAACAGAACACTGCATTCTTAAAAGAATACGGCTGCTCTATTTGGGGAAATAAAAAATAAAAATCAAAAGAGCTTTTAAATATTTAAAATGCAATGAAATGATAAACAGGAAAAATATTTTCTTGACCACATAGAAAATGATTTTGTTTGTATTCAGAAAGCATTGCCAACTATACCCAAATTTTAAAAAGTAGTAATAAAAATAATTAGGCTTTAGAATTTTTTTATTTCTTAAAAAATTCTTAGAGGGAGGGATTGCAGAGGGAGAGAGAGAATCCCAAGCAGTCTCTCTGCCTGATGCAGAGCTCAATATTAAGACCCTGGGATCATGACCTGCGCTGAAATCAAGAGTCAGAAGCTGAACTGACTGAGCCACATAGCAGACACTACAGTTTGTTTCTAATTAAAGTTTATTACTTAAAAGAAGATGTCTCTTTGGTAATAGTCAATACAATGTTCGATGACTTTTTCCCCCATGCAGGCAAGATACTCATTATACAATGCAGAACATTGTTCAAATTTTGGAAAATCTCTAATATTGATATCTTTCTCTTAAATGATTCCTTCTTCTTTACATGGTAATTATTCATGACAATTTCCCTGGCATTACACATTCTAGACATTATATCTTGACAGATATCTATGGCTCAATGAATTTCATCTCTGATTATCTTCATAAAAATGTAAATATTTATTTATTTATTTATTTATTTATTTATTTATTTATTTAATAATAAATTTATTTTTTATTGGTGTTCAATTTACCAACATACAGAATAACACTCAGGGCTCATCCTGTCAAGTGGCCCCCTCAGGGCCCGTCACCAATTCACCCCGAACCCCGACCTCCTCCCCTTCAACCACCCCTAGTTCGTTTCCCAGAGTTAGGAGACTTTATGTTCTCTCTCCCTTTCTGATATTTCCCAAACATTTCTTCTCCCTTCCCTTCAATTCCCTTTCACTATTATTTATATTCACCAAATGAATGAAAACATGTAATGTTTGTCCTTCTCCAATTGACTTATTTCACTCAGCATAATACCCTCCAGTTCCATCCACGTTGAAGCAAATGGTGGGCATTTGTTGTTTCTTATGGCTGAGTAATATTCCATTGTACACATAAACCACATCTTCTTTATCCATTCATCTTTCGATGGACACCGAGGTTCCTTCCACAGATTGGCTATTGTGGACAATGCTGCTAGAAACATCGGGGGCAGGTATCCCGGGGTTTCATTGCATCTGTATCTTTGGGGTAAATCCCCAACAGTGCAATTGCTGGGTCGTCTATTTCTAACTCTTTGAGGAACCTCCACACAGTTTTCCAGAGTGGCTGCACCAGTTCACATTCCCACCAACAGTGTAAGAGGGTTCCATTTTCTCCGCATCCTCTCCAACATTTGTGGTTTCCTGCCTTGTTAATTTTCCCCATTCTCCCTGGTTTGAGGTGGTATCTCATTGTGGTTTTGATTTGTATTTCCCTGATGGCAAGTGATGCAGAGCATTTCTTAAGTGTGTGTTGGCCATGTCTATTTCTTCCTCTGTGAGATTTCTCTTCATGTTTTTTGCCCATTGCATGATTGGATTGTTTGTGTCTTTGGCGTTGAATTTAATAAGTTCTTTATAGATCTTGGAAACTAGCCCTTTACCTGATACATCATTTGCAAATATCTTCTCCCATTCTGTAGGTTGTCTTTTAGTTTTGTTGACTGTATCCTTTGCTGTGCAAAAGCTTCTTATCTTGATGAAGTCCCAATAGTTCATTTTTGCTTTTGTTTCTTTTGCCTTCGTGGATGTACCTTGCAAGAAGTTACTGTGGCCAAGTTCAAAAAGGGTGTTGCCAGTGTTCTCCTCTAGGATTTTGATGGAATCTTGTCTCATGTTTAGATCTTTCAACCATTTTGAGTTTATCTTTGTGTATGGTGAAAGAGAGTGGTCTAGTTTCATTCTTCTGCATGTGGATGTCCAATTTTCCCACCACCATTTATTGAAGAGACTGCCGTTCTTCCAATGGATAGTCTTTCCTACTTTATCGAATATTAGTCGACCCTAAAGGTCAGGGTCCACTTCTGGGTTCTCTATTCTGTTCCATTGATCTATGTGTCTGTTTTTGTGCCAGTACCACACTGTCTTGATGACCACAGCCTTGTAGTACAACCTGAAATCTGGCCTTGTGATGTCCCCAGCTATGGTTTTCTTTTTTAAAATTCCTCTGACTATTCGGGGTCTTTTCTGATTCCACACAAATCTTAAAATGATTTGTTCTAACTCTCTGAAGAAAGTCCATGGTATTTTGATAGGGATTGCATTAAACGTGCAAGGTGTAAATTGCCTTGGGGAACATTGACATTTTCACAATATTAATTCTGCCAATCCATGAGCATGGAATATTTTTCCATCTCTTTGTGTCTTCCTCAATTTCTTTCAGAAGTGTCCTATAGTTTTTAGGGTATAGATCCATTACCTGTTTGGTTTGGTTTATTCCTCGGTATCTTATTCTTTTGGGTGCAATTGTAAATGGGATTGACTCCTTCATTTCTCTTTCTTCAGTCTCACTGTTAGTGTATAGAAATGCCACTGATTTCTGGGCATTGATTTTGTATCGTGCCACGCTACCAAATTCCTGTATGAGTTCTAGCAATTTTGGGATGGAGGCTTTTGGGTTTTCTATGGACAGTATCATATCATCGGCGAAGAAGGGGAGTTTGACTTCTTCTTTGCCAATTAGAATGCCTTCAATGTGTTTTTGTTTTATGATTGCTGAGGCTAGGACTTCCAGTACTATGTTGAATAGCAGTGGTGAGAGTGGACATCCCTGTCTTGTTCCTGATCTTAGGCGAAAGCCTCCCAGTGCTTCGCCATTGAGAATGATAATTGCTGTGGGCTTTTCATAGATGACTTTTAAGATGTTGAGGAATGTTCCCTGTATCCCTACAATCAAAAGAGTTTTGATCAGGAATGTATGCTGTATATTTTCAAATACTTTCTCTGCATCTAATGAGGGGATCATATCGTTCTTGGTTTTTCTCGTGCTGATATGATGAATCACATTGATTGGTTTACGAGTGTTGAACCAGCCTTGGGTCTCGGGGATAAATCCTACTTGGTCATGGTGAATAATCTTCTTAATGTACTATTGGGTCCTCTTGGCTAGTATCTTGTTGAGAATTTTTGCATCCATGTTCATCAGGGACATTGGTCTATAATTCTCCTTTTTGGTGGGGTCTTTGTCTGGTTTGGGAATCAAGGTGATGCTGGCCTCACAGAACGAATTTGGAAGTACTCCATCTCTTTCTTTCTTTCCAAACAGCTTTAGTAGAGTAGGTATGGTTTCCTCTTTAAACGTTTGATCGAATTCCCCTGGGAAGCCATCTCGCCCTGGACTTTTGTGTCTTGGGAGGTTTTTGATGACTGCTTCAATTTCCTCCCTAGTTATTGGCCTGTTCAGGTTTTTATGTCTTCCTGTTCCAGTTTTGGTAGTTTGTGGCTTTCCAGGAATGCGTCCATTTCTTCTAGATTGCCTAATTTATTGGTGTATAGCTGTTCATAATATGTTTTTAAAATCGTTTGTATTTCCTTGGTGTTGGTAGTGATCTCTCCTTTCTCATTCATGATTTTATTCATTTGAGTCTTCTCTCTCTTCTTTTTAATAAGGCTGACTAATTGTTTATCTATCTTATTAATTCTTTCAAAGAACCAACTCCTGGTTCTGTTGATCTGTTCCACAGTTCTTCTGGTCTCGATTTCATTGAGTTCTGCTCAATTCTTTATTAACTCTCATCTTCTGCTGGGTGTAGGATCTATTTGCTGTTTTTTTCTCTAGCTCCTTTAGGTGTAAGGTTAGCTTTTGTATTTGAGTTCTTTCCAGTTTTTGAATGGATGCTTGTATTCGATGTATTTTCCCCTTAGGACTGCTTTTGCTGCATCCCAAATATTTTGAAGGGCTGTATCTTCATTCTCATTAATTACCAAGAATCTTTTTAATTCTTCCTTAATTTCCTGGTGACCCTTTCATCTTTTAGCAGGATGGTCCTTAACCTCCATGTGTTTGAGGTCCTTCCAAAATTCTTGTTGTGATTTAGTTCTAATTTCAAGGCATTATGGTCTGAGAATATGCAGGGGACTATCCCAATCTTTTGGTATCCGTTCATACCTGATTTGTGGTCCAGTATGTGATCTATTCTGGAGAAAGTTCCATGTGCACTTGAGAAGAATGTGTATTCAGTTGAGTTTGGATGTAAAGTTCTGCAGATATCTGTGAAATCCATCTGGTCCATTGTATCATTTACAGCTCTCATTTCTTTGGAGATGTGCTTAGAAGACCTATGGAGGGTAGAAAGAGCTAGATTGAAGTCACCAATCATAAGTGTATTATTATCTAAGTATTTCTTCACTTTGGTTATTGATTGATTTAAATATTTGGCAGTTCCCACATTTGGGGCATATATATTGAGGATTGTTAAGTCCTCTTCTTGGATAGATCCTTTAAGTATGATATAGTGTCCCTCTTCATCTCTCACTACAGTCTTCAGGTTAAATTTTAGTTTATCTCATATAAGGATGGCTACCCCTGCTTTCTTTCGAGGACCATTTGAATGGTAAGTGGTTCTCCAACCTTTTATTTTCAGGTTTTAGGTGTCCTTCTGTCTAAAATGAGTCTCTTGTAGACAGCAAATAGATGGGTCCTGCTTTTTTATCCAGTCTGAAACCCTGCGCCTTTTGTTGGGGTCATTAAGCCCGTTCACCTTCAGAGTTACTATTGAAAGATATGAGTTTAGTGTCATCATGATATCTATTCAGTCCCTGTTTTTGTGGATTGTTCCACTGGACTTCTTCTTAAAGGGGAATATTAAGAGTCCCCCTTAAAATTTCTTGCAGAGCTGATTTGGAGGTCACATATTCTTTCAGTTCCTGCCTGTCTGGAATCTCTTTATCTCTCCTTCCATTTTGAATGATAGCCTTGTTGGATAAAGTATTCTTGGTTGCATGTTCTTCTCATTTAGGACCCTGAATATATCCTACCAGCCCTTTCTGTCCTGCCAGGTCTCTGTGGAGAGTTCTGCTGTTACCCTAATACTCCTCCCCATAAAAGTCAGTGATTTCTTGTCTCTTGCTGCTTTAACGATCTTCTCTTTATCTTTGGAATTTGCAAGCTTTACTATTAAATATCGAGGTGTTGAACCGTTTTTATTGATTTTAGGGGGGGGAATCTCTCAATTTCCTGGATCTGAATGCCTGTTTCCCTTTCCAGATTTGGAAAGTTTTCAGCTAGGATTTGGTCTAATACATATTCTGGCCCTATGTCCCTTTCGGTGCCCTCGGTAACCTAATTAAACGTAGGTTTTTCTTCCTCAGGCTGTCGTTTATTTCCCTTAATCTATCTTCATTTTCTTTTAATTGTTTGTCTCTTTTTTCCTCAGTTTCCCTCTTTGCCATCAACTTGTCTTCTATGTCACTCACTCATTCTTCCACCTCGTTAACCCTTGTTGTTAGGACTTCTAGTTTGGATTGCATCTCATTCAATTGATTTTTATTTTCTGCCTGATTAGATCTAAATTTTGCAGTCATGAAGTCTCTTGAGTCCTTTATGCTTTTTTCTAGAGCCACCAGTGGCTGTATCATAGTGTTTCTGAATTGGCTTTTTGACATTGAATTGTAATCCAGATTTTGTAACTCTGTGTGAGAGAGGACTGTTTCTGATTCTTTCTCTTGAGGTGAGGTTTTCCTTCTAGTCATTTTGCTCAGTGCAGAGTGGCCAAAAACAAGTTGTATTGGGAAAGGGAGAAAAAGAGAGGAGAGAAAGAAGGAAAGAAAAGAAAAAGAAAAAAGAAAAAAGGAAGATAAAAAGAAAGAAAAGAGGAGAAAAAAGGAGAAAGGAAAAAAAAGTAATGGAAAAAAGGGTGGGGGAAGCAAACAGAAATTAAAAAGCAAAAAAAACACACACACAAAAAAAAACAAAAAACACGGGCGAGTATCTTCTGATTCTGTATACTTTAAGTCTCTTGCCTTCCCCTGGAACTGCTCTGTCTAGCTGGTCTTCTGGGGGAGGGGCCTGTTGTCCTGATTTTGAGGAGTTAGCACTTGGGGGAGCTGCTCTGCCCCCTGCCTCGTGCAGGGCTCAGTGGGGGTTGTTTACCCCGTGCGGCCCCAGGAGGCACAACCACAGTGGCGGCAGCCAGCTCTGGAGCCCTGGATTCAGCTCCCGCAGTATATCCAGAGCTCTCTGTCTGCAGGGGCCTGGATGCTCAGGGGGTGGGGCCGCTGATCTGCTCAGCTCGGGGCAGGAGCGTCCTTGCTGTCCTGGGCCCTCCTGGCCTCTGCCTGTCCTGGGGGGAGGCCGGATCCTGGGCTGTGTCCCGGTGCCCAGTGCTCCCGGGCCTGCACTCTTGGATTTGCACTCCCGGTCGCACAGCCGCCTCTCTGCGGAGCAGCTGCCCGAGCCCCCCCGAGCTGCTCCCGGGTCAATGCGTGTGCGCGCTGCAGCCCTTTAGGAAGCTCGGCGCACTCTCCTGGGCGTGCAGGTGCTTGTTAGTGTCCCAGGGAGCCTGAGGGCATCCCCGCCCCTCCTGGGGTCCTGCTCTAACTCCCTGCGAGTGCCTTTACACTCGGGAAGATTGGTAAAGCTCCTGCTTCTCCGGGACGGGGCTCTCCTGCCCTGGGGACACTCGCCCCGGCCTTAGCCCGGTTCCTCGCGGGGTCCCTCCCCTTTGGATGCCTTTTGTTTCTTTATTTCTTTGTTCCCCATCTTCCTACCTTGATAGAAGTGCGAACTCTTCTCACTGTAACATTCCAGCTGTCTCTCTTTGAATCTCTGGCTGAATTTGTAGATTTTGAGGATGATTTGAAGGCTATCTAGGTAGTTTGGTGGGGACAGGTGACTTGGGGACCCTACTCTTCCGCCATCTTGCCCCTCCTCTCCTACAAACGTAAATTTAATAAATGTAATTCTGCTTCTTAGTGGTGTTAGCCCCTCTCTCCTCATAAAGTACAATGACAGTTGTTTTATTGAAAAAATTCTACTTTCACTGGACACAGAATATTGGCATCTTTAAGTAGAGAAAAGCTCTTAAGGCTCTGTGCTTATTGCAATCACTGCCAGTGTAAGAATACAGAATGACAAAAAGTTTGCTCACCTGTGCCTAATAGTTCACTTACTTCATCGCAGTCTTTCAATCAATCAAGTACTTACTTTATTTTTTTTTAAATTTATTTATGATAGTCACAGAGAGAGAGACAGAGACACAGGCAGAGGGAGAAGCAGGCTCCATGCCCTGGGAGCCCGATGTGGGATTTGATCCCGGGTCTCCAGGATTGCGCCCTGGGCCAAAGGCAGGCACCAAACCGCTGCGCCACCCAGGGATCCCTCAAGTACTTACTTTAAATCAGCTCTTGGAAGAGCACCAAGTAAGTAAACGCCTATCCCAATCTAATCAGATTGACATGCATGCCACTTTCATGCACAGTTGGGTAGGATTAATGATAATTCAAGTACAACCTGTGCTTATAGAGATGTTGTAGAAGGCGAGACTCAATGAAACTGATACTCAATGAAATTTGGGCTAGCCTTTTGAAGGAGGCGGGATTGAAATGGTATATTAGTCACAAGAAGCAAATATACATTTAAATTAACTCAAGAATAAGGGAGTGATGATTGTAGACTAAAATAAAGAAGTCATCAGAACAGAAGTAGCTCTAGGATCTAGCTTTTATTTCAAATTTTCTCAATCCAGTTGGTCCTTGTTTCTTATGGCATATCTCCTCTCAGCACAAATGGTCTTTTCTTTTATTTCCATACCATTCAACTAATTCAGCTTTGTCTTATTTTTTTGCCCACATCTAAATTCATCTTACAAATGGCTCATCATGACCACTGTTGTTTATTTCTTTCTCCATTATCACTCTTCTCCCTTACTTAAAACTCTTTTCAACTTTATTAGTGTAAATTCTTAAAAAAAAAGAAAATCATATTTTGGTTCAGTATTTTCCTATGACACATAAGTTGGTAGTCAGATTGGATGTTCTATGGTATCAATTGTCTCTGTACATCAAGGAAGTTTTCAAATATTTTGGTGCAGAGAATCACAATAACATGAATGTGTTTTGCTTACACATGATGGCTTTATGTCAAATCTGCTAACAATGATCCCTTTTGGAAAGTAGCAATAATCAAAAGGACCAATATACCCCAGACTCTAAAAAATGAACCATTAAATAGTTTAAATATAATTAACTGACTTGGCAAAAGTTAAGTGTAAAGCTGTTTCAAAATGTCTTTAATCTCCAGAAGGCATACGCTGTATTTTCTGATGCATTTTATCAGAAATGCATGTCCTTCTGCATCTCCAAATTCTCAGATTTAACACATTTTCTTCTGTAGTGAAGTACATTGAGCACAGAACATACTATTAGAAAGCCTATATTTGAATCTTCATTTTACCATTTAATTATTGGGCTGTCCTGGAAAAGCCAAGACTACTTTCCCAGGCTTATTTTTCTTATCTGCGATATTAGAATAGTACCTCTTTCTCTCTCTACTTTGTAGAGTTCCTGTGCAGAAAGTATAGATAAATATATGTGGATGTGCCTTTGTAAAATGTAAAATGTCACAATGTGAAATGATGTTATTATCAAGGGGCCTTTATAATGGTTTTGGATACTTCTTATTCTGAGGATTTAAGTAATTTGGATTCTTTGAAGTTCAAGTTTTGAGGCCGCCATTGTGTAAATCAGAATCAGGTTTTATACAATGAGCGCCTATGATGTGTGTCACAGTGAAGCTATGGAATTCCAGCAGGGGATTGCCACCTTTTCCTTATTTTTTCCTTTGGTTATAAACATGGCTTCCCAAGAAAAACAAACAACCCCTGACAGTCACTTAGTGTCTAATTTTTCTTCAATTATTTGTCTTCTGAACTGCCCATTCTCATGTTTCAATAAAAATTATCACTTATCTTTTCCTGATTTCCAATATTGAGGCACATTGTTTCACAAAAACTAAAAAGTTATAGATAATATTAATAATTATATTTTCCATCTATATTTTCAGCTTTTGAGATAAGGAAGATATATTAATAAGAATAGAGATTTTTGCTGAAAGAGAATTGCAAGTGATTCCTTTATAATTTAACTCTTCTGATAAGTAAAACTCTTCTTGTTTTTCTTTTTTAAAGGAAGTAGTTTCTTTGGTGTCACTAAACCGTGGAATAGATATTTATTTTCCTTCATAATCTCTGTCCTTGATATGATCTCTTTTTCCTTTTGGAGAAAAAAAAGAATTATATTACACAATTTTCTATGTAAGAAATTATACTCTATTTGCTCCAAAAGATCATTTTGTGAAGTAGGTTTACAATTTCTCTGACATCATTCTATCTCACTCATGTTTACTATACAAAAAACGTATATATATGTATGTATATATATATATATATATATATATATATATATATATATATGATTTGTCAGAAAAATCTCATTATACATGATACCACCCCATGCTCAAAATTGCTTCAGTTTTACTTTTGTTTTATTTTTTTTTAAAAAAAATTACTGTAAAAGTAATATCTGTTCATGCTCTAAAGATTGAAACATTAAGAGATATATTAAAGCATAATAAAGAAAACAAAAAGCATCTATAATCTAATCACATACTGTATATTTTTCTGAGACACTGTATTTTTTTGAGATATTGTCTATAAGACTTAATGTTACAGAATATCAACTTCAGACTATTCTGAGACCAAAATAAAATAAGAAAAAGCAAGGACATTTCATAATTGTGCCTAAACACAGGCAAAAACAAGTTCATTATGCCAGGCACAAATAGCAAGCACCCTCTCTCTCAGCCAAAATGAATGACTGCTACTTCTTTACCATTTACAGCTTTTTCTTCATACTAGTCTCTCTCTCTCTAGATGATTTGCTGAGATACCCAATCATAGATGCCCGCATACTCTGCTTCTGCCAGGATCTAATTTGGAACAAACTTCCCTATATGTTCACCAAAATTATCCAACCAGAACCGAAACCCTAGAATTTGGTCTTTATAATACTATCTTACTGAGATAACGCCATGCTTTCCCATAGTGCATACTCTCCTTTGCTGCAAGGAGAAATAAATTCAATGTATTTATTTATTTATTTATTTTAAGATTTTATTTATCTATTCATGAGAGACACAGAGAGAGTCAGAGACACAGGCAGAGGGAGAAGCAGGCTCCATACAGGGAGCCCCATGTGGAACTCCATCCCGGGTCTCCAGGATCACGCCCCGAAGGAAGGCGGCGCTAAACCGCTGAGCCACCCAGGGACCCAAATTCAATGTATTTAATTATAGATGGGTATATTAACCATGTGTGTCTGATTCTTTGACATCTAGGGTCTTGCAGATGCTAGAGGGACTGCTCCTCTCAGTGTTAACCAATTCCTAGAAATAGTTAACAATTCATCTGTGATTATGTCTTTCGTATGCAAAACAACAAATCCAGATTCAACAACCCAACCACCTCCTTTATGGGCTGTCACACTCTGGACCTCTATTCTGTCACCCTGATCACCTCAGGGACAAATACCAGACAACTAAGGATAGCCCTCATGCCCCAGAGCCTGTTAAAATTATTTTAATCCTTAACTTGCTTACCCTGTCTTTCCCATTCCTTTCTGGGAAAGAATGGTTAAAGGTTAAAGGTTCTTTCCCATATTTTCTCCCTTGTCTCTGCCTCCTGACTAATGCTAGTGCTTCTCTGGGTACCCCCCCCATGTTGTACCATTCCTGTTTCCAGGAGTTTGTAGGTATAGAAACGTCTTACTTCATGACAATCATTGCTGTGTCAGCACATCTTGCCATACTTGATTAAAACAAATCTCAAGTATGTTTTTTTAATAAATTTATTTTTATTGGTGTTCAATCACCAACATACAGAATAACACCCAGTGCTCATCCCGTCAAGTGCCCCCCTCAGTGCCCATCACCCATTCACCCCACCCCCCGCCCTCCTCCCCTTCCACCAGCCCTAGTTCGTTTTAAAACAGTGTATCCTTTAACTGAAGGGGAATATATTTTTTCTCCAAATTTTTATTTAAATTCTAGTTAGTCAACACACAGTGCAATATTGGTTTCAGGAGTAGAATTCAGCAATTTGTCATTTACATACAACATCCAGTACTCATCATAACATGTACCCTTCTTATTACCCATCGCCCATTTAGCCCATCCCTTACCCACCTCCCTTCATCAAGCATCAGTTTATTCTCTCTAGTTAAGAGTCTCTTATGGTTTTTCTATCTTTCTCTCTTGAAGGGTAATATATATTTTCTCATTTGCTTATCTTTAACCCATGGCCCTCCTCAAGGGTCAGGACAAACTGAGAAGGAATCAGGGCCACGATGACTGCTGTTAGGTTGCAACACCAGTGGCTGTTCTTGATTGGATAAATTGGAACTCCTGGAAGCTAAAAATACAGCTGGCTAGGTGTGTCAAAACCAAGCCAATGAAGAGAGTCAAAGTTGGTCTCAGAAGGACAATGTCAAGATCAGATAGGGGAAAAGTGCTAGAGACAATATTCTTTGAGTTTAGAAATGGACAGAAAAAAAGCAAAAAAGGAAGTAAGCAAAGGATTTGAAGACATGAACATGAACAAAGCATCAGTGTTTCTTGTCTGGGGTGGAACCTAAGAGGATGTGGAAAATCTATACTGTATTTTATTTTTTATTTTTATTTTTAAAAAATATTTATTTATTTATTTATTTATTTATTTATTTATTTATTTATAAGAGAGAAAGAGAGAGACAATGAGCAGGAGGGGCAGAAGGAGAAGGACAGAGGATCCCATGCAGATACCATGTGGATTCATGACCTGAGCCAAAACTAAGAGTCAGACACTTACTTGACTGTGCCACACAGGTGCTCCTCTGTATTGATTTTTAAAAATATTAGCTGCAACACATAAAAATAGTTATTGTTTGATTTGCAGATTGTATAGCTTTATTTTAGCAAGAGATATTTTGTTTCCTAACAATTTAAATTTAAATAGAAATTATCTAACTTTTAATTTTTATTTTTTTATTTTTTTTACTTTTTTTTTTTACTTTACTCTTTTTTTACTTTTAATTTTTATATTTTCATACTAGGCAAAACATGAGAATAGTGAACTTTCTTGCTTAAAAATGAATACATGGCAGATGATGACATGAGGTTGACATGAGGTTGGCAAATGAATACATGGCGAATGATGACACAGAAAAGATGGTGGCAGGTGATTTGTTCTCCTCCTGCTCGCTAAAGCATTAATTTCTGAAGCATAAGCAATGTTTTATTCCAAGTAGAATCATTTCCAAGCAATAGGCAGCATATGAACACATTAAGTATTGTTCCACATACATACAACTCACAGTTGAACTGTTACTCATACTTCGATTTTGGACTATAAGAAATTGTGGGTTCTTCTAAGATCTCTGAATTCAGGTGTATTAGTAATCTTACTTTCAAGTGTTGATTTTTAAAAAATAAATAATATAAATCTATCCTTTTCAGGTTAGTTGTGTCTATAAACCCTAAATAACATTGCCAGGCTTTATTTTCATTTGTTCTTTAATAGCCCTTCTGTTAGTGGTAACTGTTTTGAGATATCATATACAGTCATTGATCTTAGCTCATGATATTTCTCACATGAGAAATGATAGACAAGAGCTTCTGGGTGGCTCAGTTGCATAAGTATCCAACTCTTGATTTGGGCTCAGGTCATGATCTCAAGATCATGAGATCAAACCCTGCATCAGTCTCCATAATCAGCATGAAGTCTGCTTCAGATTCTCTCTCTCCTTCTCCTTCTGCCCCTCCCCCAGCTCAAGCTCTCTAAATAAATAAATCAATAAATAAGTAAATAAATCAATAAATAAACTTAAAAAATGGTAGACAATGTCCTGTCCAATTGATCTGAATGAAATACAGGTTCCTAATGATGAAAAGCATATTTCATTAATTTTTCATTCACTGCCCAGAAATCTGTAGTGAGAAAGACCTAAAACCACTTTCTTAGAGGTGCCTAAGTAGCTTAGTTGGTTAAGCACCTACCTTCAGCTCAAGTCATGATCCTGGGTGTCCTGGGTTTGAATCTCACATCAGGCTCCCTGCTCAGTAGAGAGTCTGCTTCTCCTTCTGCTACTACCCCTGCTTGTTCTCTCTTGCTCTCTCTCAAGTGAGTAAGTAAAATCTTAATAAAAAACACACTCTAAAATATATTAAAAACAAAAGTATCTATACTCTTCTCTTATTTACAGTGTATTAACTTTTAGATTTCACAGAACTAAGAGAATATTTCTTTGGGGTATTTACAAAGACAGTTTTTTTAATGCCGAAAAGAAGCATGATGTCAGGACAGTCTCATTATCTATTTGTTTAATGTGTAGGATCATAGACTCTTTGAGTCAGAAGGCTGGCTTCTGTATGAGCAGAAATATTTTTGTCATCTACTTTAGTTCATATTGATGTCCCAATCCCTTTTGCATGAGCCAAACTCTTCAAATATTTGCAAAGAGATTTTACAGTCCTTTATCCAATATAGGTACAGATTTTTTTAAAAAAATTTAAAAGATTTTATTTATTTATTCATGAGAGACACAGAAAGAGAGACAGAGACACAGGCAGAGAGAGAAGCAGGCTCCCTGAAGGGAGCCCGATGTGGGACTCGATCCCAGGACTCCAGGGTCACGACCTGAGCTGAAGGCAGATGTTCAACCACCAAGCCACACAGGTGCCCCTAGGTAAAGATATTTTAAACAATTCCAATTACCATTCTCTGGTTGCTTCAGTTTATGAATACCTTTTTTAAAATGCTGTACAACATTCTAGATTTGATCTGATCTCTATGCTTTTATTTATGTAGCCAAAGATAGCATGTGCTTTGTGAGAAGCCATGATATGCTGTTGGCTCATACTGAGCTTTTTGTCAACCAAACTCCATAATGCTTTTATAAGTCTCCTCATTTCTGTTTTTGTGAAATTAATCTTTTTGAACCTAAATACATGAATTTCCATTTAATTAAATTAAACTACATATTTTTAGTGTTAGCCCAATATTTATTATGAGTCATGATAATAGCTCTCTTGAAAAAAAGAGTAAACATTTTCTAGACCCAGATAGTAAATAGTTTCATTTTGCCATCAAGTATCTGTGATCCAACTGTTCAACTCTTCCATCATAGTGCAAAAGTAGCCATATGCAATTCATAAATTAATTGGTATGATTGTGTCTCAGTGACATTTTATTTACAAACCAAGCAATATTTACCTGTAAGCTTTAGTTTGTTATCCCCTAAGCTAAAATACTGTACACAGAAGTCTGTCTTGAGTCTTCTGAGAAGTCTTTCTATAGCTTTCCTCATGTTTTTAAAAGAGTTCAGGTCTCCAAGACAGTGAACTTGTACTCAGGGACTCTGTCTGAATATGTCCTTACTAGGTTGATATTCATTTACATGTAGAGTTATAATTCCAGTTTATGCCTATTGTTTCAGTGTTCAGTATGGTTAGTGCCCTCTTTCATTCTCAAAAGTATCCTAGTTTGTTTAGGAACTATAGTATTACTCAACTAATATGCTATATGGATATATTCCCTCTTAGATCCAGAAAAGTTTATAAAACTTGGAATTTAATCAATACCTCCAATCTAACTGTTAAGAAAAAGTCACCTTCCAAAGACAAGTACTTTGCTATTTTTTTCTTCTCCATTCAGTTTTAAAATGGCAGATTAAAGGAATGAGAGGCAAAGAGCTATATTGATGAACCAAAAGATGGTTTAAATTGCCTCTGTGTTGAGAGGAATTTTGGGGCAAACAGTAGCACCGTAAAGAGAAAAACAGGTACTGTGGTAAGAAAAATAGTACTGAAGCCAGAATAAAGGGAATAATACACACAAGGTCCCTCTTTGGAAACACTGCCACGAAATTCATGATTTTTCAACCTCCTACTTTTCTATTAAAGAGAAACAAATGCTTAAAATTTTTAAGAGGTTTCTGAAGGTCACATAAATTAAAAACAGAAGATTGTCAAAAAATTAAAAATTAAAAAAATAAAAACACAAAAAACCCAGAAGATTGCCAAGACTTTCAGATGCAATGTGCACACATGTGTGGGGATGGACTACTTAGGCCTTTGCACTCTTTTTCAACACTACAAGTGTATAATTCCTCTAGAAATCTGTTTTCTAAATAGAAGTTGATATAAATCTGCTTTTAAGGTATATAGGTTCTAGATATGTTCTTCCATTAGTTGTGCTGATTTTGGCAAGGTATTTCCCCTCTCTGAGCATTGTCCTGTTTTGTCAAGTGGGATAATTTGTGTTCTGCCAGTAGAGTTTTGGAAAATCAAGTACAAAATTATTTTGGTAATGCTGACAAGAAGTTAACATGCATGTATGTATGTGTGTGTGACTTTAACATGTATTTTCCTGTTCACATTCCCACCAACAGTGCAAGAGGGTTCCCCTTTCTCCACATCTTCACCAAAATTTGATGTTTCCTGTCTCATTAATTTTCACCATTCTCACTGGTGTGAGGTGATATCTCAGTGTGGTTTTGATTTGTATTTCCCTGATGGCAAGTGATGCAGAGCATTTTCTCATGTGAAATGGTACAGCCATTCTGGGAAACAATGTGGAGGTTCCTCAAAGAGTTAAAAATAGAGCTACCCTACTACCCAGCAATTGCACTACTGGGGATTTACCCCAAAGATACAAATGCAGTGAAACACCGAGACACCTGCATCCCCAATGTTTATAGCAGCAATGTTCACAATAGCCAAACTATGGATAAAGAAGAGTGGTATATGCATACAATGGAATACTACTCAGCCATCAGAAAGGATGAATACTCACCATTTGCTTCTATGTGGATGGAACTGGAGGGTATTTTGCTGAGTGAAGTAAGTCAATCAGAGAAAGACAATCATTATACGGTTCCCCTTATACAGGGAATATAAGAAATAGTGAACAGGATTATAAGGGAATGGATGGGACCTGAATGGAAAAAATTAGAGAGAGTGACAAAACATGAGAGTCTCCTAACTCAGAAATGAACAAGGGGTGGTGGAAGGGAAGATGAGTGGAGCGATTGGATAACTGGGTCATGGGCACTGAAGAGGGCACTTGACGGGATGAGCACTGGGTCTCATACTATATGTTGACAAATCAAACTTCTATAAAAATAAATTTAAAAAATCTATTTTACTGAGATTTGGGAACTAACTTTATAGCTGTGTCCTTAACTGCATATTTGATTTACCTGCTATTATTTCTTCTTATCTGTATCCTCACAGAGTATACTCAGTATAATCTATTTGAGGGTCCTTCCCTTTACTTCAAATTGTAGGACAGTCTGACCTGTAACTTCACGAAGTCATTTAAGAGTGTGCATACTTTGGGGGAGGAGTTAAGACAGCAGAATATTAGAGGGATTCTGAGCTTGTCTCATCGTTCCACCACAGCTAGATAGTTATAAAATCATTCTTAACCCTAGAAGTCAATTGGAGAACTAGGAAAACAAAAACTGCCAGTCTACAAGTAGAAAAGTGGCTACTTTTTGGAAGGTAGGAGGTGAAGAGGGTTGAACTGGGGGAGGACACAGCTATGGATACAGTTGCGGAGAGGGAGCTTGCTTACAGAGGCTACCACAAATTATTATAAGCAGCAGAGCACAACATCAGAACTTTAAGAAGTCTGCTACACTGGAGGATGAGTCTTGCTTAAAGTTGTTCAGATTGTGAAGCAGCACAGAATTCCATGTGTGACACCACATTCTGAGGATCCCTTGTACTGCAAGAATTGGTGGCACCCAAGAGCTGCACCGTTTACAGATATAGGAACTTGGAAACTGGCTGAGAACAGTGAGGCTTCGTGCCAGCTTTCTACTCTGTTTTGCCAAAAACTGCAAATTGCTGCACAATCATGTAACTACTTTCCTGGGGCAGGCCAGCAAAAATGGGGCAAGACCTTTCTCTGGAGGAACAGTGTGGGTCCACAACACAGGAGTCCCTAAAATTTGGAGTTTTCAAACTCAGTTGTGTGCCTGAGATAAAAAAAAAAATCTGGACACAGTAAAGGTGAATGGAGGGTTCTGACAGAAACTGGGGACACAAGAGTGATTGATTGCTCTTCTATGAGGGCTCACTTAAGAGTCGGGGGCACAGACTTTCAGCTACTTGGCTAGAAAGCAAGGTGCCACCATATTCATCTTACCCATTAGCACTGAAAGCCTTCAGGGAGCAAAAGAGCACTACCTACTAGAGGCTGGAGCCACTTACACCAAGTCCTGCCTCCCTGAACCTTAGGGGTACATTTCCACTAGCGAAAGTCTACCTGAGAATCAGCACAATAACCCCCTCCCCCAGAAGACCAGCATAAACGACTGGGTTACACCAAATTTACTAATCATAAAGTGCTGCCAAGTTTCAGCTCTAGGGGAAAATAGGACCTGGCTTCCTTTTCACTTTTATTTGTTATTTTTAAATTATTATTTTTAGGAGTGCCTGAGTGGCTGAGTCACCTCCCCCAAAGCTTCTGTCTTTGGCTCAGGCTATGATCCAAGGGTCCTCCAACTGAGTCCCATATTGGGCTGCTTAGTGGGAAGCCTGCTTTTCCTCTCTCCCTTCACCCCTCACTGCTGCTCATGTTCTCTCTCTTAAATAAATAAATAAATAATCTTTAAAAATTAATAAATATAATATTTTAAAATTTATTTTCTTATTTTTAAAATTATTTGTACATTTTTATGATTTTTAAATTTTTTTAATTTTTATATACATACTAAATATATGTATGTAGTTTGCATTCATTTTATTTTATTTTATTTTATTTTATTTTATTTTACTTTTTCATTTTTCTTAAGGTAAGATTTAGATTATTTTAACAAGGAAACCAAAACGCATGCAGAATTTACTTCTTGGGGGTTTGTTTTTGTTTTTGTTTTTGTTTGTCTTCTGTTCATTGATAGGGTATCCAAATATGTTTTATTCTTATTTTTTTCAGAATATATTTTAAAAAGCAAGATCCATCTATATGCTGCCTACAAGAGACTATTTTAGACTTAAAGACACCTTCAGAATGAAAGTAATGCTAATGGATGTCAAAATAAAGCCAGAGTAGTCCTACTTATATCAGACAAACTAGATTTTAGAAGAGATTGTAACAGGAAATGAAGAAGGGCATTATATCATAATTTAGTGATATATCAATCCAGAAGATCCAACAATTGTAAATATTTATGTTAACTTGGGAGCACTCAAATATATGAATCAATTAATTACAAAACTCAAGAAACTCATTAATAAAAACACAATAATGTTAGGGGACTTTAGCACTACATTTTCAGTAATGGAGAGATGATCTAAACACAAAATTAACGAGGAAACAATGACTTTGAATGGCACACTGGAACAGATGGAATTAGCAGATGTATTCAGAACATTTCACCTGAAAGTAGCAGAGTACATTCTTTCTGAGTGCACATGGAACATTCTCTGGAAGAGATCACATACTATCTAACGAATCAGGCCTCAAAAATACAAAACAACTGAGATTAGACCATGCATTTTTTTCAGACTACAGTGCTATTAAACTTGAAGTCAACCAGAAGAAAAAATGGAACAACTACAAATACATGGAGATTAGAGAACATCTCTTAGAGATGAATAGGGTGGAGCATCTGAGTGGCTCAGTCAGTTGGGCATCTGCCTTTGGCTCAGGTCATAATCCTAGGGTTCTGAGATTGAACCCCACATCAGGCTCCTTGCTCACCACAGAGTCTCCCTCTCCCTCCACCTCCTGTACTCTCTCTCATAAATAAATAAATAAATAAATAAATAAATAAATAAATAAATAAATAAAACTTTAAAAAATGAATGAATGGAGTAACCAGGAAATCAAAGAAGGAATAAAAAACATGGAATCAAATGAATATGAAAATAAAACAGTCCAAAACGTTTGGGATGCAGCAAATTTTGTCCTAAAAGGGAAGTATATAGCAATAAAGGCCTACCCCAAGATGCAAGAAAAGTCTCAATTACAAAAACTAAACTTACACCTAAAGAAGCTAGAAAGAGAACAGTAAATAAAGCCTAAAAACATCAGCAGAAAGGAAATAATAAATATTAGAGGAGAAATAAAAATATATAGAAATAAAGAAAAAAACAGTAGAATGGATTAGTAAAACTAAGAGCTGGTTCTTTGCAAAAATTTATAAAATTGACAAACCCTTACTAGACTTATCAAAAAGAAAATAAAAAGGACCCAAATAGATAAAATCAAGAAATTAAGATGAGAGATCACAACCAATACCACAGAGATGCAAACAATTATTAGAAAATACTATGAAAAATTATATGCCAATAAACTGGGGAACCTGGAAGAAACAGACAAATTCCTAGAAACCTTCAAAGTACCAAAGCTGAAATAGGAATAAATAGAAAACTTGAACAGATCGATAAGAAGCAAAGAAATTAAATCAGTAATCAAAAATATCCCAACAAACAAAATGTCCATGGAGTGATGGCTACCAAGGATATTTTACCAGACATTTGATGTAGAGTTAATAGCTCTTCTCCTCAAAATGTTCCAAAAGATAGAAATGAAAGGAAAACTTCCAAGCTCATTCTATGAAGGCAACACTACTTTGATTCTGAAAGCAAAGACCCCACTGAAAATGAGAATTACAGGCCAAAATCCCTTATGAACATGGATGCAAAAATTCTCAATAAAATATTAGCAAATTGAATTCAAGAGTACATTAAATGAAAAAATTTATTCACCAAAATCAAGTGTGATTTTTTTTCCTGTGCTGCAGGAGTGGATCAATATTGGCAAATCAGTCTACATGATACACCACATAAATAAAAGATAAGAGCCATATGATCATTTCAATACATGAAGAAAAAGCATTTGGCAAAATACAGCATCCTTTCCTGATAAAAACCCTCAACAAAGTAGAGATAGAGGGAACATACCTCAACATCATAAGGGCCATGTACAAAAGACCCAAAGCTAATATCATTCTCAATGGGGAAAAAGTGATGTCATTTCCCCTACACTCAGGGAGAAGACTCTCATCATTACTCTTTAACATAGTACTGGAAGTCTTGGCCTCAGCAATCAGACAACGAAAAGAAATAAAGAGCATCCAAATTGGCAAGGAAGAAATTAAACTTTCACTATTTGCAGATGACCTGATACTCTCTGTAGAAAACCCAAAAGGATTCACCGAAAAGTTGCTGGAACTGATACATGAATTCAGAAAATTTGTGGGATATAAAATCAATGTGAAGAAATCGGTTGCATTTCTATATACCATTATCAAAGCAGCAGGAAAAAAAAATCAAAGAATCTCTCCTATTTCAATTGCACCAGAAACAATAAGATAACTTAGAATAAATCTAACCAAAGAGATAAAAGATCTGTACTCTGAAAACTACAAAACACTTATGAATGAAATTGAAGAAGACACAAAGAAATGGAAAAGCATCCCATGCTCATGGATTGGAGGAACAAATATTGTTAAAATATGTATACAACCCAAAACAATATACACATTTAATGTTATCCCTATCAAAATCCCACCACCATTTTCCACAGAGCCAAAACAATCCTAAAATTTGTATGAAACCACAAAAGACTCTGAATAGCAAAAGCAATTCTGAAAAAGAAAAAAAAAACTGGAGGCATCATGCTTCCAGATTGAAGGTATATTACAAAGCTGTAGTAATCAAGTCAGTATGATACTGGCACACAGATCAATGGAATAGAATAGAGAATCCAGAAATGGACCCACAACTATATGCTCAACTAGTTTTCAAGCAGGAAAGAATATCAATGTAACAAAGATAGCCTCTTCAAAAAGTGGTGTTGGGAGAACTGGACAGCAACACGAAGATGAAACTGAACCATATTCTTACACCATACATAAAAATAAATTCAAAATGGATAAAAGACTTAAACTTGAGAGATGAAACCATCAAAATGCTAGAGGAGAACACAGGCAGAAACGTTCTTGACCTCAGCCATAGCAACTTCTTTTTAGACAGGTAGCAAGGGCAGCCCTAGTGCCTCAGCGGTTTGGCACCTGCGTTTGGCCCCTGGCGTGATACTGGAGACCTGGGATCGAGTCCCGCATCAGGCTCCCTGCATGGAGCCTGCTTCTCTCGCTTCCTGTGTTTCTGCCTCTCTCTCTCTCTCTCTCTCTCTCTCTCTAGTCTCAAATAAATAAAACCTTTTAAAAAATAGACAGGTAGCAAGAGGCAAAGGAAACAAAAGCAAAAATGAACAATTGGGAGTCCTTCTAAGATAAAAAGTTTTCTGTCCAGTGAAAGAAACAACCAAACTCAAAGGCAGCCTATAGAATGGGACAAGATATTTGCATACAAGGGTTAGTGTCCAAAATCTTTAAAGAACTTATCAAACTCAGCATCCAAAAAACAAATAACCCAGTTAAGAAATGGGCAGTAAACATGAAATAGACACTTTCCCATAGAATACATCCAGATGTGGGGATCCCTGGGAGGCTCAGCAGCTTAGCGTCTGCCTTCGGCCCAGGGCATGATCCTGGGGTTCCGGGATCGAGTCCCATATCAGGCTCCTGCATGGAGCCTGCTTCTCCCTCTGCCTGTGTCTCTGCCTCTCTCTCTCTCTCTCTCTCTCTCTCTCTCTCTCTGTCTCTCATGAATAAATATATAAAATCTTTAAAAAATTAAAATGGAACTACCCTATGACCCATTGATTTCAGTACTAGGTATTTACTTAAAGGACACAAAAATACAGATTTGGAGGGCTATCTGCACCCTGATGTTTATAGTAGCATTATCAACAATAGCCATGTTATGGAGAAAGCACAAGTGTCCATCAACTGATGAATGGATAAAGTAGATATCACATATATGAAATACTACTCAGCCATAAAAAGAATGAAATATTGCCATTTGCAATGACACAGATGGAGCTCTAGTGCCTTATGCTAAGGGAAATAAGTCAGTCTGACTAAGACAAATACCATATGATCTTACTCGTGTGGAATTTAGGTGAAAACAGATGAACATATGTGAAGGGGGGAAGTATAAAAAAGGAGGGGGACAACAAGCTATGAAAGACTCTTAATCATAAAAAACAAACTGAGGGTTTATGGAGGGAGGTGCGTGGGGGATAAGCTAGATAGGTAATGGGTATTAAAGAGGTCACTTATTGTGACATGCAAAGGATGTTATATGTAAGTGATGAATCACTGAATTCTATTCTAGAAACCAATACTGCACTGTATGATTGCTAATGCACTGTATTCTAGCTAAGTAAAGTTTAAATTAAAAAAAAAAAGTGTGTGTGTGTGTATTTCTCCATATGACCCAGGTACATTTTAAGGGTTGGTCTACTATCATTTACGAAAGGAAATGAATACAAGTGTACTTGGGATTATAAAAAATACACAGGCAATTTATTATTCACTACCAGGTATTTGTAACTGCAAATTCAATAGTAGTAACTGTTTCCAAGTGATCATTCAGTGTGCCTGTACATGTTTTGTTTTGTTTTGTTTTGTTTTGTTTAGCAAGGATACAGGTGCCTTAATCACAATATAACTATTATTTGCCTAATTTGAATCTGAACCTTAAAATTAGATTATTCCCCTAAAGACTTGGGATATAAAACTTGGAATATTAGAGATGGTTTTTAATAAAGCAATAATGCAATAATGATCATCTCTTCAGTGAGTACTATGCTTCATTATGTTCAAAGCCCTCTGAATCAAGCAGGGCAAGTGGTATCACTCTGTCTTTTTAGGTGGAAAAAGTGAAGATGTATGAAAGTTTTGTCTATAGTAAAAAAATTAATGGAATCCCCAACACTAAGACTCAGATGAGTTTGAAGATGGGTATTTTTTAAATGTTTTGTTTATTTATTTGAGAGAGAGATGGAGAGAAAGTGAACATGAGTAGGGAGAAGGGCAGAGGGAGAGGGAGCGCCAGACTCCCTGCTGAGCAGGGAGCCTGATATGGGGCTGGATCCCAGGACCCTGAGATCACTATCTGAGCTGGAGGCGCCACTTAACTGACTGTGCCACCCAGGTGCCCTGAGTTTGAAGGTATTTTTAGTGTTTTATTTCTTCTGCCTGATTCTGCTATACCTTACATTTGTGCTAACTTGGTGATGTAAATAACAATACTTTAAAGATAAAATTGGCAATTAATACTATAATTAAAAATAGATACCTACATTTTACCTTATACTCTGCTAAAAAGATGACATTTTTACCTTAATAAACATATCTGCTAAAATATTGAGATCAAAGTTATTGATAAATACATTTATCTACTCAATACCTCGACTGGCCAGTGTGGAAACCACAATTAAAGGTCCAAAACTCAATGAATTGCAAACTTTCATATCAGCACACCATTGTTGAAAAAATATGTAGATATTAGCATCAACTTTATGGTAATTGCTTCCACAGATTTAGTTCTATGGAGATCGTCAAGAGAAGCCTTTTACTTATTGAAGAGAAGATAGTCATGACAGTTTGTTTTCTGACATACGTTTTCCTCAATGATAATTGTTGAAAGTCAGCACTATGCTAGTCTCTGTAGAATATAGAAAAGAAGTAGAAAGCATGATGTCTGACCTAGAAGAGCATCACTCTAGTTGGGAAAATTAGATAACCCCCAGGGTGCAAAATAAAATGCTACAAAGCAAAAAATCTCTTTAGATTATGTGCTGTAATGAGCAATATTTTTGGATAGTGCAGCCATTGTCCTTGTTTGCACTGAATAGCATGCATTTCAAAAGAATGAACAGTGCCTTGCATTACAGTCCAAAAAGAATATACACCTCTAGGTTTTTAGAAGTATACAATGGTCAGTAGTGGAGATTCTGGCAAAATTACCTGGGGCCCAGTCCTGGCTCAGTCACTTGATAACACGAGGTCAAGTTTCCTGAACCTCAATTCCTCATCTATAAAATGTGGGAATCAATAGCACTTAAATCATATGATGTTTGCAAAAATTAAATTAAATGGCATACTCCATAGAAATATCTTAACATAGGGCCTGAGACACAGTATATGTTCAGAGAGGTATTATTACTTCTTATATGTTATGGATTGAAATGGCCATGTTTCTTTCAATTCCTTCCCATAATTTAGCTCCCTTAAAAATCTGTATTTTGAAATTCTAACCCCCAGTATTTCAGAATATGAATTAATTTGGAAATAAGGTCACTGCAGATACAACTGGTTAAGACAAGGTCATACTGGAGTAGGCAAGCAGGGACAGAATTTCCTGAGCTCTTGCAACTAGGAGTACTTAAAGTCTTGAGTTATAAAGTTTAGTGAGCTTGGCTTGGACAGAACCTAAAGGACTTTGGTAGCACTCTTGGATAGAAAGCAAGGAAAAGAACCTATGGACATACAACATAGAAATGGCCATCTGAAGAGTGCCTGGGGCACACAGTGGGGAGATTATTTCTTCATCTTAGTGTGTGTCCCAGAGAGTCAGCCATCATGGAAAGATCTGTCAAAGAACTAAGGAACTGACAAGCACAATTTTCACCACCGCCCCCATGCCTCAGCCTAAGAGCCACGTGTAGGATCCAGCACAGTGCTAATACTCCCTACCTAACTTGTTTGCACCAAGGCCCATCCTCTTTGCTCAGAAGGAAGAGCCATTTCCAATCCTGCTTGCATCAGTCCTGGTGCACAAGCCCCCTCACCTAGAAGACTAGCCCAAATTCATGCCCAAACCATGTCCCTTGATCTGAGAGTTTTGCAGAGACTCAGTAAGGCAGTGGTGAATACAGGTCTCATTTCATAAGCAGAGCAGAGCACACCTACTTAAATAGAACCATACTGAGGCCAAGGACCAAGCACTGCAAACAACATACAAAGAAAGCCTCTGCAAATGACTGGAATGAAAGACACAGTGGCCAGAACAAAGCAGCAGAATACACATGGCACACATTTAAGACACTTCATGAAGCATCAGGCCCTGTGAAACAGGGTACATTATGCAGCAGGGAATTACAGGATTATTTCTTTGTAAGGCTTTTGTGATCAAGAACAGAAGATGTAGCCGACGTTCTTAACACCTAGAAACAGGCACGGAGACATAGACAAACTGGGAAGATACAGGAATTCTTCCCAAATGAAAGAACAAGACAAGGCCACAGCCAGACATCTAAGCAAAACAGATAGAAGTAACACGCCTAGTGCAGGATTTAAGGCAATGATCATAGTGATACTCACTGGACTTGAGAAAAAAATTGCAGGACATTGGTGAGACCCTTAACACAGAGATTAAAAAAGAACCAAACAGAAATGAAAAGGACAATAAACGAGATTAGGTGATGGGCACTGAAAGGGGCACTTGATGGGATGTGCACTGGGTGTTATTCTATATGTTGGCAAATTGAACACCAATAAAAAATAAATTAAAAAAAGAAACATGCCTGTTGGAGTGAACAGCAGGATGGAAGAAGCAGAAGAACAAATTAATGATCTAGAAGACATAGTAAAGGAAAGTAATCAAGCTGAAGAGGAGAAAAAATATGCAAAACAAAAATAGACTTAGGGAACCCAGTGACTCCATCAAATGTATTAACATTTTATTATAGGGGCCTCAGAAGAAGAAGAGAGAAGAGGGGTCAAAATTTTTTTGAAAAAATAATAGCTGAAGACTTCCCTTATCTGGGGTAAGAAACAGATATTCAGATCCAGGAATCACCAAGAACCCCCAACAAAATCAACAAAAACAAGAGAAATAATAATTAATATGGCAAAAAGTAGGGATAAAAAATTAAAAACAATAAAAAAGTCATTAACTTACAAGAAAAAAAACACATGAGCATATCATGGGGTTTTCCATCAGAAACATTGCAAGCTAGAAGAAAATGGTATGATATATTCTAAACACTCAATGGAGAAATCTGTAGCCAATAATACTAGGTCCAGCAAGGCTATCATTCAGAATAGGAGAGAGAAAATAATTTCCTAGGTAAACAAAACTGAAGGAGTCCATGACCATTACATCAGACCAGCAAGAAATATTAAAGGAGACACTGAGCGGAAAGGAGAGACCCAAACTGACAGTATAGAGTTAGGAAACACAAAAGTGCTAAAAATGTATATATTTTTAAAAATCAGTCAAGGAACTCACAAAATAAAAGTATGTAAAATATGATATCATATACCTAAAATATAAGGAGGAAAGGAGTAAAGAATGGGTTCAAAGTTAAAGAGCTGTCAACTTAATATAGACTGCTATATGCAGAAGAGTTTATATACAAACCTAATAGTAACAATGAACTTAAAAACCCACTGATGTGGAAAAAATAAGCAGAAAGAAATCCAAATATATCACTAAAGAAAATGAGCAAATCATGAAAGACAAGAAAAGATCAGTGAAAATCTTCATGAAACATCACAAAACAAGTAATAGAATGGCAATAAATACATATGTATCAATAATTATTTTGAATGTGAATGGACTAAATGCTCCAATCGAAAGATAGAAGAAGACAGAATGAATACAAAAATGATCTTTTTATATGCTGCCTAAAATTTACTCATTGTAGGCCTAAAAATACCTGCAGATTGCAAGTGATGAATGAAGAAACAGCTGTCATGCAAATGGATGTCAAAAGAAAGCTGGAATAGTAATACTTATATTGGACACAGTAGAGTTTAAGACAAAGATTATAACAGGTTACAAAGAAGGATACAATATAATAATAAACGGACAACCCAACAAGAAGATATAACAATTATAAATATTTATGCACACAAATACATAAAACAATAACAAAGATAAATGGACTAATAGATAAAGGTACAATAATAGTAGGGGACTTTAATACCCCCTTTATATCAATAGACAGATTGTCTAAACAGAAATTTAACAAGGAAAAAATGGCTTTGAATGACATACTAGAAAGGATGGATTTAACAGGAATACTCAGAAAATTCCACTCTAAAAGAGCAGAATACACATTCTTTTCAAGTGCACATAGGGCATTCTCCAGAATAGATTACCCATTAACCACTAAAAAAACCTCAACAAATTCAACAATAGTGAAGTCATACCATGCACCTTTTCTGACCACAACACTATGAAACTAGAAGTCAACAACAAATACCACAAATACATTGAGGATGCATAGCATGCCATAAAATAACGAATGGGTCAACCAGGAACTATAAGAATTTAAAAAGTACATGGATACAAGTGAAAATGAAAACACAAAACCTTTGGGATGCAAAAAAAAAATGTGGTTTCAAGAGAGAGAGGTTTATAATAATACAGATCTACAAAAAGAAGGAAAATCTCAAATATATAACCTAACTTTAAACCCAAAGTTGTTAGAAAAAGAACAGCAAACATAACCTAAAACTAGCAAAAGGAAGGAAATAATAAATATTAGACCAGAAATAAATGATATTGATACTATTAAAAAGGTAGAAGAGATCAATGAAACCAGAAGCAGGGTCTTAGAAAACAATCAATGAAATTGATACTCCTAGACAGACTTATCAAGAACAAAAGAAAAAGTACTCAAATAAATAAAATCGCAAATGAGAAAGGAGAAATAACAATAAATACCACAGAAATACAAATATAATATGAGAGTATCATGAAAAATAGTATGCCGAGGGAGGGGCAAGATGGCGGAGGAGTAGGGTCTCCAGGTCACCTGGTCCTCAGCAAATTACCTAGAAAACCATCCAATCATCCTGAAAACCTACGAATTCGGCCTGAGATTTAAAGAGAGACCAGCTGGAACGCTACAGTGAGAAGAGTTCGCGCTTCTATCAAGGTAGGAAGACGGGAAAAAAGAAATAAAGAAACAAAAGGCCTCCAAGGGGGAGGGGCCCGCGAGGAGCCGGGCTGAGGCCGGGGGAGTGTCCCCAGGACAGGAGAGCCCCGTCCCGGAGGAGCAGGAGCTGCACCAACCTTCCCCGCGGAAAGGGGCTCCCGGGGACTTGGAGCAGGATCCCCAGAAAGGCGGGGACGCCCTCGGACTCCCGGGGACAGTAACAGAGGAACTGCGCCCCGGAGAGTGTGCCGAGCTCCCTAAGGGCTGCAGCGCTCGGCGGGACCCGGAGCAGCTCGGAGGGGCTCGGGCGGCGGCTCCGCGGAGGGGGCTGCGCGGCTCCGGGAACAGCTCAGCGGCAGCGGCTCGGGTGGAGGAAGAAGCTCCGCGCGGAGGGGGCTGCGCGGCTCCGGGAACAGCTCGGAGGGGCTCGGGCGGCGGCTCCGCGGAGGGGGCTGCGCGGCTCCGGGAACAGCTCAGCGGCGGCGGCTCGCGCAGAGGAAGAAGCTCCGCGCGGAGGGGGCTGCGCGGCTCCGGGAACAGCTCGGAGAGGCTCGGGCGGTGGCTCCGCGGAGGGGGCTGCACCGCCGGGAGCGCGAATCCAACAGCGCAGGCCCCGGAGCACAGGGCGCCGGGACACAGCCCAGGATCCGGCCTCCCCCGGGACAGGCAGAGGCCGGGAGGGCCCAGGACAGCAAGGACGCTCCTGCCTGGAACTGAGCAGATCAGCGGCCCCGCCCCGGAGCCCCCAGGCCCTGCAGACGGAGAGCCCCGGAGCTACTGCCGGGGCTGACTCCAGGGTCCCAGAGCTGCCCCCGCCACTGTGGCTTCCTCCCGGGGCCTCACGGGGTGAACAACCCCCACCGAGCCCTGCACCAGGCAGGGGCAGAGCAGCTCCCCCAAGTGCTAACACCTGAGAATCAGCACAGCAGGCCCCTCCCCCAGAAGACCAGCGAGACGGACCAGTTCCAGGGGAAGTCAAGGGACTTAAACTACACAGAATCGGAAGATACTCCCCCGTGGTTTTTTTTTGTTTTTTGTTTTTTTGTTTTTGTTTTTGTTTTTGTTTTGTTTTTTTTTGTTTTGTTTTGTGCTTTTTTTTCTCTCTTTCTTCTTGATTTATGATTGCTTCCCCCACCCCCCCTTTTTTCTTTTTTCTCCTTTCTTTCTTTTTCTTTCTTTTTCTTCTCTTTTTCCCCTATTTTTTTCTTCTCTCTCTTTTTTCTTTTTCTCTTTTCTTTCCTTCTCTCTCTTTTTCTCCTTTTCCCAATACAACTTGTTTTTGGCCACTCTGCACTGAGCAAAATGACTAGAAGGAAAACCCCTCAAAAAAAAGAATCAGAAACAGCCCACTCTCCCACAGAGTTACAAAATATGGATTACAATTCAATGTCAGAAAGCCAATTCAGAAGCACTATTTTACAGCTACTGGTGGCTCTAGAAAAAACCATAAAGGACTCAAGAGACTTCATGACTGCAGAATTTAGATCTAATCAGGCAGAAATTAAAAATCAATTAAATGAGATGCAATCCAAGCTAGAAGTCCTAACCACGAGGCTTGACGAGGTGGAAGAACGAGTGAGTGACATAGAAGACAAGTTGATGGCAAAGAGGGAAACTGAGGAAAAAAGAGACAGGCAATTAAAAGACCATGAGGATAGATTAAGGGAAATAAATGATAGCCTGAGGAAGAAAAACCTACGTTTAATTGGGGTTCCTGAGGGCGCGGAAAGGGACAGAGGGCCAGAATATGTATTTGAACAAATCCTAGCTGAAAACTTTCCGAATCTGGGAAGGGAAACAGGCATTCAGATCCAGGAAATAGAGAGATCCCCCCCTAAAATCAACAAAAACCGTTCAACACCTCGACATTTAATAGTGAAGCTTGCAAATTCCAAAGATAAGGAGAAGATCCTTAAAGCAGCAAGAGAAAAAAAGTCCCTGACTTTTATGGGGAGGAATATTAGGGTAACAGCAGACCTCTCCACAGAGACCTGGCAGGCCAGAAAGGGCTGGCAGGATATATTCAGGGTCCTAAATGAGAAGAACATGCAACCAAGAATACTTTATCCAGCAAGGCTCTCTTTCAAAATGGAAGGAGAGATAAAAAGCTTCCAAGACAGGCAGGAACTGAAAGAATATGTAACCTCCAAACCAGCTCTGCAAGAAATTTTAAGGGGGACTCTTAAAATTCCCCTTTAAGAAGAAGTTCAGTGGAACAATCCACAAAAACAAGGACTGAATAGATATGATGACACTAAACTCATATCTATCAATAGTAACTCTGAATGTGAACGGGCTTAATGACCCCATCAAAAGGCGCAGGGTTTCAGACTGGATAAAAAAGCAGGACCCATCTATTTGCTGTCTACAAGAGACTCATTTTAGACAGAAGGACACCTACAACCTGAAAATAAAAGGTTGGAGAACCATTTACCATTCAAATGGTCCTCAAAAGAAAGCAGGGGTTGCCATCCTTATATCAGATAAATTAAAATTTACCCCGAAGACTATAGTGAGAGATGAAGAGGGACACTATCTCATACTCAAAGGATCTATCCAACAAGAGGACTTAACACTCCTCAATATATATGCCCCGAATGTGGGAGCTGCCAAATATTTAAACCAATTAATAACCAAACTCAAGAAATACCTTGATAATAATACACTTATACTTGGTGACTTCAATCTAGCTCTTTCTACCCTGGATAGGTCTTCTAAGCACAACATCTCCAAAGAAACGAGAGCTTTAAATGATACACTGGACCAGATGGATTTCACAGATATCTACAGAACTTTACATCCAAACTCAACTGAATACACATTCTTCTCAAGTGCACATGGAACTTTCTCCAGAATAGACCACATACTGGGTCACAAATCGGGTCTGAACCGATACCAAAAGATCGGGATAGTCCCCTGTATATTCTCAGACCATAATGCCTTGAAATTAGAACTTAATCACAACAAGAAATATGGAAGGACCACAAACACGTGGAGGTTAAGGACCATCCTGCTAAAAGATGAAAAGGTCAACCAGGAAATTAAGGAAGAATTAAAAAGATTCATGGAAACTAATGAAAATGAAGATACAACCGTTCAAAATCTTTGGGATGCAGCAAAAGCAGTCCTGAGGGGGAAATACATCGCAATACAAGCATACATTAAAAAACTGGAAAGATCTCAAATTCAAAAGCTCACCTTACACATAAAGGAACTAGAGAAAAAGCAACAAATAGACCCCACCCCCAGCAGAAGAAGAGAGTTAATTAAAATTCGAGCAGAACTCAATGATATCGAGACCAAAAGAACTGTGGAACAGATCAACAGAACCAGGAGTTGGTTCTTTGAAAGAATTAATAAGATAGATAAACCATTAGCCAACCTTATTAAAAAGAAGAGAGAGAAGACTCAAATTAATAAAATCATGAATGAGAAAGGGGACATCACTACCAACACCAAGGAAATACAAACGATTTTAAAAACATATTATGAACAGCTGTACGCCAATAAATTAGGAAATCTAGAAGAAATGGACGCATTCCTGGAAAGCCACAAACTACCAAAACTGGAGCAGGAAGAAATAGAAAACCTGAACAGGCCAATAACCAGGGAGGAAATTGAAGCAGTCATCAAAAACCTCCCAAGACACAAGAGTCCAGGGCCAGATGGCTTCCCAGGGGAATTTTATCAAACGTTTAAAGAAGAAATCATACCTATTCTACTAAAGCTGTTTGGAAAGATAGAAAGAGATGGAGTACTTCCAAATTCGTTCTATGAGGCCAGCATCACCTTAATTCCGAAACCAGACAAAGACCCCACCAAAAAGGAGAATTACAGACCAATATCCCTGATGAACATGGATGCAAAAATTCTCAACAAGATACTAGCCAATAGGATCAAACAACACATTAAGAAAATTATTCACCATGACCAAGTAGGATTTATCCCTGGGACACAAGGCTGGTTCAACACTCGTAAAACCATCAATGTGATTCATCATATCAGCAAGAGAAAAACCAAGAACCATATGATACTCTCATTAGATGCAGAGAAAGCATTTGACAAAATACAGCATCCATTCCTGATCAAAACCCTTCAGAGTGTTGGGATAGAGGGAACTTTCCTCGACATCTTAAAAGCCATCTACGAAAAGCCCACAGCAAATATCATTCTCAATGGGGAAGCACTGGGAGCCTTTCCCCTAAGATCAGGAACAAGACAGGGATGTCCACTCTCACCACTGCTGTTCAACATAGTTCGGGAAGTCCTCGCCTCAGCAATCAGACAACAAAAAGACATTAAAGGCATTCAAATTGGCAAAGAAGAAGTCAAACTCTCCCTCTTCGCCGATGACATGATACTCTACATAGAAAACCCAAAAGCCTCCACCCCCAGATTGCTAGAACTTATACAGCAATTTGGTAGCGTGGCAGGATACAAAATCAATGCCCAGAAATCAATGGCATTTCTATACACTAACAATGAGACTGAAGAAAGAGAAATTAAGGAGTCAATCCCATTTACAATTGCACCCAAAAGCATAAGATACCTAGGAATAAACCTAACCAAAGAGGTAAAAGATCTATACCCTAAAAACTATAGAACACTTCTGAAAGAAATTGAGGAAGACACAAAGAGATGGAAAAATATTCCATGCTCATGGATTGGCAGAATTAATATTGTAAAAATGTCAATGTTACCCAGGGCAATTTATACGTTTAATGCAATCCCTATCAAAATATCATGGACTTTCTTCAGAGAGTTAGAACAAATTATTTTAAGATTTGTGTGGAATCAGAAAAGACCCCGAATAGCCAGGGGAATTTTAAAAAAGAAAACCTTAGCTGGGGGCATCACAATGCCAGATTTCAGGTTGTATTACAAAGCTGTGGTCATCAAGACAGTGTGGTACTGGCACAAAAACAGACACATAGATCAATGGAACAGAATAGAGAACCCAGAAGTGGACCCTGAAATGTACGGTCATCTAATATTCGATAAAGGAGGAAAGACTATCCATTGGAAGAAAGACAGTCTCTTCAATAAATGGTGCTGGGAAAATTGGACATCCACATGCAGAAGAATGAAACTGGACCACTCTCTTTCACCATACACAAAGATAAACTCAAAATGGATGAGAGATCTAAATGTGAGACAAAAGTCCATCAAAATCCTAGAGGAGAACACAGGCATCACCCTTTTTGAACTTGGCCACAGTAACTTCTTGCAAGATACATCCACGAAGGCAAAAGAAACAAAAGCAAAAATGAACTATTGGGACTTCATCAAGATAAGAAGCTTTTGCACAGCAAAGGATACAGTCAACAAAACTAAAAGACAACCTACAGAATGGGAGAAGATATTTGCAAATGACATATCAGATAAAGGGCTAGTTTCCAAAATCTATAAAGAACTTATTAAACTCAACACCAAAGAAACAAACAATCCAATCATGAAATGGGCAAAAGACATGAAGAGAAATCTCACAGAGGAAGACATGGACATGGCCAACAAGCACATGAGAAAATGCTCTGCATCACTTGCCATCAGGGAAATACAAATCAAAACCACAATGAGATATCACCTCACACCAGTGAGAATGGGGAAAATTAACAAGGCAGGAAACAACAAATGTTGGAGAGGATGCGGAGAAAAGGGAACCCTCTTACACTGTTGGTGGGAATGTGAACTGGTGCAGCCACTCTGGAAAACTGTGTGGAGGTTCCTCAAAGAGTTAAAAATAGACCTGCCCTACGACCCAGCAATTGCACTGTTGGGGATTTACCCCAAAGATTCAGATGCAATGAAACGTCGAGACACCTGCACCCCAATGTTTCTATCAGCAATGGCCACAATAGCCAAACTGTGGAAGGAACCTCGGTGTCCATCGAAAGATGAATGGATAAAGAAGATGTGGTTTATGTATACAATGGAATATTACTCAGCAATTAGAAACGACAAATACCCACCATTTGCTTCAACGTGGATGGAACTGGAGGGTATTATGCTGAGTGAAATAAGTCAATCGGAGAAGGACAAACAGTGTATGTTCTCATTCATTTGGGGAATATGAATAACAGTGAAAGGGAATATAAAGGAAGGGAAAAGAAATGTTGGGAAATATCAGGAAGGGAGACAGAACATAAAGACTCCTAACTCGGGGAAACGAACTAGGGGTGGTGGAAGGGGAGGAGGGCGGGTGTTGGAGGGGAATGGGTGACGGGCACTGAGGTGGACACTTGACGGGATGAGCACTGGGTGTTTTTCTGTATGTTGGTAAATTAAACACCAATAAAAGTTAATTAAAAAAAAAAAAAAAGAAAAGAAAAATAGTATGCCAATAGGGGTACCTGTGTGGCTCAGTGGTTGAATGTCTACCTTTGGTTCAGGTCATGTTCCGGGGTCCTGAGATCAAGTCGCTGCATCAGGCTCCCCACAGGGAGGCTTATTCACCTTCTGCTTATGTCTCTGCCTCTCTCTGTGGGTCTCTCTTGAATGAATAAATAAATAAATAAAATATTTTAACAAGAAAGAAAAATGATATGCCAACAGATTGGAAAACATGGAAAAAATGGATAGATTCCCAGAAATCTATAAATGATAAAAACTGAAGCAGGAAGAAAGAGAAAATTTGAACAGACCAATAATTAAAAATCAAATTGAATTAGTAATCAGAAAACTCCCACAAACAAAAGTCCATGACTAGATGGATTCACAGGTGAACTCTAACATTCAAAGATGTGTTAATACCTATTCTCAAAATATTTTTAAAAAGTAGAATAGGAAAAGACACTTCCAAATTCATTCTGTGAAGTCTGTATTACCATGATTCCAAAACCAGATAAAGACAACATATAAAAGAGAACTATAGGTCAATATCTCTGATGAACATAGATGCAAAAATTTTCAACAAAGTACTAGTAGCTAACAGAAACCAATAATATATCGAAAAATATCACCTGACACAATCAAGTGGGATTTGTTTCTGGGTTCCAATAGTGATTCAATATTTGCAAATCAGTCAATGTGAAATTTCATATCAAAAAGAGAAATAATAAACCATATGAGGCTTTAAATAGATGCAGAAATGGCTTTTTTTAAAAAAATATTTGTTTGTTTGTTTACTCATGAGAGAGATCAGAGACACAGGCAAAGGGAGAAACAGGCTCCATGCAGGGAACCCGAAGTGGGACTTGATCCTGGGTCTCCAGGATCAGGCCCTGGGCTAAAGGCGGCGCTAAACTGCTGAGCCATCCAGGCTACCCCAGAAATTGCTTTTTTTCCTCCAGAAATCGCTTTGGTAAAGTATATCCACTCGTGGTAAATATACTTAATGAAGTAGGTTTAGAATAAACATGTCTTAACATAATAAGGGCCATTTATGAAAAACCCAGAGTTAACATTATCCTTAACTAGGAAAAAGTAACAGCTCTCCCCTGATGTCAGGAAAATGGTAAGGACATACTCTCTTACCACTTCTATTCAACATACTACCAGAAGTCCTGGCCTCAGCAATCAGACAAGAAAAAAAAATTAAAGCATCTAAAACAGAATGGAGGAATTAAAATTTTTAGTGTTTGCAGATAACATGATACTATATATAGAAAACCTGAAAGACTTCACCAAGAAATTGCTAGAACTGATAAATTCAGTAAGGTTGCTGGGTACAAAATCA
Organism: Vulpes lagopus; assembly: GCF_018345385.1. NCBI lineage: Eukaryota > Metazoa > Chordata > Mammalia > Carnivora > Canidae > Vulpes > Vulpes lagopus. The sequence continues at coordinate 64,139,362 of NC_054848.1, read as the reverse complement.
ACATGCAGAAGTCTATTGCATTTCTATACACTAGTAATGAAGCAGCAGAAAGAAATTTAGAAATCAATCCCATTTAAGATTGCACTCAAAATATTAAGATTTTCAGGAATAAGCTTAACTAAAAATGTGAAAGACATGTTCTATGAAAACTGTAAAACACTGATGAAAGAAATTGTATATGACACAAAGAAGTGAAAACAAATTCCATGCTTATGGATTGGAAGAAAAAAATATTGTCAAAATGTAAATACCATCAAAAACAATCTACACATTTAGTGCAATCATTATCAATATACCAACAGCATTTTTCACAGAGCTAGAATCAACAATCCTAAGATTTACATGGGACCACAAAAGATCTTGAATAGCCATAGCAATCTTGAAAAAGCAAATCAAAGCAGGAATCATCACAATTCCAGACTTCAAGTTATATTACAAAGGTGTAGTTATTACAACAGTATGGTACTGGCAAAAAAAAAATAGACATGTACATCAATGGAACAGAATAGAAAACCCAGAAATGAACCTACAACTATATGTTCAATTTTTCTTTGACAAAGCAGGAAATAACATCCAATGGTAAAAAGACTGTGTTCTCAACAAATGGTGTTTGGAGAACTGGACAGCAACACGTGAAAGAATGAAAATGGACCACTTTCTTCCACCATACATAAAAATTAATTAAAAATGGATTAAGGACCTAAATGTGAGATCTGAAAGCATGACGATCCTAGAGAGGAACACGGGCAGTAACTTCTCTGACATTGGCCTTTAGATATGTCTTGTGAAGCAAAGGAAACAAAAGCAAAAACCAAATTGGAATTTCATCAAAATAAAAAACTTCTGCAAAGCGAATGAAATAATCACCAAAACTAAAAAGCAACATAAATAATGGGAGAAGATATTTGCAAATGAAATATTTAATAAAGTTAGTATCCAAAAAACTGACAAAATATATGAAGAAATATCTTTTCCCAAAGGACCTGCAGATGGCCAACAAACACATAAAAAGATATTCATAATCACTTAGCAACATATATATGAAAATGAAAACTACAATAAGATACTACATAATGTCTGTCAGAATGGCTAAAATCAAAAACACAAGAAGCAACAACTGTTGGCAAGGAAGTGGAATAAAAGAAACCCATCTCTATTGTTGATGGGAATTCAAACTGTGGCAGACAATGTGGGAAACATGAAGTTTCTGCAAAAAGTTAAAAATAAAACTACTCTGGGACGACTGGGTGGCTTAGTTGTTTAAGAGTCCAACACTTGATTTTGGCTCAGGTCATGATCTCAGGGTCACGGGATCAAGCCCCATACCAGGCTCCATGCTCAGCTGGGACTCTGAGATTCTTGATCTCCCTCTCCCTCTGCCTCTCCCATAACCTTTTTTCTTTCTCCATTCCTTTCTAAAATAAATGAATAAATATTTTTAAAAAAAATAGAACTACCTATGATCCAGGAATCATACTACTGGGCATTTATCCCCCAAATACAAAAGCACTAATTGAAGTGCTATATATACCTTTGTGTTCATACAGCTTTTTTTTTTTTTTTTACCATATGCAACATATGAAAGCAGCCCAAATTTCCATCTACTGATGAATAAAGAAGAAGTAGGATAGATAGATATAGATATAAATATTGGAATAATGGAATATTATTCAGTCATATAAAACAGTGAAATCTTGCCATTTGCAAGGACATGGAGGCATCCAGAGAGTACAATGTTTTTTTAAGAGTTTATTTGAGAAAGAGAGAAAGAGAGAATGAGTGGGGGAGAGGCATAGGATGAGGGAGAAATAGACACAACCGCTGAGCAGGGAGCGTGATGTGGGGCTCGATTCCAGGACCCTGTGATCATGACATGAGTCAAAGGCAGATGCTCAACCAACTGAATTACCCAGGTGCCCCTAGAGAGTACAATGTTAATTGAAATCATTCAGTCAGAGAAAGATAATGCCATGTAATTTTACTCATATGTGGAATTTAAGAACCAAATAAAACAGGGCAAAGGGGAAAAAAGAAACAGAGAAAACAAGCAAGAGACTACTGAGTATGGAAAACTGATGGTTAATGGAAGGGAGGTAGGTGGGGGTATGAGTGAAATAGGTAATTGGGTTTGAAGAGAGCATTTGCCCTGATGAGGAAAGGGTGATGAATATAATTGTTGAATTGCTATACTATACACCTGAAACTAATATAGCACTTCATGTTAACTAACTAGAATTAAAATAAAAACCTAAAAAATGCTTAGTCACTAAATTCAAGTGAGATTTATTCTAAGAATATGAGTGGTTTAATATTCACAGGGCAATCAATATTAACAAAAAGAAAAAAATAAAAGCCATATGATCATCTCAATAAAGGCAGATAAAAATATGACAAAATATGGTATTTGATCATGAGAAAAATTCTCAGTTAAATGGTTTTAGAGTGAATATACCTCAATACAATAAAATTCCATATATGAAGAACCCATATCCAACACCAGAGTGAATGAAGAAATACTGAGGATTTTCTTCTACAATTAAGAATAAGACAAAGATGTCCATTCTCATCAATTATATTCCACATTTTACTGGAAGTCCTGGCCATAGAATTAGACAAGAGAAAGAAACAAAATGCATCCAATTTGGTAAGGAAGAAGTGAAAATTTCACTATTTGAGATGATATAGTGCTACATATAGAAAATCCTAAAAACTACAGCAAAATTTTTGAAGAAATTTAGTAATGTCCTTATAAATCCGATAAAGCCTCAGGGTAAAAAATTTATATATATAAATCTGTTGCATTTTTATACACTTATAAACAGTAACAGAAAGAGAATCTTTTAAAAATGTCATTTACAGTTGCACCAAAAAAAAACCCCACTTGAGAATAAATTTAATTGTGAAGTTAAAGGCATACTTTCAAAAATATAAGAAATTGATGAAAGAAATAGAAGAATATGTAAACAAATAAAAAGTTATATCATTCACATAGGTTGGAAGAATTAATATTTTTATATATCTGTGTTACACAAGGCAATCTACAGGTATAAGGCAATCCTTATCAAAATATCAATAACTTTTATAAAACTAAGATAAAATAATTTTGAAATTTATATGGAAACACAGAAGACCTCAAATAGCCAAAGCAATGTTGAGAAATAATATGTAATAATCCTAGATGTCAAAATATACTATAAAGCTGTTGTAAACAAAACATATTTGACTGGCACAAAAATAGACACATAGATCAATGGAATAGAGAGCCCAGAAATAAACTCTCATCTATATGGCCAATTAATCTATGACAAAAGAGGAAAGAAGATACAATGGGAAAATTAATCTTTCCAATAAATAGTGATTAGAAAACTGGACAGTTACATGCAAAAGAATAAACTGGACCACATTTTTTACACCATACATAAGAATAAATTCAAAATGGATTGGAGACCTAAAAGTGAGTGTTGAAAACATAAAACTCCTAAAATTTAGGCAGTAATCTCTTGGACATCAACCTTAGCAATGTATTTAAGGATATGTCACTTCAGGCAGGGAAAACAAAGGCAAAAACAAACTATTGGGAATACACCAAAATAAAAATATTTTGCATAGCAAAGGAAACCATCAAGAAAATGAAAAAATAGCCTAGTTGAATGGGATAAGATATTTGAAAATGATTTATCCAATAATAGGTTAATATCCAAAATACATAAAAATTCATACAATTCAACACCAAAAAAACAACCCAATTAAAAATTGAGTAGAATATCTGAATAGACATTTTTCCAAAGAAGACATGCAGATGTTCAACAGACACGTGGAAAGATGCTCATAATCACTAATCATCAAGGGAATGTAAATCAAAACCACAATGTTGATATCACCTCACACCGGTCAGAATGGCTAGTATCAAAAAGAGAATTAACACGTGTTGGTGAAGATGTATACAAAAGGGAATCCCATGCACTGTTAATGAAAATGAAAATTCGTGCAACTACTGTGGAAAACAGTATGGAGATTTGTCAGAAAATTAAAAATAAAAATATCATATAATCTAGTAATTCCACTACTGGGTATTTCTCTGAGGAAAATCAAAATACTAATTTAAAAAGATATATTCAGGCTTTCACTGCATCTGTATCTTTAGGTAAATCCCAGCAGTGCAATTGCTGGGTCGTAGGGCAGTTCTATTTTTAACTCTTTGAGGAACCTCCACACAGTTTTCTAGAGTGGCTGTACCAGTTCACCTGCACTGTATAGCAGCAATGTCCACAATAGCCAAACTGTGGAAGGAGCCTCGTTGTCCATCAAAAGATGAATGGATAAAGAAGATGTGGTATGTATATACAATGGAATATTACTCAGCCATTAGAAATGAAGAATACCCACCATTTGCTTCAACGTGGATAAAACTGAAGGGTATTATGCTGAGTGATGTAAGTCAATCAGAGAAGGACAAACATATGGTTTCATTTATACAGGGAATATGAAAAGCAGTGAAAGGGATTATAGGGGAAAGGAGAGAAAATGAGTGGGAAATATCAAAGAGAATGACAGAACATGAGAGACTCCTAACTCTGGTAAATGAACAGGGGTAGTGGAAGGGGAGGTGGGCGGGGGTATGGAGTGACTGGGTGATGGGCACTAAGGGGAGCACTTGATGGGATAAGCACTGGATGTTGGCAAATCTAATTCCAATAAAATATTTTATTGGAATTAGATTTGCCAACATATAGTATAACATATATATATGTATATATATGTATATATATGTATATGTATATATATGTGTGTATATATATATATATATATTCAGCCCTATGTTTATTGCAGCATTATTTACAACAGCAAAGAAACAGAAGTAACCTAAGTGTCCACTGGTAGATAAATGAATAAAGAAGCAGTGCTACATATATTCAATGGAATAATACTCTGCCACATAAAGCATGAAATCTTGCCTTTTGCAACATGGATTATTCAAGAGGGTAATATTTTAAGTGAAATAAATCAAAGACAAATATTATATGATTCACTTAAATGTGGAATATGAAAGAAAAAACAATTGTACAAACAAAAAACACAATCTTTCAAATACAGAGAACAAACTGGTGGTTACCAAAGCGAAGGTGAATGGGGAGATAGAATAGATAAAGGGGACTGAGAAGTACAAATTTCCAGTTATAAAATAAATAAGTCATAGAGATAAAAAGTGCTACATGGGGAATACAGTCAATAATATTGTTACAATATTGTATGATCATAGATGGCAACTATACTATCATGGTGAGCATTGTGAAATGTATAAGATTGTTGAATCACTATATTGCACACCTGAAAATAATGTAACATTTTATGTTAATTGTATTTTTAAAAAATGAACTCCTTAAAAACCAGTTTATTTTTTAAAGGTTTAAAAATACAATTTTAAGATTTTATTTTTTATTTGAGAGAGACAGAAAGAACATGAGCAGTATCTAGAGGCAGGACAAGGGAGAAGCAGACTCCTCACTGAGCAGGGATCCTGACCTGGGGCTCAATCCAGGGACCCCGAGATCATAAACTGAGCCAAAGGCAGATGCCTAAACAACTAAGCCACCCAGGCACCCCCAAAACATATTTATTTTTTTAATTTAAGCAAATAGCATTATCAATTACATTATACTATTTTTATTTATTTCATAATTTTATAGTTACTTTTAATATGTCTTGAAATTTTTACAATATTCATATAAAAGTTGTAAAAGTAAAAAATTTATGCTTTTTATGTTGTATTCATATTAGTACTAAGGTAGTATGAAAAATCATTTAAATAAATATTAAGTGTCAGTAAAATTGGCTTTTGAAAGGGAGTATTTCTGACGTTTGAGAAGCCTTGTCATCCCAGTTTTATTGTGAAGTTATAGTGTTGTAAGTTATAATCAGTTTTACCACTGCCTAGTTGTGTGACCTTGGACAAGTTTCATAACCTCACTCTCAGTTTCCTCATCTGTGAAATAGGAGTAATTAATACTGATCCCATAGGGTGTTCTAAATATTAAATATTATAAGGTACATTGCCTTTTGTAATATGGATTATTCAAGAGGGTAATATTTTATAAGGTATATTGCAAATATTTTTAAATGTTAATGATTAATAGTTTTTATTCTAAAAAATGCGATATGTCTCACAGTGAACATGGATTTAACCTCAAAATCAGTGTCTGCAGATTTGCAGACTACAAATCTCTTGGATGTGGTCCATAGTTGAAAACTACTTGACATTTCCAAAAGAGTTGTCATACCCACAACATGGTATCAGAACCAGAGATTAATGAAGAAATTCTTACTGAGTATGAACCTGGCAGTTATATATGATAATTTTTTTTAATTAACTTTTATTGGTGTTCAATTTACCAACATACAGAAAAACACCCAGTGCTCATCCCGTCAAGTGTCCACCTCAGTGCCCGTCACCCATTCACCTCCAACACCCGCCCTCCTCCCCTTCCACCACCCCTAGTTCATTTCCCCGAGTTAGGAGTCTTTATGTTCTGTCTCCCTTCCTGATAGTTCCCAACATTTCTTCTCCCTTCCTTTATATTCCCTTTCACTATTATTCATATTCCCCAAATGAATGAGAACATACACTGTTTGTCCTTCTCCGATTGACTTATTTCACTCAGCATAATACCCTCCAGTTCCATCCACGTTGAAGCAAATGGTGGGTATTTGTCGTTTGTAATTGCTGAGTAATATTCCATTGTATACATAAACCACATCTTCTTTATCCATTCATCTTTCGATGGACACCGAGGCTCCTTCCACAGTTTGGCTATTGTGGCCATTGCTGATAGAAACATCGTGGTGCAGGTGTCCCGACGTTTCATTGCATCTGAATCTTTGGGGTAAATCCCCAACAGTGCAATTGCTGGGTCGTAGGGCAGGTCTATTTTTAACTCTTTGAGGAACCTCCACACCGTTTTCCAGAGTGGCTGCACCAGTTCACATTCCCACCAACAGTGTAAGAGGGTTCGCTTTTCTCCGCATCCTCTCCAACATTTGTTGTTTCCTGCCTTGTTAATTTTCCCCATTCTCACTGGTGTGAGGTGGTATCTCATTGTGCTTTTGATTTGTATTTCCCTGATGGCAAGTGATGCAGAGCATTTTCTCATGTGCATGTTGGCCATGTCCATGTCTTCCTCTGTGAGATTTCTCTTCATGTCTTTTGCCCATTTCATGATTGGATTGTTTGTTTCTTTGGTGTTGAGTTTAATAAGTTCTTTATAGATTTTGGAAACTAGCCCTTTATCTGATATGTCATTTGCAAATATCTTCTCCCATTCTGTAGGTTGTCTTTTAGTTTTGTTGACTGTATCCTTTGCTGTGCAAAAGCTTCGTACCTTGATGAAGTCCCAATAGTTCATTTTTGCTTTTGTTTCTTTTGCCTTCCTGGATGTATCTTGCAAGAAGTTACTGTGGCCAAGTTCAAAAAGGGTGTTGCCTGTGTTCTCCTCTAGGATTTTGATGGAATCTTGTCTCACATTTAGATCTCTCATCCATTTTGAGTTTATCTTTGTGTATGGTGAAAGAGAGTGGTCCAGTTTCATTCTTCTGCATGTGGATGTCCAATTTTCCCAGCACCATTTATTGAAGAGACTGTCTTTCTTCCAATGGATAGTCTTTCCTCCTTTATCAAATATTAGATGACCGTACATTTCAGGGTCCACTTCTGGGTTCTCTATTCTGTTCCATTGATCTACAAGATACTAGCCAATAGGATCCAACAACACATTAAGAAAATTATTCACCATGACCAAGTAGGATTTATCCCCGGGACACAAGGCTGGTTCAACACACGTAAAACCATCAATGTGATTCATCATATCAGCAAGAGAAAAACCAAGAACCATATGATACTCTCTTTAGATGCAGAGAAAGCATTTGACAAAATACAGCATCCATTCCTGATCAAAACCCTTCAGAGTGTTGGGATAGAGGGAACTTTCCTCGACATCTTAAAAGCCATTTACGAAAAGCCCACAGCAAATATCATTCTCAATGGGGAAGCACTGGGAGCCTTTCCCCTAAGATCAGGAACAAGACAGGGATGTCCACTCTCACCACTGCTGTTCAACATAGTTCTGGAAGTCCTCGCCTCAGCAATCAGACAACAAAAAGACATTAAAGGCATTCAAATTGGCAAAGAAGAAGTCAAACTCTCCCTCTTTGCCGATGACATGATACTCTACATAGAAAACCCAAAAGCCTCCACCCCAAGATTGCTAGAACTCATACAGCAATTTGGTAGCGTGGCAGGATACAAAATCAATGCCCAGAAATCAATGTCATTTCTATACACTAACAATGAGACTGAAGAAAGAGAAATTAAGGAGTCAATCCCATTGACAATTGCACCCAAAAGCATAAGATACCTAGGAATAAACCTAACCAAAGAGGTAAAAGATCTATACTCTACAAACTATAGAACACTTCTGAAAGAAATTGAGGAAGACACAAAGAGATGGAAAAATATTCCATGCTCATGGATTGGCAGAATTAATATTGTAAAAATGTCAATGTTACCCAGGGCAATTTATACGATTAATGCAATCCCTATCAAAATACCATGGACTTTCTTCAGAGAGTTAGAACAAATTATTTTAAGATTTGTGTGGAATCAGAAAAGACCCCGAATAGCCAGGGGAATTTTAAAAAAGAAAACCATATCTGGGGGCATCACAATGCCAGATTTCAGGTTGTACTACAAAGCTGTGGTCATCAAGACAGTGTGGTACTGGCACAAAAACAGACACATAGATCAATGGAACAGAATATATATGATAATTTTTATGCCTGCTCTATAGTGCTGTACTTTGACATTTCCTTGGATTAAAATTTTGTTATAAACACTCTTTGCATTTTGCAAGGTTGTGTATCTTTAAATAATAAACCTATGATTTCTTTTCAAGCAAAATTAAAACTAAATATTTTGAAAATCTCCCTTCTACTACATTTAAAAATGTGGATATAATATATAACCTTCCATATAGGCCCCAAATTGAAAGTAAACTCAAAACCCAGTACAATAACTGCGATTTGATACTGCAGCTACTTTGGGGGCAGTTGGTTGGTCTCAATGATTAAAGGGCACAAGTCTCAATGGCCTTGGGTTCACATGAGGTGGGTAATTGGAATGAAGATTCCCACCTAAAGCAGAAATCATATGAGGTGTCAAGCTCAGTAAAGACATAAACTATAAAAATTCAATTTACTAGTATAAGAAAAGATAAAAGAGACTTTTTTATTCTCTGCCCCAAGCCATAAATAAAAAAGTATTCCCTAAAATATATATAACAATAGTTCTGCCTTTGCCTGCTTTACAGATTTGAATTTAGATAATTTGCAAAGTCCTGACAATAAATTAACATAGAACTGTTCTTAGGCTGATAATACCTATGCATTATTTGGTCAAAGCAATATAAATCTTAGTGATGCAACACTTTCCCACCTGGACAAGAGTTCTACAGATAATTGGTTCTTTTTTTTTTTTAATTTTTTTTTATTTATTTATGATAGTCACAGAGAGAGAGAGAGAGAGAGAGGGGCAGAGACACAGGCAGAGGGAGAAGCAGGCTCCATGCACCGGGAGCCTGATGTGGGATTCGATCCAGGGTCTCCAGGATCATGCCCTGGGCCAAAGGCAGGCGCCAAACCGCTGCGCCACCCAGGGATCCCAGATAATCGGTTCTTGATGTGTGTTCCAGGGATCAGCAGTATTAATATCACTTGGAATTTGTTATAAATGCACATTTTGGGGCCCCAACCAAAACTTGCTATATCAAATCCTGAGTCAGCATCTAACAGTATGTGTTTTATGGGGACCTCCACATGATTTTTATGCATACTCACATTTGAGAACCACCGCTCTAGAACCTTCAATTCCAAGTCGAAAAACTCCATATAAAAATCACCATATAATAATTCAACCCCATCTACCCTACACCAGGATTTGGAACAAACTTAATGTCACACTTCATGAGTTAAAGAATAGGTTTTATTAAGAGAACTTTTATAAGCCAGGGAAACTTATGTAAGAGGAGAAAAAGCAATGATCTTGATACTAGAAAGTCAGAGGTCCTTATGATCTAGCATCACATATAAAGGTTTACCAGGACCTGATTATGTTATTCCATAGTGTGGGTCTATGATCCAATAAGGAAGCATAATCCTTTAGTGATTCAGCCATTCTATATAGCGTGAGAAAGCAGTCTTGTCACAGGAAAACTACATGGGCTGCTACAAAGTAGGCAGTCTGGATTTAGACCGTCAGATGTATACAAAAACGTCTTGTAATGCTAGTTGGCCAGAATCTGGAGAACTTGGTGTCAATGGAGTCCCTGTTTGATGAACTGGATTTAGTTGCAAACTCTCTTTCTGGGAAGAGGAGGAAACTCTGTTCCCAGTGAGCTGTTTGTTACACTAACTCAAAGTGAGCTCCCAGAGTCATTTGTACACAATTCTAGCCCCCTTTTTTCAGGAAAATTGAATTTGAAATCTTTCGAATTCTGACAACTGAATAAACATGATGTCAAGTTTTTCATCCAGATTGATGTTTATTTTATGAAATCAATAACTGTTAAAAATCTAAAATATAGGAAAAATGGGAAAGAAGGAGAAACAGAAAGAGGAGGAAGATAAAGAAGAAATCAAAATAAAATTATTAAACAATGAAAGATCTAGGAAATACTTTATAATAGAAGCCTCTATTTGTACTAATAAGGGAGTTATTATAACAGAAGCCACTGTCAAACAATCCTATTCCTTGTATTGCAATCACTGAAAATTAATGATCTGAATGATAAATCAAAGAAATGTAACTATAGGAGAACACTGAGAACTAAGGAGAAAAAATATGAGAGAGAAGATCAAAAGCATAGAAAAATGAATTAGAAAGCCCAATATACATAAGCACTGAGTTACAGAGGATACACTAGAGAAAATTGAAGAGAAGCAATATTCAAATAAAGTCATATTAAACTAAAATAGTTTATATTTATTTTAGATCCTAGGTATATAAACTATAATGGCTTATAGTTTTCCATAATAAATGAAAAACACAAAGATTCAGAAGCATAAATTAGAATTTAAACTGAGAAAGACAAATAGAACTAAATTCAAGTCTATACAAACCATAAACTTCACATCAAATATAAATCAGGATATCTTAAAATAAATCACAAATAAAAGGCTGAATATCTTCAAATAAGAAATAAACAAGAGATTTCTCTATAGAAGTAATAGAAAAATGAAGCCAATGAAACATTATCAGATTTTAAAGAAAATAACTGTCTACTTAGAATGCTTTTTTAATTGAAGTGTAATTGACATCCAATACAATTAGGTTCAGGTGTACATCATAGTGATTTAACATTTTTGTACATTATGAAATGATCTCCTTGATAAGTCTAGTTACCATCTATCAACACATAAAATTATTACAATATTATTGACTTATATTCTCTATGCTGTCCAAGAAATTACTACCTATGCTTTGTTTTAGGAGCTTATGGTTTAATGTCTTACATTTACACTTTTAACCCATTTTGAGTTTATTTTTGTGTGCAATGTAAGAAAGTGGTCCAGTTTCATTCTTTTGCATTTCGCTGTCCAGTTTTCAAAACACCATTTTTTGAAAAGACTGTTTTTCCCCATTGTGTATTCTTTCCTCTTTTGTCATGGATTCATTGACCACATTGGTGTGGGTTTATTTCTGGGCTCTTTATCTACTTCCATTGACCTATGTGTCAATGGGATAAATTGAATAAATTAGTCCATTATTTTGATGAATCAATTTATTAGCACCTTAGGAAACAATATTAAAACCTATGAAAATAACATTTAACAAAACATTTTTATTGCATGATCTTACTTACTAGTAATGAAGAATTGCTATTCGGTATGTGCAAAGATAAATATGTAACCTGAATATGTTAGTTAAGGATAATGCAAGTTTAATATTCCTACCATATGCTGTGAGCTTATTCAGCCTCCCATAAGTTTTCTTTATTTGAACTACAGTAATACTTTCATTTGCTATTATATTGTTGATATTCACTTAATTTAACGTTTTCTTAAGATTTTCTTTATTCCTGAGAGGCAGAGAGAAAGACAGACAGACAAACATGAACTTAGGACTTCATTAGAGATTAACTTAAGGAGTTACATCAACAAGATAGCAGAGTAGGAGATACCAACTTTCATCTGCCAACCAAAAGTGAAACAGCTATACAGAAACAAATATAGCAGTAGGAGGGCACAAGAGTCAAATTAATATCTTACAGCAAAATGGTGAAACAAAAAATGGAGAATAATTACAAAAAAATGGAGAAAGCACCTCTGAGGAGATTAGCTTAGCCAAGGCCCTTGGAGATGACTAGGGACAAAGAGCAAGAGTGGGCATTATCAGTATCAGACACACAGCAGGTGTCACCGTGGTTCCCTGTGTCCTGGGCGATCCAGAACCTGGGCGATCTTTACCACTGAGAAGCTCTGCCACTCTGAGAGCCACAGACTCCCTGCAATTTCTGCAGTGGAGAACCCTGCAGTTTTCATCAGCATTGAACCAAGCAGCTTCTTCCACAGAGGACACCAGCAGCTATTGCCACTGACATCACCTCCAGGCAGCATCACTATGGACTTGCTAGGTTGTTTTGTTTCACTAAGACAGGGCTGCCAACCACCCTCTCCCCCATAAACCTCTGTATATTTCAGATCACAGAGCCTTAAATTATCACTGTACACCAGCATCTCAGATACCAGAAGAACTGCCAGTGCAAGTTAGCTAATGGTCTAGGCTCTGGATCTACAATTGCTGCATGACTGCATGTGCTCTAGTATCTGGTTCTATGGCTATTCCACAGGCACTTGCACACCCAGACATCAGTGTAACTTCTACTATGAAGACATGCACAACCTGGATGTGGTGCAAAAAGGATCTCCTCAGACATGGCATATTCCATGTGAAAATAATAGATCAGGAATTCCCCAAAAGGCTTCATAACTAACTAGCTCAATAATCCTTAAGGTTGCCATAGACATCTGCAGCCTTGGCCTTTGTGGGCCCCTGTAATCCAGCTGATGCTAAACTCAGTTCACATAGGTGTATGGAGACCATGATACTGGACTTTCCTGGAGATAGAGCCCCACTCTATTGACATGCTTATACCCATCCAGAAATGAGAGTCTTTCTGCACCAAAGCCAGTCTTTAAAGTCTTGTAGAGGTGGCTGTTCCATCAAATGCTCACGCATCAATACAAGGCTGCACAAAACATGGCAATCAAAGAAACATGATCTCACCAAAGAAAAACTATAAATTTTCAGTAACCAATCTCAAGGGAAAGCAGGTCTACTAGTTGCCAGAAAATTCAAAATAATTGTTACCAAGAAGTTCAATGAGTTACAAGAAAACATAGATAGGCAAGTCAATAAAATTAGGAAAGTAATACACAAACAAAACTTGAAGTTTAGTAGAGAGATAGAAATCATTAAAATAAGCCAAACAAAAATTTTTGAGCTGAGATATACAATGAACACATTTTGTAATAACATTAATATAAAACTTGAACAAGCAGAAGAAAGAATCAGTGAACTCAAAGACAGGTCATTTTATTTATTAGTTTTATTTATTTCTTAAAAATATTTATTTATTTATTTATTTATTTATTTATTTATTTATTTATTCATGAAAGACACACACAGAGAGAAGAGACATAGACTGAGGGAGAAGCAGGCTTCCTGCAGGGAGCCTGATGTGGGACTCAATCCCAGGACCCTGGGATCACGACCTGAGTCAAAGGCAGATGCTTAACCACTGAGCCACCCAAGTATCCCTAAGACAAGCTATTTTAAATTACCCAGTTTATGAAGGAAAGAAAATTTCAAGAAAAAATAATGAAAAAAGTGAAAAAGTGAGAAAACTTATTTGAATTATATGTCACCATCAAGCCAAATAATACTGGTATTATGGAAGTCCCAGAAGAATTAAGAGAGAAGGGACAAAAAGATTATGGAAAAAATAATAAAAGGGATCTTCCAGAATCTGCAATGAGATATGCATATCAAGACACATGAAGCTCATATGTCCCCATGCAGTCCATCCCAAAGAAGTATTCACCAGGATGTATTATAATAAGCCTGTCAAAAATCAAATACAAAGAATTTTGAAGGTAGCAACAGAAAAACAAAAAGGTTTTTGTATACATGGGAACTACTATATGGCTATCAATAAACTTAGTCGAAAACTAGAAGGCCAGGAGAGAATGGGAAAATACATTCTAAGAACTGAAAGGACAAAAAATAAAAAATAAAAATAATTAAAATTAAAGAAAAAAACAAGAGGAAGAATACTTTATTAAGCAAGCTGTCCTTAAGAAATGAAGGAGAGGTAAAGACTAGCCTAGACAAACAAAATTTGACAGGGTTCATCACAATTGGACCTGCCTTACAATAAATGCTGAAATAAGTCATTCATGTTAAAATGAAAGGACACTATTTTGAAACATGGAAACATATGAAAAGATAAAACTCACTGGTAAAGTTTAGTATATATTCAAATTGAGAATACTCCATTACTATGATCCTACTGTGTAAGTCATTCCAGTATAAAGGATAAAAGACAACAGTAATGAAAATAACTATAGCTACAATAATTTTTGATGGATTCAAAGTATTAAAAAGATGCAATAACATCAAAAACACATCCACAATAGCCAAACTGTGGAAGGAGCCTCGGTGTCCGTCGAAAGATGAATGTATAAAGAAGCCGTGGTATATGTATACAATGGAATATTACTCAGCCATTAGAATTGACAAACACCCACCATTTGCTTCAACATGGATGGAGCTGGAGGGTATTATGCTGAGTGAAGTAAGTCAATCAGAGAAGGACAAACATTATATGGTCTCATTCATTTGGGGAATATAAAAAAAGGGAAAGAATCTACACCCTAAAAACTATAGAACACTTCTGAAAGAAATTGAGGAAGACACAAAGAGATGGAAAAATGTTCCATGCTCATGGATTGGCAGAATTAATATTGTGACAATGCCAATGTTACCCAGGGCAATTTACACGTTTCATGCAAACTCTATCAAAAGAGGGGGAGGGGCAAGATGGCAGAAGAACAGGGTCTCCAAGTCACCTGTCCTCAACAAATTACCTAGAAAACCATCCAATCATCCTGAAAATCTACGAATTCAGCCTGAGATTTAAAGAGAGACCAGCTGGAACGCTACAGTGAGAAGAGTTCACGCTTCTATCAAGGTAGGAAGACGGGGAAAAGAAATAAAGAAACAAAAGGCCTCCAAGGGGGAGGGGCCCCGCGAGGAGCCGGGCTGAGGCCGGGGCGAGTGTCCCCAGGACAGGAGAGCCCCGTCCCGGAGGAGCAGGAGCTGCACCAACCTTCCCGGGTGGAAAGGCCTCCCGGGGAATTGGAGCAGGATCCCCAGAAAGGCGGGGATGCCCTCGGGCTCCCTGGGACAGTAACAGAGGAACTGCGCCCCGGGGAGATGCCCGAGCTCCCTAAGGGCTGCAGCGCTCGGCGGGGCCCAGAGCAGCTCGGAGGGGCTCGGGCGGGGGCTCTGCGGAGGGGGCTGCGCAGCTCCGGGAGCAGCTCAGCAGCGGCGGCTCTGGCAGAGGAAGAAACTCCGCGGAGGGGGCAGCGCGGCTCCGGGAACAGCTCGGAGGGGCTCGGGCGGCGGCTCCGTGGAGGGGGCTGCGGGGCTCCGGGAACAGCTCGGAGGGGCTCGGGCGGAGGAAGAAGCTCCACGCGGAGGGGGCGGCGCGGCTCCGGGAACAGCTCGGAGGGGCTCGGGCGGCGGCCCCGCAGAGGGGGCTGCACCTCCGGGAGCGTGAATCCAACATTGCAGGCCCCGGAGCACAGGGCGCCGGGACACAGCCCAGGATCCGGCCTCCCCCGGGACAGGCAGAGGCCGGGAGGGCCCAGGACAGCAAGGACGCTCCTGCCTGGAACTGAGCAGATCAGCGGCCCCGCCCGGGAGCCCCCAGGCCCTGCAGACGGAGAGCCCAGGAGCTACTGCGGGAGCTGACTCCAGGGTCCCAGAGCTGCCCCCACCACTGTGGCTTCCTCCCGGGGCCTCACGGGGTGAACAACCCCCACTGAGCCCTGGACCAGGCAGAAGCAGAGCAGTTCCCCCAAGTGCTCACACCTGAGAATCAGCACAGCAGGCCCCTCCTCCAGAAGACCAGCGAGACGGACCATGTCCAGGGGAAGTCAAGGGACTTAAAGTATACAGAATCGGAAGATTCTCCCCTGTGTTTTTTTTGTTTTTGTTTTTGTTTTTTGCTTTGTTTTGTGCTTTTTTTTCTTTCTTTATTCTTGATTTCTGATTGCTTCCCCCCTTTTTTTCTTCTTTTTCTCCTTTGTTTTTCTTTCTCTTTTTCTTCTCTTTTTCCCCTTCTTTTTCTTCTTTCTCTTTTTTCTTTTTCTCTTTTTTTTCCTTCTCTCTCTTTTTCTCCTTTTCCCAATACAACATGTTTTTGGCCACTCTGCACTGAGCAAAATGACTAGAAGGAAAACCTCACCTAAAAAAAAAGAATCAGAAACAGCCCTCTCTCCCACAGAGTTACAAAATCTGGATTACAATTCAATGTCAGAAAGCCAATTCAGAAGCACTATTATACAGCTACTGGTGGCTCTAGAAAAAACCATAAAGGACTCAAGAGACTTCATGACTGCAGAATTTAGATCCAATTAGGCAGAAATTAAAAATCAATTAAATGAGATGCAATCCAAGCTAGAAGTCCTAACGACGAGGCTTAACGAGGTGGAAGAACGAGTGAGTGACATAGAAGAGAAGTTGATGGCAAAGAGGGAAACTGAGGAAAAAAGAGACAGGCAATGAAAAGACCATGAGGATAGATTAAGGGAGATAAATGACAGCCTGAGGAAGAAAAACCTACGTTTAATTGGGGTTCCCGAGGGCGCCGAAAGGGACAGAGGGCCAGAATATGTATTTGAACAAATCCTAGCTGAAAACTTTCCTAATCTGGGAAGGGAAACAGGCATTCAGATCCAGGAAATAGAGGGATCCCCCCCTAAAATCAACAAAAAACGTTCAACACCTCGACATTTAATAGTGAAGCTTGCAAATTCCAAAGATAAGTAGAAGATCCTTAAAGAGGCAAGAGAAAAAAAGTCCCTGACTTTTATGTGGAGGACTATTAGGGTAACAGCAGACCTCTCCACAGAGACCTGGCAGGCCAGAAAGGGCTGACAGGATATATTCAGGGTCCTAAATGAAAAGAACATGCAACCAAGAATACTTTATCCAGCAAGGCTCTCATTCAAAATGGAAGGAGAGATAAAGAGCTTCCAAGACAGGCAGGAACTGAAAGAATATGTAACCTCCAAACCAGCTCTGCAAGAAATTTTAAGGGGGACTCTTAAAATTCCCCTTTAAGAAGAAGTTCAGTGGAACAATCCACAAAAACAAGGACTGAATAGATATGATGAGACTAAACTCATATCTGTCAATAGTAACTCTGAACGTGAACGGGCTTAATGACCCCATCAAAAGGCGCAGGGTTTCAGACTGGATAAAAAAGCAGGACCCATCTATTTGCTGTCTACAAGAGACTCATTTTAGACAGAAGGACACTTACAACCTGAAAGTAAAAGGTTGGAGAACCATTTACCATTCAAATGGTCCTCAAAAGAAAGCAGGGGTTGCCATCCTTATATCAGATAAATTAAAATTTACCCCAAAGACTATAGTGAGAGATGAAGAGGGACACTATCTCATACTCAAAGGATCTATCCAACAAGAGGACTTAACAATCCTCAATATATATGCCCCAAATGTGGGAGCTGCCAAATATTTAAACCAATTAATAACCAAACTGAAGAAATACTTTGATAATAATACACTTATACTTGGTGACTTCAATCTAGCTCTCTCTATACTAGATAGGTCTTCTAAGCACAACATATCCAAAGAAACGAGAGCTTTAAATGATACACTGGACCAGATGGATTTCACAGATATCTACAGAACTTTAAATCCAAGCTCAACTGAATACACATTCTTCTCAAGTGCACATGGAACTTTCTCCAGAATAGACCACATACTGGGTCACAAATCGGGTCTGAACGGATACCAAAAGATCGGGATAGTCCCCTGTATATTCTCCGAAAATAATGCTTTGAAATTAGAACTCAATCACAACAAGAAGGTTGGAAGGACCACAAACACGTGGAGGTTAAGGATCATCCTGCTAAAAGATGAAAAGGTCAACCAGGAAATTAAGGAAGAATTAAAAAGATTCATGGAAACTAATGAGAATGAAGATATAACCGTTCAAAATCTTTGGGATGCAGCAAAAGCAGTCCTGAGGGGGAAATACATCGCAATACAAGCATCCATTCAAAAACTGGAAAGAACTCAAATTCAAAAGCTCACCTTACACATAAAGGAACTAGAGAAAAAGCAACAAATAGACCCCACCCCCAGCAGAAGAAGACAGTTAATTAAAATTCGAGCAGAACTAAATGATATCGAGACCAAAAGAACTGTGGAACAGATCAAAAGAACCAGGAGTTGGTTCTTTGAAAGAATTAATAAGATAGATAAACCATTAGCCAACCTTATTAAAAAGAAGAGAGAGAAGACTCAAATTAATAAAATCATGAATGAGAAAGGAGAGATCACTACCAACACCAAGGAAATAAAAACGATTTTAAAAACATATTATGAACAGCTGTACATCAATAAATTAGGAAATCTAGAAGAAATGGACGCATTCCTGGAAAGCCACAAACTACCAAAACTGGAGCAGGAAGAAATAAAAACCTGAACAGGCCAATAACCAGGGAGGAAATTGAAGAAGTCATCAAATACCTCCCAAAACACAAGAGTCCAGGGCCAGATGGCTTCCCAGGGGAATTCTATCAAACGTTTAAAGAAGAAATCATACCTATTCTGCTAAAGCTGTTTGGAAAGATAGAAAGAGATGGAGTACTTCCAAATTCGTTCTATGAGGCCAGCATCACCTTAATTCCAAAACCAGACAAAGACCCCACCAAAAAGGAGAATTACAGAACAATATCCCTGATGAACATGGATGCAAAAATTCTCAACAAGATACTAGCCAATAGGATCCAACAACACATTAAGAAAATTATTCACCATGACCAAGTAGGATTTATCCCCGGGACACAAGGCTGGTTCAACACACGTAAAACCATCAATGTGATTCATCATATCAGCAAGAGAAAAACCAAGAACCATATGATACTCTCATTAGATGCAGAGAAAGCATTTGACAAAATACAGCATCCATTCCTGATCAAAACCCTTCAGAGTGTTGGGATAGAGGGAACTTTCCTCGACATCTTAAAAGCCATTTACGAAAAGCCCACAGCAAATATCATTCTCAATGGGGAAGCACTGGGAGCCTTTCCCCTAAGATCAGGAACAAGACAGGGATGTCCACTCTCACCACTGCTGTTCAACATAGTTCTGGAAGTCCTCGCCTCAGCAATCAGACAACAAAAAGACATTAAAGGCATTCAAATTGGCAAAGAAGAAGTCAAACTCTCCCTCTTCGCCGATGACATGATACTCTACATAGAAAACCCAAAAGCCTCCATCCCAAGATTGCTAGAACTCATACAGCAATTTGGTAGCGTGGCAGGATACAAAACCAATGCCCAGAAATCAATGGCATTTCTATACACTAACAATGAGACTGAAGAAAGAGAAATTAAGGAGTCAATCCCATTTACAATTGCACCCAAAAGCATAAGATACCTATTAATAAACCTAACCAAAGAGATAAAAGATCTATACCCTAAAAACTATAGAACACTTTTGAAAGAAATTGAGGAAGACACAAAGAGATGGAAAAATATTCCATGCTCGTGGCTTGGCAGAATTAATATTGTAAAAATGTCAATGTTACCCAGGGCAATTTACACGTTTAATGCAATCCCTATCAAAATACCATGGACGATCTTCAGAGAGCTAGAACAAATTATTTTAAGATTTGTGTGGAATCAGAAAAGACCCCGAATAGCCAGGGGAATTTTAAAAAAGAAAACCATAGCTGGGGGCATCACAATGCCAGATTTCAGGTTGTACTACAAAGCTGTGGTCATCAAGATGGTGTGGTACTGGCACAAAAACAGACACATAGATCAATGGAACAGAATAGAGAACCCAGAAGTGGACCCTGAAATGTATGGTCATCTAATATTCGATAAAGTAGGAAAGACTCCATTGGAAGAAAGACAATCTCTTCAATAAATGGTGCTGGGAAAATTGGACATCCACATGCAGAAGAATGAAAGTGGACCACTCTCTTTCACCATACACAAAGATAAACTCAAAATGGGTGAGAGATCTAAATGTGAGACAAGAGTCCATCAAAATCATAGAAGAGAACACAGGCAACACCCTTTTTCAGCTCGGCCACAGTAAATTCTTGCAAGATACATCCACGAAGGCAAAAGAAACAAAACCAAAAATGAACTATTGGGACTTCATCAAGATAAGAAGCTTTGGCACAGCAAAGGATACAATCAACAAAACTAAGAGAAAACCTACAGAATGGGAGAATATATTTGCAAATGACATATCAGATAAAGGGCTAGTTTCCAAGACCTATAAAGAACTTATTAAACTCAACACCAAAGAAACAAACAATCCAATCATGAAATGGGCAAAAGACATGAAGAGAAATCTCACAGAGGAAGACATAGACATGGCCAACATGCACATGAGAAAATGCTCTGCATCACTTGCCATCAGAGAAATACAAATCAATACCACAATGAGATACCACCTCACACCAGTGAGAATGGGGAAAATTAACAAGGCAGGAAACAACAAATGTTGGAGAGGATGCGGAGAAAAGGGAACCCTCTTACACTGTTGGTGGGAATGGGAACTGGTGCAGCCACTCTGGAAAACTGTGTGGAGGTTCCACAAAGAGTTAAAAATAGACCTGCCCTACGACCCAACAATTGCAGTGTTGGGGATTTACCCCAGAGATTCAGATGCAATGAAATGTCGGGACACCTGCACCCCGATGTTTCTAGCAGCAATGTCCACAATAGCCAAACTGTGGCAGGAGCCTCGGTGTCCATCGAAAGATGAATGGATAAAGAAGATGTGGTTTATGTATACAATGGAATATTACTCAGCAATTAGAAACGACGAATACCCACCATTTGCTTCAACGTGGATGGACCTGGAGGGTATTATGCTGAGTGAAATAAGTCAATCGGAGAAGGACAAACAGTGTATGTTCTCATTCATTTGGGGAATATAAATAATAGTGAAAGGGAATATAAAGGAAGGGAAAAGAAATGTTGGGAAATATCAGGAAGGGAGACAGAACATAAAGACTCCTAACTCGGGGAAACGAACTAGGGGTGGTGGAAGGGGATGAGGGCGGGTGTTGGAGGGGAATGGGTGACGGGCACTGAGGTAGACACTTGACGGGATGAGCACTGGGTGTTTTTCTGTATGTTGGTAAATTGAAGACCAATAAAAATTAATTAAAAAAAATCTCTATCAAAATACCATGGACGTTCTTCAGAGACTTAGAACAAATTATTTTAAGATTTATGTGGAATCAGAAAAGACCCCGAAGAGCCAGGGGAATTTTAAAGAAGAAATCCATAGCTGGGGGCATCACAATGCCAGATTTCAGGTTGTACTACAAAGCTGTGGTCATCAAGACAGTGTAGTACTGACACAGAAACAGACACATAGATCAATGGAACAGAATAGAGAACTCAGAAGTGGACCCTGAACTTTATGGTCAACTAATATTTGATAAAGGAGGAAAGACTATCCATTGGAAGAAAGACAATCTCTTCAATAAATGGTGCTGGGAAAATTGGACATCCACATGCAGAAGAATGAAACTAGATCACTCTAGTTTCACTAGATCACCATACACAAACATAAACTCAAAATGGATGAAAGATCTAAACGTGAGACAAGATTCCATCAAAATCTGAGAGGAGAACACAGGCAACACCCTTTTTGAACTTGGCCACAGTAACTTCTTGCAAGATACATCCAGGAAGGCAAAAGAAACAAAAGCAAAAATGAACTATTGGAACTTCATCAAGATAAGAAGCTTATGCACAGCAAAGGAAACAGTCAAGAAAACTAAAAGACAACCTACAGAATGGGAGAAGATATTTGCAGATGACATTTCAGATAAAGGGCTAGTTTCCAAGATCTATAAAGAACTTATTAAACTCAACACCAAAGAACCAAACAATCCAATCATGAAATGGGCAAAAGACATGAAGAGAAATCTCACAGAGGAAGACATAGACATGGCCAACATGCACATGAGAAAATGCTCTGCATCACTTGCCATCAGGGAAATACAAATCAATACCACAATGAGATACCACCTCACACCAGTGAGAATGGGGAACATTAACAAGGCAGGAAACCACAAATGTTGGAGAGGATGCGGAGAAAAGGGAACCCTCTTACACTGTTGGCGGGAATGTGAACTGGTGCAGCCACTCTGGAAAACTGTGTGGAAGTTCCTCAAAGAGTTAAAAATAGACCTGCCCTACGACCCAGCAATTGCACTCTTGGGGATTTACCCCAACGATACAGATGCAATGAAACGCCGGGACACCTGCACCCCGATGTATCTAGCAGCAATGTCCACAATAGCCAAACTGTGGAAGGAGCTTCGGTGTCCACCGAAAGATGAATGGATAAAGAAGCCGTGGTATATGTATACAATGGAAATTTACTCAGCCATTAGAAATGACAAATACCCACCATTTGCTTCAATGTAGATGGAATTGGAGGGTGTTATGCTGAGTGAAGTAAGTCAATTGGAGAAGGACAAACATTATATGTTCTCATTCATTTGGGGAATATAAATAATAGTGAAAGGGAATTGAAGGGAAGGGAGAAGAAATGTGTGGGAAATATCAGAAAGGGAAACAGAACATAAAGAGTCCTAACTCTGGGAAATGAACAAGGGGTGGTGGACAGGAAGGTGGGCAGGGGGTGGGGTGACTGGGTGATGGGCATTGAGGGGGACGCTTGATGGGATGAGCACTGGGTGATATGCTATATGTTGAAAATTGAATTCCAATAAAAATTATAATGTGTGAAGGTATGAAAGTGTAAGGATTGTGTATATGATCGAAGTTTTCAGCTTAAAATAAACTTACAATAACTATAAGATGATTTATGTAAGTCTCATGGTAAATACAAAGCAAAACCTAGTAGATAAACAGAAGATGAAGAGAAACAAAGCATACCATGGTGTGAAATGATTAAATCACAATGGACATAGCAAAAGAGGAAGAGGAAAGGAAAAAAGAATTACACAAGAGCTGGAAAATAATCAAACATTTAAAATAAATTCCTAAGTATCAATAATTACTGTAAGTGTTAATGTATTAAATTCCCCAACCAAAAGGCATAATATGGCTAACTGGATAATAACACAAAACCCTACAATATGCTGTCCATGAGAGACTCACCTCAGCTTTAAGGACACATATGGGCTCAAAGTAACGAATGGAAAGCCATTCTATACAAAGTGAATAGGGGCAACTATACTTATAAGAGAAAATCTTTATTTTGTTAAAGATTTATTTATTTATTCATGAGAGACACAGACAGCGAGAGAGTCAGAGACACAGGCAGAGGAAGAAGCAAGCTCCACGCAGGGAGCTCAGTGTGGGACTTGACCCCAGATCGCGGGACCAGGACCCTGGTCAAAGGTAGGTGCCCAACCGCTGAGCCACCCAGGCATATCAGAAAACCTTTATTTTAAATCAAATATTGTAACAAGAGACAAAGAAGTTAATAAAAGAAAAAATATCAATAATTTATAAGAGTTCTTTATGTTTATATATTGATATATATACAATTATATGTATAATTATATCTACAGGTATGTATATAATATACATCTGACATCAGAATCCCTAAGTATAATAAGAATTAACACATATAAAGGAAGTGTTAGCCATCAGTGCAATGATAGTAGGGGGCTGCAATACCTCACTTTCAAAAATGGAAAGATCATTCAGAAAATATAAATATATAATTCTGTTTTCATTCACGTCTGAATGTAACACATGTACAATAATCTCTTCTACTGTCTTAAAAAAAAGAAAGATAAATAAATAAATAAAAAGCATCCAAATTGGAAATGAATAAATAATTACTATCTGCAGATGACATAATACTATATATACAAAATCTGTAAAAGACTCCACCAAAAATCTCCTACAACTCATAAATGAATTCAATAAAGTCTCAGGTTACACAATCAATTTACAGAAATCTGTTGCATTTCTATACACCAATAATGAAGCAGGAGAAAGGAAACAGGAAAAAATCCCATTTACAATTGCACCAAAAGCAATAAGATAACTAGGAATAAACATAACCAAATAGGTTGGGATGCCTGGGCGGCTCAGCAGTTTAGCACCTGCCTTTGGCCCAGGACGTGATCCCGGGGTCCCAGGATCAAGTCCCACATTGGGCTCACTGCATGGAGCCCGCTTTTCTTTCTGCCTGTGTCTCTGCCTCTCTCTGTGTGTCTCTCATGAATATATAAATGAAATCTTTTAAAAAATAACCAAAGAGGTGAAAGACTTATACTCTGAAAACTATAAACCACTGATGAAAGATTGAAGATGATGCATAAAGATGGAAGGATATCCCATGCTCATGTTGGAAAAACCAATATTGGTTTTTTTGAAGAGCCAATATTGGTAAATGTTTATACTACCCAAAACAATATACAGACTTAATATAATCCCTATTAAAGTACCAACAGCAGAACAAAAGCAAACAAACTTAAAATTTACATTGAATCACAAAAGACCCAGAATAGCCAAAGCAATCTTGAAAAGAAAAGAAAGCAAAGCAAAGCAAAGCAAAGCTGGAGGTATCAAAATTCCAGACTTCAAGTTATATTACAGATCTGTGGTAATCAAAGGTACTGGTACTGGCACAAAACTAGACATAAAGATAAATAGAGTACAATGGAAATCCTGAAATAAACTCATAATTCTTTTATATTTTGACAAAGGAGTAAAGAACATCCAAAGGCAGAATGAGAATCTCTTCAACAATGTTCTTGGGAGAACTGGTCAGCTGCATGGAAAGGAATGAAACTGGACCACTTTCTTACACTGCAAAAAATAAACTCAAAATGGATTAAATACTAAATGTGAGACTTGAAATCCTAAAAATTCTAGAAAAGACCATAGGCAGTATTATCTCTGACAATGACCTTAACTTTTTTTTTTTCTGGATATATCTCCTGAGGCAAGGAAAACACATGCAAAAATAAACTTTTGGGACTACATCGAAACAAAAGCCTTCTGCACAGCAAAGGAATCAATCAACAAAACTAAAAGACAAAGTAATGAATAGGAGAAGATATTTAATAACGAAATATTTGACAAAGGGTTAGTATCCAAAATATATAAAGGAATTATACAATTCAACATCCCCAAAACAAATAATCCCATTAAAAATGGGCAGAAGACATGAACAGATATTTCCAATAAGACATATAGATGTCCAACAGACATATGAAAAGATGTCCATCATCACTTACCATAAGGTAAATGCAATTCAAAACTACAATGAGATATCACCTCACACCAGTCAGAATGGCTAAAATCAACAAAACCAGAAGCAAAAGATATTGATGAGGACGTGGAGGAAAGGGAAATTTCATGCACAATTGGTGGAAATGTAAACTAATGCAGCCACTGCAAGAAACAGTATAAAGTTTCCTTAGAATGTTAAAAACAGGGACAGCTGGTGGCTTAGTGATTGAACGTCTGCCTTTAGCTCCAAGTGTGATCCCAGGGTCTCAAAATCAAGTCCCACATTGAGCTCCTGTGGGAAGCCTGCTTCTCCCTCTGCCTGTGTCTCTGCCTCTCTATCTCTCATAAATAAATAAATAAAATCTTTTTTTAAAAAAAGTTAAAACAGAACTACTCTATGATCCAGTAATTGTACTACTGGATATTTACTGAAAGAATAGGAAAACTCTAAATCAAATAGGACATGTGCACCCCCTATGTTTCTATCAGCAGGGTTTTTTGTTTGTTTTTTACAATGGCCAAGATATGCAAGTAAGCCAAGTGTCCACCACTTGATGAACGGATAAATATTTGGTATATAGGTGCAATGGAATAGTCGTTAGCCTTAAAACAATGAAATCTTGGGGATCCCTGAGTGGCTCAGCAGTTTATTTATTTTTTTATAAAAAATTTATTTTTTATTGGTGTTCAATTTGCCAACATACAGAATAACACCCAGTGCTCATCCCATCAAGTGCCCCCCTCAGTGCCCGTCACCCAGTCACCCCCACCCCCCGCCCTCCTCCCCTTCCACCACCCTTAGTTCATTTCCCAGAGTTAGGAGTCTTTATGTTCTATCTTTCTTTCTGATATTTCCCACACATTTCTTCTCCCTTCCCTTCAATTCCCTTTCACTATTATTTATATTCCCCAAATGAATGAGAACATATAATGTTTGTCCTTCTCCAATTGACTTACTTCACTCAGCATAATACCCTCCAGTTCCATCCACGTTGAAGCAAATGGTGGGTATTTGTCATTTCTAATGGCTGAGTAATATTCCATTGTATACATAAAACACATCTTCTTTATCCATTCATCTTTCGATGGACACCGAAGCTCCTTCCACAGTTTGGCTATTGTGGACATTGCTGCTAGAAACATCAGGGTGCAGATGTCCCAGCGTTTCATTGCATCTGGATCTTTGGAGTAAATCCCCAGCAGTGCAATTGCTGGGTCGTAGGGCAGGTCTATTTTTAACTCTTTGAGGAACTTCCACACAGTTTTCCAGAGTGGCTGCACCAGTTCACATTCCCAACAACAGTGTAAGAGGGTTCCCTTTTCTCCGCATCCTCTCCAACATTTGTAGTTTCCTGCCTTGTGAATTTTTCCCATTCTCACTGGTGTGAGGTGGTATCTCATTGTGGTTTTGATTTGTATTTCCCTGATGGCAAGTGATGCAGAGCATTTTCTCATGTGCATGTTGGCCATGTCTATGTTTTCCTCTGTGAGATTTCTCTTCATGTCTTTTGCCCATTTCATGATTGGATTGTTTGGTTCTTTGGTGTTGAGTTTAATAAGTTCTTTATAGATCTTGGAAACTAGCCCTTTATCTGAAATGTCATCTGCAAATATCTTCTCCCATTCTGTAGGTTGTCTTTTAGTTTTCTTGACTGTTTCCTTTGCTGTGCATAAGCTTCTTATCTTGATGAAGTTCCAATAGTTCATTTTTGCTTTTGTTTCTTTTGCCTTCCTGGATGTATCTTGCAAGAAGTTACTGTGGCCAAGTTCAAAAAGGGTGTTGCCTGTGTTCTCCTCTCAGATTTTGATGGAATCTTGTCTCACGTTTAGATCTTTCATCCATTTTGAGTTTATGTTTGTGTATGGTGATCTAGTGAAACTAGAGTGATCTAGTTTCATTCTTCTGCATGTGGATGTCCAATTTTCCCAGCACCATTTATTGAAGAGATTGTCTTTCTTCCAATGGATAGTCTTTCCTCCTTTATCAAATATTAGTTGACCATAAAGTTCAGGGTCCACTTCTGGGTTCTCTATTCTGTTCCATTGATCTATGTGTCTGTTTCTGTGTCAGTACTACACTGTCTTGATGACCACAGCTTTGTAGTACAACCTGAAATCTGGCATTGTGATGCCCCCAGCTATGGATTTCTTCTTTAAAATTCCCCTGGCTCTTCGGGATCTTTTCTGATTCCACATAAATCTTAAAATAATTTGTTCTAAGTCTCTGAAGAACGTCCATGGTATTTTGATAGAGATTGCATGAAACGTGTAAATTGCCCTGGGTAACATTGGCATTGTCACAATATTAATTCTGCCAATCCATGAGCATGGAATATTTTTCCATCTCTTGGTGTCTTCCTCAATTTCTTTCAGAAGTGTTCTATAGTTTTTAGGGTATAGATCCTTTACCTCTTTGGTTTGGTTTATTCCTAGGTATCTTATGCTTTTGGGTGCAATTGTAAATGGGATTGACTCCTTAATTTCTCTTTCTTCAGTCTCATTGTTAGTGTATAGAAATGACATTGATTTCTGGGCATTGATTTTGTATCCTGCCACACTACCAAATTGCTGTATGAGTTCTAGCAATCTTGGGGTGGACGCTTTTGGGTTTTCTAGGTACAGTATCATGTCATCGGTGAAGAGGGAGAGTTTGACTTCTTCTTTGCCAATTTGAATGCCTTTAATGTCTTTTTGTTGTCTGACTGCTGAGCCTAGGACTTCCAGTACTATGTTGAATAGCAGTGGTGAGAGTGGACATCCCTGTCTTGTTCCTGATCTTAGGGGAAAGGCTCCCAGTGCTTCCCCATTGAGAATGATATTTGCTGTGGGCTTTTCGTAGATGGCTTTTCAGATGTTGAGGAATGTTCCATCTATCCCTACACTCTGAAGAGTTTTGATTAGGAATGGATGATATATTTTGTCAAATGCTTTCTCTGCATCTAAGGAAAGGATCATATAGTTCTCGGTTTTCTTCTTGCTGATATGATGAATCACATTAATTGTTTTACGAGTGTTGAACCAGCCTTGTGTCCCAGGGATAAATCCTACTTGGTCATGGTGAATAATTTTCTTAATGTACTATTGGATCCTTTTGCCTATTATCTTTTTGACAATTTTTGCATCCATGTTCATCAGGGATATTGGTCTGTAATTCTCCTTTTTGGTGGGGTCTTTGTCTGGTTTTGGAATTAACGTGATGCTGGCCTCATAGAACGAATTTGGAAGTACTCCATCTCTTTCTATCTTTCCAAACAGCAGTTTAGCACCTGCCTTCAGCCCAGGGCGTGATCCTGGAGTCCCAGGATCGAGTCCTGCATTGGGCTCCCTGCATAGAGCCTGCTTCTTCCCCTACCTGTGTCTCTGCCTCTCTCTCCCTCTCTCTCTCTCTCTCTCTCTCTGTCTCATGAATAAATAAGTAAAATCTTTAAAAAAATAAATAAAAATAAACAAAAAACAATGAAACCTTGCTATATACAATGATATGAATGGTGCTAGAAAGTATCATGCTAAACAAAATAAGTCACTCAGACAGAACATAAAGACTCCTACCTCTGGGCAATGAACTAGGGGTGGTGGAAGGGGAGGAGGGCGGGTGTTGGAGGGGAATGGGTGGCGGGCACTGGGGCGGACACTTTACGGGTGGGTGTTTTTCTGTATGTTGATAAATTGAACACCAATAAAAATTAATAAAAATTAATTTAAAAAAAAGAAGAAGGAAAAAAAGAAAAATACCATATGATTTCACTTATATGTGGAATTTAAAAAACAAAATACAGGGATCCCTGGGTGGCGCAGTGGTTTAGTGCCTGTCTTTGGCCCAGGGAACGATCCTGGGGACCCGGGATGGAATCCCACGTCGGGCTCCCAGTGCATGGAGCCTGCTTCTCCCTCTGCCTGTGTCTCTGCCTCTCTCTCTCTCTCTCTCTCTCTCTCTCTCTCTCTCTCTCTCTGTGACTATAATAAATAAGTAAATAAATAAATAAATAAATAAATAAATAAATAAATAAATAAAAATTTTTAAAAAATAAAATACATCTGCAAAGGGGGAAAAAAAAGCTTAGAGGGAAAGAAATCCACAAATAGACTCACAGTCATAGAGAACAAAGTGATGATTACTAGAGAGGAAGTGAATGGAAGATGGGTTAAGTAGGTAGTGGGGATTAATGAGTGTACTTGTGATGAGCAATGGATGGATGATGCATGGAAGTTTTGAATCACTATATTACACTTTTGAAACTAATATAACAGTGTATGTCAACTAACAGGAATTAAAATAAAAACTTAAAAATAACAAATCAATAATACAATAAATCAATTTTAAAATATTAATACCATATAAGTATCACAATAAAATGAAGCTACAAAAAATATCAGAGAGAAAACCAAAAGAATTAAATATGTGCAAATTTAATAGCACACATGTAAATACCAAATGGATTAGAGAAGAAACTACTAGAGAATGTAGAACATAGTTTGAAATTAATGAAAAAGAAAACAAAGCATACCAAAACATGTGATTCAATTAGGTTACCTCCACAACTTGACTAATTGTAAATAATGATACAGTAATGATACAATAAACATAGGTGTGCAGATATCTTTCTGAATTAGTGTTTTAATTTTCTTGTGTAAATATCCATTTGTGAAATTTCTAGATAATATACTAATTGTGTTTTAAAATTTATGAGGACCCTTTATTCTATTTTTCACTATGATTGTACCAATTTGCATTCCCATCAACAGTGGACAAGGGTCTATTTTTCTGCATATCCCAGTACTTTGCTTTTTCTAATTTGTTCAAGTATAAATTTGGACTTTTGATCTGAGAATTCATTTAAAGAAGAAAAATAATAAAATATTTAAATCTCAGAACTAACTAACATCATACATAATGATGACGGACAAGAGTCTTTCTCCTTAAATTCAGGAATAATTCAAGAATTCCCACTAGAGCAATTCTAACTAGAACAATTAAAGCAATTAAACAGGAAAAGGAAATAAAAGGAATTTATATAAGACATGAAGAACTACTGCTTGTGTTCGCTAATATTTTCATGGTTTCAGGTATCACATTCAGATCTTTAATCCATTTAAAATTTATTTTTGTGTGTGGTGTAAGAAAGTGGTCCAATTTCATTCTTTTGCATATAGCTGTCCAGTGTTTCCGTCTCCTTTTGTTGAAGAGATTGTCTTTTTCCATCAAATATTGCTTCCTATTTTGATGAAGAGTAATTGACCAGATAGTTGTGGGTTCATTTCTGGTTTTTTTCTCCTCTTCCATTGAACTATATGTCTATTTTCTTGCCAGTACCATACTGTTTTGATCACTACAGCGTTGTAATATAAACTGAAGTCTGGATATGTGATGCCTCTAGCCTTGTTTTTTCTTTTTCAAGATTGTTTTGGCTATTCTGGGTCTTTTCTTGTTCTGTACAAAGTTTAGGATTCTTTGTTCTAGCTCTGGGAAAAATGTTGTTGGTGTTTTGATAAGGATTGTGTTAAGTATGCAGATTGGTTTAGGTACTATTGACATTTTTAAAATTTATTTATTCATTTATATGAAAAAGAGGGAGCACAGAGGCAGAGGGAGAAACAGAATCCCCGCTGAGCAAGGAACCTAATGTACATCTTCTTCCAGGACCTTGGGTCATGAACTGAGCCAAGGACAGATGCTTAACCAACTGGGCCACCCCGGAGCTCCATAGTAT
Organism: Vulpes lagopus; assembly: GCF_018345385.1. Lineage (NCBI taxonomy): Eukaryota > Metazoa > Chordata > Mammalia > Carnivora > Canidae > Vulpes > Vulpes lagopus. Next base: position 64,108,025 of record NC_054848.1, on the reverse strand, counting down.
TGACATTTTTACAATATCTGTTCTTCTAATTTTTGAGCATTGAATGTCCTTACATTTCTTTGTGTTATCTTCAATTTATTTTATCAGTGTTTTAGTTTTCAGAGTGCAGGTCTTTTACCTCTTTGGTTAGATTTCTCCCTTGGTATCTTATTGGTTTTGGTGCAATTGTAAATTGGATTTATTCTTTAATTTCTCTTTCTGCTACTTCACAACAGGTCTATAGAAATGCAACCAATTTCTGTATGTTGATTTTGTATCTTGTCACTTTACTGAGCTTGTGTATTACCTCTGGCAGTTTTTCACTGGAGTACTTTGTGTTTTTGTTTTCCATATAGAGTTTCATGTGATCTGAAAATAGTGAGAGTTTTACTTCTTGCCGATTTGGATGCCTTTAATTTCTTTTTGTGGTCTGATTGCTGTGGTCAGGATTTCCAGTACTATGTTAAATAACTATGGTGGGAATGGAATCCCTGTATTGTTCCTGATGATAGAGGAGAATACCTCGGTTGTTTCCCATTGAGGATGATATTGGTTGTGGGTTTTTCAAATATGGCCTTTCTTCTGTTGAGGTATGTTACCGCTAAACCTACTTTGTTGAGTGGTTTTAACATGAATGCATATTGTACTTTGTTGAATGCCTTTTATGCATCTATTAAAATGATCATATAGTTCTCATCCTTTCCTATATTAGGTTGATGTATTACACTGATTGATTTGTGAATATTAAGCCACATTTTAAACCTCGAAATAAATCCCACTTGATCATGATGAATGATTTTTTAATGCATTTTTTATTCAGTTTGCTAGTATTTTATTGAGAATTTTTGGTCCATATTCATCAAGGATATTGCCTTGTGGTTCTCTTTTTTAGCAAAATCTTTAGCTAGCTCTGGTGTCAAGGTAATGCTGGCCTCATAGAATAAATTAGGAACTTTCCTTTCTTTTCTCTATTTTTTTGGAACAAGTCAAGAATAGGTATTAACTACCCTTTAAATGTTTGGTAGAATTATCATGTGGAGCCATCTGACTCTCAACTTGTTTTGGGGAGTTTTTTGATTACTGGTTCAATTTGTTTGCTGCTTATCAGTTTGTTCAAGTTGTCTTCCTATTTCCGTTTTGGTAGTTCATATGTTTCTAAGAATGTATCCATTTCTTCCAGGTTTTTCAATGGCTAAAATAAACACACACACACACACACACACAAAATAACAGGTGCTGGTGAGGATGGGGAGAAAGGAGAACACTCTTGTACTGTTGGTCGGAATGCAACCTAGTTCAGCCACTGTGGAAAACTGTATGGATATTCCTTAAGAAGTTATTAATAGCGAGTTCCTGGGTGGCACAGTTAGTTAAGCAGCCAACCCTTTAAAAATATTTAAATTCAATTAGCCAACATATAGTACATCATTAGTTTTAGATGTAAAGTTTAGTAATGCATCAGTGGCACATAACACCCAGTGCTCATTATATCACATGCCCTCCTTAATGCCCATCATCCAGTTACCCCATCCTCCCACCTCTTCCCCTCCAGCAACCCTTAGTTTATTTCTTATAGTTAAGAATATCTCGTGGTTTATCTCTCTTTCTCTGATTTCTTTCCATTCATTTTTCCTTCCCTTCCCTTATGATCCTCTGTGCTGTTCCTTATATTCCACATGAGTAAAATCATGTGATGATTATTTTTCTTTGATTTATGTCACTTAGCATTACAACCTCCAGCTCCATCTATGTCAATGTAAATGGTAAGATTTCATCTTTTCTGATGAAGCAGTCAAATATTTATTTCTGTTCAGGTTACGATCTCAGGGTCCTGGGATGGAACACCATGACAGGCTTTGCACTCAGCAGAGAGTCTGTTTCAGGAATCTGTCTCCCTCTACCCCCCACCCTCACTCTCTAAGATAAATATATAAATAAATTTTTTTAAAGAAAAAAGTTTACAATAGAACTACCTTACAATCCAGCAATTGCACTAGTATGTATTTACAAAGTAATTCAAAAATACTAATCAAGAGGGATACATGCATCCCGATATTTATAGCAACGTTAACTACAATGGCTAAATTATAGACACCACCCATGCATTCATTGAGTGATGAATGGATAAAGAAGATGTTAAATAAATATATATATATATATATACATATATATATGCACATATACAGATATAGAGATGGATATAGATATATAATGGTATATTACTCAGCAATGAAAAAGAATGAAATCTTCCCATTTGAAACTGCTCCGATGGAACTGAAGAGTATTATGCTAAATGAAACAAGTCAGTCAGGGAAATACAATAAGACATGATTTTACTGATATGTGGAATTTAAGAAACAAAACAAATGAGCACAGAAAACAAGAGAGAGAGAGAGAGAGAGAGAGAGTGACAGAACAAGAAATGGACTCTTGACTATAGAAAACAAAGTTATGGCTACCAGGGGGGTTATTGTTGGGGCAATGGGTTAAATAGGTGATGCAGATTGAGCAGTGCACCTCTGATGAGACAGCGTGTTGTATCACAGAATTGAATCACTATATTGTACACATGAAGCTAATATTACACTCTATGTTACCTAATTGGAATGTAAATAATAACTTAAAATTGAGCTTATAAAAGAAATGAAGAAATAAGTCTACGCTCACAAAAAACACGATCCTACACATAGAAATTCCAAAAAATTTACAAATAAGTTACTAAGGTTAACAAACATATCCATCAATGTTGCAGGTTACAGGAGCAATACACAAAAAAATCTACTATGGTTTTATTTATCAGCAATGAGTATAAATTAAGAAAACAGTTATAACTTAAATAATATAGGCATAAGATTGACCAAGAATGTTAAATTATTCTATTCTGAAAACTACAAATATTGCTGAAAGAAATTAAAGACCTGAATAAATGGATACACATCCTGTATTCATGAATCAGAAAACTTAATATTGCTAAGATTTCAATACTACCCAAAGCAATCAGCTCATAATTAAAATAAAATTCAATGCAATTTTATCAAAATTTCAATAGTTTTTTTATGCAAAAAATAAATAAATAAAAAGTAAAAACATGGCCCTCAAAATCACATAGAATCAAAAGCATCCCTGCCTAGGGAAAACAATAATTAAAAGGACAACAAATTTGAGAGACTTACTCTTCAGTTACAGGAATACAAAGTGTGGATTGACATAAATTCAAGTGGAATATAAATGGGTCTGGAAATCAATGCATATATCGGTAACCAATTGTTTTGTTTTGATATTCAACAATGGTCTCAATTCCATTCAACAGAGAAAAAATAGTTTCTTTGACAAATGGTACTGTGATAAGTATATTTCCACATGCAAAAGAATGAAGTTGGACTCCTACTTCATACTGCGTACAAAAATAAAGTCAATTGACTAATTACCTAAATACAGAAGCTAAAGTTAAATTTTCTTATGAGAAAACAAGAGTAAAGCGTTATCACTTTTGATTTGGCAATGAATTCTTAGATACAACAGTAAGAGCAGAGGCAACAACAATGAAAGGATAAATAGTACTTCATTAAAATTAAAAACTTTTGTGTATTGGGATGCCTGGGTGGCTCAGCAGTTGAGCATCTGCCTTTGGCTCAGAGCATGATCCTGGGATCCAGGATCATGTTCCACATCTGGCTCACTGCAGGGAGCTTGCTTCTTCCCCTGCCTATGTCTCTGCCTCTCTCTCTCTGTATTGCTCATGAATAAATAAATAAATAAATAAATCTTAAAAAAAACTTTTGTGTATTAAAATGTATTATTAAGAAACTGAAAAGACAAACTACAGAAAGAGAAAATATATACATTAATATATTTGCTAAGGGATCTTTAATATATGGAAATATAAAAAATTCAAAAACTTAATAACAAAAATATTAAAACTGGGCAAAGAAGTTGAATACACAGTTCTCAAAAAAAATATACAAACACCTAGTGAGCACATGAGAAGTCCTTCAACACTAATCATTCAGGAAGTGTAAGCCTAAACCAGAATTGGATACTACTTTACACCTATTAGGATGGCTATAATAAATGTAAATTGAAAATAGCAAATATTGCAGTGCCTGGTTGGCTCAGTCAGTTGAATGTCTGACTCTGGATTTTGGCTCAGGTCATTATCTCAGAGTCATGGGATCAAGCCCCATGTTGGGCTCTGTGCTCAGTGAAGAGTCTGCTTGAGATTCTTCCTCTCCTTCTGCCTCTTCCCCTGCTTGCTCTCTAAATAAACAAACAAATCTTAAAACAAGAAAACAACAAATGTTGGTGAAAATGTAGAGAAACTCACATTGTTCATTATTGCACTGTTGGTGGGAATGTGAACTGGTGCAGCCACTCTGGAAAACTGTGTGGAGGTTCCTCAAAGAGTTAAAAATAGACCTGCCCTACGACCCAGCAATTGCACTGTTGGGAATTTACCCCAAAGATATAGATGCAATGAAACACCGGGACACCTGCACCCCAATGTTTATAGCAGCAATGTCCACAATAGCCAAACTGTGGAAGGAGCTTCGGTGTCCATCAAAAGATGAATGGATAAAGAAGATGTGGTTTATGTATACAATGGAATATTACTCAGCCATTAGAAACGACAAATACCCACCATTTGTTTCAATGTGGATGGAACTGGAGGGTATTATGCTGAGTGAAGTAAGTCAATTGGAGAAGGACAAACATTATATGTTCTCATTCATTCAGGGAATATAAATAATAGTGAAATGGAATATAAAGGGAGGGAGAAGAAATGTGTGGGGAGGAGGGCAGGGGGTGTGGGTGTGTGTGAATATTATTGTACATCATTAGTGTGAATGTAAAATGATGAAGCTGGTATAGAAATATTTTTGTGGTTTCTCAAAATGCTACACAGAATATTATATGAACCAGCAAGTCCACTGCTAGATATATAACCAAAAGCAGTGAAAACTGTGACTGAAACAGATATTTACATACCAATTTTTATTGTAGCCTGTCTTACAATATTCAACAACCTAAGTATCATTAAATAGGTAAAAAAATTATATATATATATATATATATATATATATATATATATATATATATATCTCCCATGGAAAATTATTCAGCCATAGAAAAGAATGAAGTTCTAATAATTCTACAAAATGGTTGAACCTTCAATACATTATGGTAGGTGAAATAAACTAGGCATAAAAGATGAATACTGCATGATTCCGCTTACATGAAATATCTAAAATACACAAATTTATAAAGACAGAATATAGATTAGAGTTTACCAGAGGCACCAGAGAATGGGAAATAAGAGCTATTGTTTAGTGGTTCAGAGTGACTGCAGTGGTGAAAAGGTGTTGGAACTAGGTAGTGCTGATGATTGTAGAACATTGTAAATGTAACCAATGCTATTTAATTTTATATTTTAAATTATTAAAATGGGAAACTAAGTTATATATTATTTTATGACAAAAACCTTTAAAATTTGCACTTTACTCAATTGTTATTATTTAGTTTTAAGAAATAAATAAGTCTAGTTAGAATCGCTTGCAGAACATGGTGATGTAGGAAGACTCTAAGGTCACCGTGTTCCACATTTACAATTAGGTATCATTCACCTCTAAGTCAATAAGCCAGAAAGCAATCTGAAAACTGGTAGGACAAACTCCACAACTTAATGTAGATAATAAGCCACATCTAAGAGTTTCAGAAATGCAGAAGCTGTGGTTGGGAGCTTCCACCAGGAGGGAGAGAGCTATGGTTCCAGAGAGGTGACAACACAAGGGAGCCCACACAAGGAAAACAAATCCTCATAACATCTGGCCTTGAAAATCAGAGAGACTGAATTCCATGAGTTTGTATAACCAGTGGGACTTGGAGCTTGGAGCATTAAAAGTCAATTGACTCAGCACTGGGTGAACCTGGAAAGCAAGTGATAGTGGGGTCCCTGCCCTTAAAGAGACAGGCAGCCTTAGGAGAAGTAACAGAAGTAGCAACTTGCACAGTGGAAGTAAGATCTGTTTATACTGTCTTCAGAGCGTGTTGGGTGACTTATTTGGGAACAAAAGGGACTGCCTGGATCATACTAACCCCCCACAGAGAGTAAGCACAGCACAAAATAGTCAGTCAGTGCAGAAGTTTGGGATGAAAGGAAAAGTTATTCAGACACAATAGGAGGATACAAGTAACATACTATGTTATAGGGAACCCCCATAGAGTGTCAGGTTCTGGTGAACAAGGGACACAGCACTGCAGGGTATTACACTACCTCTTCATAAAGCCAGTACTTTCAAGAGAGGAAGAGACAGCTGACTTCCCTAACACAGAGAAACTGACACAGAGAGGTAGACAAAATGAGGAGACAGAGTATTTTGTTCCAAAAGAAAGAATATGACAAAATCAAAGATCTAAGTGAAACAGAAATAGCATGCCTGATAGAGAATTTAAAATAATGATCATGAAAACACTCACAGTACTTGAGGAAAGAGTCTCCTCAGTGAGACCCTTAACAAAGAGATAAAAATAACATATCACAGATCAAGTACTCAATAAATGAAATTAAATGTATAATAGATGGGATAAATAGTAGGCTATAGGAAGAAGAAGAATGTATCAGTTACCTGCAGGATAGACTATTGGAAAGCAACTGAGAGACAAGCAAAAACAGTATAATGGGAATGACAAATAATTCAGTTATTCCACATAACGTAATGTTTGCATTATGGGAATTCCAGAAGAAGAGAGTAAAATACATGTATAAAATATGTCTGATGATATAATAGCTGAAAACTCCCCAAATCTAGGGAGGGAAACAGAGATCCCAATTCAGGATGCAGAGGTCCCCCAATAAATTCAACCCAAGGATGTCCACACTGGGACACATAGTAAAAATTTTCAAGATTGCAAGGAAAAAGAAGAAAAAGGAAACTCCATAAAATTATAAGCAGATTTTCATTGGAAACCTTACATGCTAGAAGGCAGTGGCAGTATATATTCGCAACGCTGAAAGGAAAAAATCTGCAGGAAATAATAGTTTATCAAGCAAGGCTATTATTCAGAATAGGAGAGATAAAAAGTTTCTCAAACAAAAAATGAAAGGAGCTCATGAAAACTAAAACGGCCCTATAAGAAATATTAAGAAGGACACTTTGAGTGGAAGGGAAAGACCATAAGTGAGAGTATAAAAAGAAAAAAATAGTAAAAATAAATATATCTGTAAAAATTAGACAAGGGATGCATAAAACAAAAGGATATATAATATGATACCAAATATGTAAAATGTGGAGAGGAATAAAGAATGAGATCAAAATTAGGTGACCATCAGCTTAATATATACTGCTATATGCAGAAGATGTTATATACAAACCAAATGATAACCACAAATCAAAATATGATAATAGATACAAAAAAATAAAGAGTAAAGAATCCAAGTATTCTGCAAAAGAAAACCAACAAAACATGAAAGAAAGATTAGGAATCTGAAAAAAAGAAAACCAACAAAACCTTAAAGCTAAAGAATCTCAATTGAAGCTCCAAAGAAGCACAAAGCATGTAACAAAATGGCAATAAATACATATCAACCAATAATTATGCTGAATTGAGATGCTTGGGTGTCTCAGTGGTTCAGCATCTGCCTTTGGCTCAGGGCATGATCCCGGAGTCCCAGGAACAAGTCCCACACCAGGCTTCCTGAATGGAGCCTGCTTCCTCCTCTGTCTGTGTCTCTCCCTCTCTCTGTGTGTGTCTCTCATGAATAAATAAATAAAACCTTAAAATAATAATAATAATAATAATAATAATAATAATAATATTGAATTGAAGAGACTAAATGCTCCAATCAATAGACATAATGTGTCACACTGGACCAGATGAACTTAACAGTTAAATTCATAACAATCCATCCTAAAACAGAAGAATACACATTCCTTTCAATGGCACTTGGAACATTCTTTAGAATAGATCACATATTAGGTCACAAAACAGGCCTTAACAAATACAAAAATATAGAAGTCATACTTGCACCTTGTCTAACACAATACTATGAAGCTAGACATCAAAAACAAGGAAATATCTGGAAAGACCACAAATAAAAGGAGGTTAAATGACATGCTACAAAACAATGAATGGATCAACCAGAAAATCAAAGAAGAAATTTAAAAATACATAGAAATAAATTAAAATGAAAACACAATGATCCAAGACCTTTGGGAAGCAGCAAAAGTGGTCCTAAGAGGGAAAAATATAGCAATACAGGCTTACATAAATGAGCAAAAAAAAAAAAATCTCAAATAACCAACCTAACCTTGAAACTAAAGGAGATAGGAAAAGAACAACAAATAAAGTCTAAAGCCAAGAGAAAGAAGGATATAATAAAGATTAGACCAGAGGGGTCTCTGGATGGGACAGACAGCTATCTGACTCCTGGTTTTGGCTCAGGTCCTGATCTCAGGTCCTCAGTTCGAGCCTGATGTTAGGCTCTAAGCTCAGAGAGGAGCTTGCTAAATTTTGTCTCTCTCTCTCCCTCTGCCCCTCCCTGCTCTTGCTCTTTCTTAAATAAATAAATAAATAAATAAATCTATCTTTAAAACAATAAAAATTAGAGCATAAAAAGGATATAGAAATGAAAAAAAATTATAGAACAGAGCAATGAAACCAGGAGCTGATTTTGAAAAAATCAATAACACTGATAAGCCTCTAGCCCGACTTATCAAAAAAGAAAAGAGTATGAACCCAAATAAATTCACAAATGAGAGAGTAGAAGTAACAACACCATAGAGACAAAAACAATTATAAAATAATATTATGGAAAACTGTTTGCCAATGAGTTGGACAACCTGGAAGAAATGGGTAAATCCCTAGAAACATATAAACTACTAAAATGGAAAGAGGAAGAAATATACAACTTGAACAGACTGATAAGCAGCAAACAAATTGAACCAGTAATCAAAAAACTCCCGACAAACAAAAGTCCAGAGGCAGATGACTTCATGGGAGAATTCAACCAAATATTTATTTGTTTGTTTGTTTTTAATTTCCTTTTTTTTAAATTGGAGTTCAATTTGCCAACATATAACACCCAGTGCTCATCCCAAACATTTAAAGAAGAGTTAATATCTATTCTTCTCGACTTGTTCCAAAACATAGACAAAGGAAAGGAAAGTTCCTAATTTATTCTATGAGGCCAGCATTATCCTGACACCAGAGCTAGATAAAGACTTCACTAAAAAAGAGAACCACAGGGCACTATCCCTGATGAATATGGACACAAAAATTCTCAATAAAATACTAGCAAACCAAATTCAATGATACACTAAAAAAAATCATTCACAATGATCACGTGGGATTTATTTTGGGGTTTCAAGGGTGGTTCGATATTTGCAAATTAAGCAATGTGATAAATCACATTACTAAAAGAAAGGATAAGAACCATATGATTATTTCAATAGATACAGAAAAGGCATTTGATAAATAAAGTACAACATCCATTCATGATAAAGAACCTAAACAAAGTAGGTTTAGAGGGAACATACCTCAATATAATAAAGGCCGTATGCAAAAACCCACAGCTAACATTATACTCAATGATGAAATTTGAGATTTTCTTCTAAGATCAGGAGCAAGACTGTCCACTCTCACCACTTTTATACAACATAGTAATGGAAAACTTAGCCACAGCAATCAGAAGAAAAGGAAAAGGCATCCAAATTGCTAAGAAGAAGTAAAACTCACTATTTTCAGATGACATAATACTATATATAGAAAATCCTAGGGGAACTAGTAGGCTTAGTCGGTTAACTGACTCTTGATTTCAGCTCACGTCACAATCTTGGGGTCCTGGGATCCAGTCCCACATCAGGGTCTATACTCAGGGGGGAGTTGTCTTGTCCCTCTGCCCCTCCCCCCACTCATGCTGTCTCTTTCTCTCAAGTAAATAGTTAAAATCTTTTTAAAAAAGAAAGAAAACCCTAAAGACTGAAAAACCTACCAGAATTGATAAATGAATTTACTAAAGTCACAGAATACAAAGTCAATATACTGAAAACTATTGTATTTCTATACACAAAAAAATGAAGTAGCAGAAAGAGAAGTTAAGAAAATAATACCATTTGTAAGCATAAAAAATACAATAGCTAATAATAAATTTAACGAGGTGAAAGACTCATCCTCTAAAAACTATAGAACACTGATCAAAAAGATGAGGATGACACAAATGACAGATATTCCATGCCCATGGATTGGAAATACCAATATTGTTATAATGTCCATACAGTACAAAGCAATCCACACATTCAATGCAGTCCTTATCAAAATACCAACAACATTTTTTACAGAACTAGGACAAATAATCCTAACATTTTTCTGGAACCACAAAAGATCCTGAGTAACAAAAGTGATCTTGAGAAAGAAGTATAAAGGTAGAGACATCATGATCCTAGATTTCAAGATATATTCCAAGGCTGTAGCAATCAAAACAATATGGTACTGGAGCAAATATAAACACAGAGATCAATAGATCAGAATAGAAACCCAGAAATAAACCTACAACTATCTTGTCAATCTTCAACAAAGCAGGAAAGGTTATCGAATGGGAAAAAGACAGCAACAAATGGTGTCAGGAAAATTGGAGAGCTACATGCAAAAGAATGAAACCGGATCACTTTCATACACCATACAAGAAAAAAATCAAACAAACTCAAAATGTATTAAAGACCTAAATGTCATATCTGAAACTATAAAATTCCTAGAAGAAAATATAAGCAGTAATTTATTTGACGTGAGTCATAGAAACATTTTTCTAGATCAAAACAAAAGCACCAAAGGACACTGTCAAGAAAACTAAACGGCAACATACTGAGTGAGAGAAGACATTTGCAAATGATATATTCTATAGGGGGTTAATATCTAAGGCACATAAAGAACTTATTACAAGTTAACTCCAGAGACATTTCAAATAACCCAATTAAAAATTGGCAGAAGATCTGAATAGGCATTTTCTGAAGAGGACAAGTAGATGACCAACAAACATATGAAGGATGATGAACATCACTCATTACCGGAGAATTGCATATTAAAATCACAATGAGATACCACTTTATACCTTCAGAATGGCTAAAAAAAATCCCACAAATAAGTATTGATGAGTATGTGGAGAAAAAGTACTCTTGTACACTGTTGGAGGGAATGTGAATTGGTATAACTACTGTCAGTAACAGTTTACAGACTCCTCAAATATTAAAAATAGAATTACCATACTATCTAGTAATTCCACTACTGCGTATTTACCTAAGGAAAGGTAAACCACTAATTCAAAAAAATATGTGCACACTTTTGTTAACTTCACCATTATTACAATAGCCATGTTGTGGAAGCAACCCAAGTACTCATCCATACATGAACGGATACAAATTATGTGGTATACAATGAAATACTACTCAACTATACACAAGAAAATATGTTCCTCACCATTTACCATCAGGGAAATGCAAATCAAAACTACTATGAGATATCACCTCACACCGTTAGAATGGCTAAAATCAACAACAAAAGAAACAACAGGTATTGGTGAGGATATGAAGAAGGGTAACTCTCCTACACTGGTGGTGGAAATGCAAACTGGTGCAGCCACTCTGGAAAAGAGAATGCAGACTCCTCAAAAATATTTTAAAAAGTTAAAATAGAACTATCCTATGATCCAACAATTGCACTTCTAGGTATTTACCCCAAAAATACAAGAACTTTACTGCAAAAAGATACATGCACCCTGATGTTGATAGCAACACTATTTACAATAGCTAAAATATGGAAGCAGGGATCCCTGGGTGGCGCAGCGGTTTGGCGCCTGCCTTTGGCCCAGGGCGCGATCCTGGAGACCCCGGATCGAATCCCACGTCGGGCTCCCAGTGCTTGGAGCCTGCTTCTCCCTCTCCCTATGTCTCTGCCTCTCTCTCTCTCTGTGACTATCATAAATAAATAAAAATTAAAAAAAAATATGGAAGCAGCCCAAGTGTCCATCAATTGATAAACTGATAAAGATGTGAGATATATATAAACAAAAGAATGGAATCTTGCCATGTGCAATGAAATGGATGGAGCTAGTGTATAATGCTAAGTGAAGTCAGTCAGAGAAAGACAAATACCATATGCTTTCACTGATATGTGAATTTAAGAAACAAAACAAACGAGCAGAAGGAAAACCGTAAAAAGAGTGAAATCAATAAACAGATTCTTAATTTTAGAGAACATACTGATGACTACCGAGAGGAGGCAGATGGGGATGGGTTAAATAGGTGATGAAGATTAATGAGTACACTTGTCACGATCAACACTGAGTAATGTATGAAATTGTTGAATCACTATACTGTACACCTGAAACTAATATAACACTTTTAACTAAATGGAATTAAAAAATAAACTTAAAAAGCCAAAAAATTGGGAAAAAATAACCTTATTTAGTAATTTTCAACAAAATAAAAATTTTAAACAGAAAAAAAAAGAATGAAATATTGCCATTTGCAACAACATGGGTGGATCTAACAGCATAATGCTAAGTGAAATAAGTCAGTCAGAGAATGGTAAATACCATTTGATTTCACTCATATGTAGAATTTAAGAAATATAACAAATAAACAAGGTAAAAAAAAAAACTTACAAACTAAAAAAAAAAAAAAAGTACTTTTAAATACAGAGAAGAAACTGGAAGTTACCAGAGGAGAGGTGAGAGAGGGGATGGGCAAAATAGATAAAGGGGATTAACAGTACTTTTATCTCAATGAGCACTGAAAAATATATAGAATTTCTGAATCATTATATTGTACATCTGAACTACCATAACACTGTTAATTATACTTGAATTTTTTTTAAAAAAAGAAAGTGGGCAAAAGAGATGAACAAACACTTCAGTGATGAACATATACAACAAACAATTCTTAATCACTTTATCTTAGAACTCTGTTTTCTAAGCAAAGTCTAATGAGACAATGGAGCATATTTGGAACAGAGGAAATATGCACAATATATGTGTCTACTGTGTCTTGCCACTCCTTTTGCATATAGCTTTGTGATGGCTCATGAGTATAGAATTCTGTTGGACCCACACTCTGTGAAAGATCAATAAGAATCAAAACAAGTACAAGTTATGTGAGTTCTATCAGTAGGAATGAGCGAGCCTAGCCACTTAACTTTCACACCAGAACTTGTTGCAAAATCAGAAAAAAGGCAATGATAAGAACAACAAAGGAACTGAATATTATTTCTTACGCATTTGATTACTTGTATTTGCAAACCACCTTCACTAAAAACGATCATGTTGAATAAAAGGAAAATATAGGGCAATTTGTAAATCCATTTCTTTCTAGTTTCCTTATTCATCAGGAATCCCAAAGTATAAAGAGTTAGTAGAATGTAAGCCTATCAAGAAGTAAAATCAAGGGACGCCTGGGTGGCTCAGAGGTTGGGCACCTGCCTTCAACCCCGGGGTGTAATCCTGGAGTCCTGGAATAGTCCCACATCGGGCTCCCTGAATGGAGCCTGCTTCTCTTTCTCCCTGTGTCTCTGCCTCTCTGTGTGTGTCTTTCATGAATAAATAAATAAAATCTTTAAAAAATAGAAATAAAATAAAAACAATGAATTAGTGTTGTGCAGCATTTCCAATACTCCCGTAAGAACGAAACACATATGTCTGTACGAACAATAAAATACGAATTGAGTAATGCATATGACTTTGCATATGATATATGTTTACATTTAATATGGCATTACAAAATACAAAAACGAATGCTAAAATTCATGCTAATAATTTATTTTTAATTTTATTTATTCATAACAACAAATAGGAAATTAAAAAAAAAAACATGACAAGTCCAGTGAGAGACCACAGAACATAGGGAAAAATTACATTTTAGTAAACTTACTGACGAATTTCCTCCTGCAATTTGGACAAATTTCCATTTTTATTGATCCTTGGAAATGTAGCTAGAGAAAATTCCTTTGTTTTGTGGCTACATAGCTAAAACTACTATCTGGTTAATCTGCCCCTTTGTTTACAGGCAATTCAAATTTTTCCTCAGAAAGAAAGCTCAATTATCCAATTCTAAATGTCTGCCAGTATGCCTTCCAGATTTCTCCAGTACTTAAGTGATGTTTGAAGCTAAGACTGATTTTTCCCCCGTCATTTCAACTCAGACCTGCCTCATTCAGGTTAACTTAAGGCAATCACTTCTGCAGATAGTATGAGTACAAACCTTAGTTGCTAATAGTACAAACTATGCAATCAACTGGATCTGGAATTTAACCTTTTCTTCACTCCTCCTTTGCTGGGGTTTCCTGAGCAAATTATCTATCCTTTAAATCTGTTTGTTAAACCCCACACTCAGAGATTATGATTCAATAGGTCTGGTGTAGGGGGCAAGGAATCTGACTTTTAATAATTATTCCATGTGACTCTGATGTAGCTAGTCTATATACTGGTGTTTGGGAATCCTTGGATTTGATCATTTTTATGAAATATACAGACTCCTCAGGTCCTTGCTGTGCACGTATTTTAGAATAATGTACGCTTTATTCTCTTAAACAGGAGTCAAATGTTCCATTATATCATAATCCTCACTAGCATGTTATATAGGAAGAAGCAAGTCTTTCTTGAACTGATCAAAAGCCAAAACAATGATCTTATTATAAGGTTATATAATTTTCCTGTGGTAGCAAGTAATACTACATAGTTCTGGTAAACAATACTGCACACACATGTGCACACACACAAAAGATGAGTATGTGACAAGAAAAGCATCCTTCCAAAAACAGTTAGCAATATATTGAGCTCTTTTGTTCTAGTATATGAAGTTGATAGAAATAGTCTGGTACAGGAATAAAATGCAAAATACCAATGTGTGTGTGTATGTGTGTGTGTGTGTACATGGACACACATGTGTGTATGTGTGTATGTGTGTTGGGGGTAGGTAGGTAATTGGAGATTAGTAACACATAATTCATTTGTGACTGTCAGTTACACCTTCAATTGGAAAAAATATCTTAATAAAAATTGATCAATTTTACATTTCTCTGGAAAGACAGCCTTAGAAGGAACAAAAGAGGCTTTGGAGGTAGAGATGGAGGGGAAGAAAGAAGTATATTTTTAAAGCAGACCTGAGTTGTGTGTGGGAAAAAGAAGATATCATGGTAAATTGTTGTTGATGGGGAAATAATTCAAACAGCTAGAGAATAATCTAAGGAGAACTAAAATGAGAAAAGGGCACAAAAAGTAAACTGGGATGTACCTTTGCAATTTTAGCAAAAGCCCTTGCAACAGAAAGCTTGAGAGTGCTCCTTTTAGTGCTCCTTCCATGACTTACTGCTACCTGATTGTGATGATTGCTTTAATTAAAGAGCATTACAAGAACACGTGGAGTACTTAATTGTGCCTGTTACCATTCTCTAATATTTCCATATTTATTATTTGGTCCCAAACAGTTCATTATTAATAATTAATATTTACTTCATACTTTCTTATTGAAGTTGTTGTCAGAGGGATGGTAAGGTTGAGTTTTAGTGTCAATAATTTTGCCAATTTGTCCTGTCTGTTTATGCTCTGTTAGTTTCCCAGTTATTTCATATCTCCTGCAGCTATACTCCTATGTTGGATGCATCAAAGCTGCTCAAAAATTAGTAGTTCAGCATCTCAAGCAAAGTAGAAACCCATGGCCTTATTACATGACTGCACATTACCTGCATGGAAGAACAAGAAGATGATGCAATGGCTATTTTCCCATGATATACTTCCGTCTCAAACACAGATGTGCTGGTCAGATACAAGACAGGAAGCTACCTTTTGATTATTGTTTCTTTTTCATGTTCTTTTTTATATCAATAACTTTTTTCATATCTTTTATTTTTCATAATGTAATTATAAGCCTTATCTTTAAAATATCACATGAGAGTAAGTCATTACAGAAATACGTTTAAGAAAACAATTCAGAACCACTGATGCTAACCTCTGTCCAAGTTAATAATTAAGAAGCTCTACTTCAAGGGGGGGCAGAAAAAAATGCCCTATCTTATAAATTGGTAGGTTGAGTTTCAGGTTCAGGAACATTTCTTTCAAGGCAAATGTAAAACTAAATATATGAAATGGACATTTTTAAGATTTTGTATCAATGTAGTAATTAAAAGGAATTTAAGTTTTTATTTAAATTCCAGTTAGTCAACATACAGTGTAATATTATTTTTAGGTGTAGAATTTAGTAATTCAACAATTAGATACAAGATAAATTCTTGATTTCTTGAATTATTTTGTTATTTCTCTGAAAGACTTGGGGTCATAAAAACCCGAGGACTTTGAAATGTTAGATAATATGAGCACACATATTTCTTTTTTTTTTTTGAGCACATATTTTTCATTATGAATTTTGAAGATTTGAAGATGATTGACAGATGGCTCTGGGAAGTCATAGTATATTTGTCCCTCATAGATGGGGGAAAAAGTGATGTTAATATTGGTATCAGGTTTGTGTCCATATCTCCATTACTACTTTTTCATAATACCACATTCCTGGATACAAGGAAACGAGATGATACATAACTTATAGATGCCTGACATGACTTTAGGGTCTTTGTTAATGTTGATCATTTAGCTACTTTATCCTTCCTGTCAGATTTATATCTAGCCCATCTGTATTGCAAAGCCAGGGAAGTCTTAAGATATTTCTTGAGTGACAGGTTGGGAGTGATATTTTTTGCTTGTATTACTTTCATGAGGGTCAGGAGTAATTGTTTTCATTATGAAGTGTACTGCACAGGAAAAACACATTTTTTTTCTTTCTTGTATTCTTCACATGTTCTTTCTTTCTTTTTCTTTCTTTCTTTCTTTCTTTCTTTCTTTCTTTCTTTCTTTCTTTTTTTCTCTTTCTTTCTTTCTTTCTTTCTTTCTTTCTTTCTTTCTTTCTTTCTTTCTTTCTTTTTCATTTGCCCTCTTCCTTCCTTCTTCCTTTCCTTCCTATCTTTCATTCTTTTTTTCATTCCTTGAAGTTGATTCTATGTGCCATCAACACATGACAATCACAAAGGAAAAAAGGTAGAAAATAGAAAGTGGCTTCATATAAATAGTGTTCTTCTCAAACATTATGCCCTGTTTTTCTATGAGACTGCCACTTCTAATCACTTATTTCATTTTTATTTCATATTTTTCTTGATCTGATATTGTCATTTACAATATTATTAGGGACAGGCAGGGAATGAAATTTAATGCTGAAAAGTTTCAGATTTCCAGTGCCCACTTTACTCAGAAAGAAGAATAATTTAAAGACGTTTTTATTAAAGATTTTATTTATTTATTCGTGAAAGTCACAGAAAAAGAGAGGCAGAGACATAGGCATAGGGAGAAGCAGGCTCCATGCAGGGAGCCCCATGTGGGACTGAATCTCAGAACTCTAAGATCACACCCTGAGCTGGAGGCAGGCACTCAACCACTGAGCCACCCAGGCATCCCAGATTTAAAGACTTCTGTGATTGCTGTTTTCCATGTTAAACTGACTTTAGCTTCTCTCTCTCTCTCTCTCTCTCTCTCTCTCTCTCTCTCACACACACACACACACACACACACACACACACATTCTGTTCTTGATACTTATTTCCATATTTTCTTTTTTCCCCATTCTGTGTTGCTTATTTAATGATAAAAAACAAGGTAGGAAAATATAGCTGCTCTTTCTGTTATTGACTGCTCCATTGGCTATCAGATGCCTTGGTTTTCAGAGATATATGAAATCAATCTTTTTCCTTAATGCGGTTTTGAGTATGGTATTAGCAACTGCCAATCTCTCACTAGATCTTTTGCTCTGAAGGAAAAAAATAATTTAAATAATAAAAGAATAAAAGGTGTCAAGTGTCCGCCTCAGTGTCCGTCACCCATTCCCCTCCAACACCCGCCCTCCTCCCCTTCCACCACCCCTAGTTCGTTTCCCAGAGGTAGGAGTCTTTATGTTCTGTCTCTATTGGTCTTTAGAACACTGTTTTTGTTGTTGTTGTTTTAGTTTGTTTGTTTTTTGCAAATGAGCAGAAATAACCTTTCATGATGATTTTGGCACTATATCTCCATTAGTGGAACTGAAAGAAAAAAGAATAAAACAAAGAAATGCATGGAGTTTCATCAATTTGGTCCAAAAGAGGTACATGTCCAAATGTCACTTATCCTTTAGTTTCATTTAATCTAAGAAGTATCCCATAACCACCCCAGCCTTCACAAATCTCTGCTTTCTCCAAGTTCTTGTATTGTAGGCAGTATGACTTCATAGCCTGGCTAAACACAGTAACCATTCTAAGCCATCTTTCCATGACAGGTCACCTGATATGTGGAAAAATATTGATTAGGTAAATTTATAGCTATGGAAATAAACAATAAACGATGCTCTACATATTGGTTTGCTTTCAACTAATAATTGCCTTTTAATCAAGGTATGCTATACTGTCCATGGTTGTAACAATTGATTATTTGAATGGTAAGGAGAATATTTGAGAAGAACTGAGATGCGTGTACTTCAAACTAATATTTAAATATCCTTGGTATTTTCCCACCAGCATTTTTCACAGAGCTAGTACAAACAATACCAAAATTTTATGGAACTACAAAAGTCCACGAATAGCCAAAGCAATCTTTAAAAAGAAAAGCAAATCTGGAGGCATCAAAATCCCAGACTTCAAGTTATATTATAAAGCTACAGTGATCAAGACTGTATGCTACTAGCACAAAAAAGACACAAAAATCAATGGAACAGAATAGGAAAAAAAAACTGAAATTAACCCATTGTCATATAGTTAAGTAATCTTTGACAAAGCAGGAAAGGACATGTGGGGGGATGTCTTATCAACAAATGGGAAAACTGGACAACCACATACAAAAGAATGAAATTGAACCATTTTATTACACCATACACCAAAAGATATTCAAAATAGATTAAAGGCCTAAATGTGAGACCTGAAAACATAAAAATACTAAAAGAGAGCACAAGCAGTAACCTCTTCGAATCAACCATAGAAACTTCTTTCCTAAGGCAAGGGAAACCAAAGCAAAAGTAAAGTACTAGGACTTCATCAAAATAAAAAGCGCAAGGAAGGAAACAATGAACAAAACTAAAAGGCAGCCTAAAGAATGGGAGAAGATATTTGCAAATGGCATATCTGATAAAGAGTTAGTGTCCAAAATATCCAAAAAACAAATAATCCAATTTAAAATGGGCAGAAGACATGAATAGACATTTTTTCCAAAGAAGACATCCAGATGGCCCACAGACATATGAAAAGATGCTCAACATTGCTGATCATCAGGGAAATACAAATCAACAATACAATGAGATATCACCTCTCAACAGTGAGAATGGCTAAAAATCAACAACACAAGAAACAACAGGTATTGGTGAGAATGTTGACAAAAGGGAACCCTTTTGTAGTGTTGGTGGGAATCCAAACTGGTGCAACCACTTTGAAAAACAGTATGGAGATTCCTCAATAAGTTAAATTAGAACTATCCTACAATCCAGCAATCACACTACTAGGTATTTACCCAGAGAATACAAAAATACTAACTCAAAAAAGAATGCACCCCAATATTTATAGCAGCATTATCAACAATAGCCAAATTATGGAAAGAGCCCAAATGTCCATCAACTTATGAATGGATAAAGAAGTGCTGTATAAGAGCACCTAGGTGGTTCACTGGGTTAAGCATCTACCTTCAGCTCAGGTCATGATCTCAGAGTCCTGAGGTTTAGCCAGCATCAGACTCTGCAATCAGAGGGGAATCTGCTTGTCCCACTCCCTCTCCCTCTGTGCGGCACTCGCACTCTCCCTCTCTCAAATAAATTAAATAATTAAAATAAAATAAAATAAAATAAAATAAAATAAAATAAAATAAAATAAATAAAATAAAATAAAATAAAATAAAATAAAATAAAATAAAATAAAATAAAATAAAAAACAGGAATGCTCCAGCACTGTTCCTGGGAATTTGAACTGATGCAGCCACTCTGGAAAACAGTTCAAAACAGTTTAACATCAAAAAGTGAAAAATAGAACTACCCTATGATCCAGAAATTACACTACTAGGAAACCCAAAGGATACACAGATACTAATTTGAAGGGATACATGCACCCCAATGTTGATAGCAGAATTATCAACAATAACCAAATTATGGAAAGAGCCCAAATGTCCATTGACTGATGAATGGCAAAGGAAGATATGGTACATACATACACACATACACACACACACACACACACACACACACACACACACACACACACATACTGAAGTATTAGCCATAAAAAAGAATGCAATCTTGCCATTTCCAACAGTGTGGATGGAGCTAGAGAGTATTATGCTAAGTGAAATAAGTTAGAGAAAGACAAATAACATGATTTCACTCACCTGTGGAATTTAAGAAACAAATGAGCAGAAGGAAAAAAAGAGAGGCAAATAAAGAAACAGAGGTGAATAAAGAAACAGACTCTTAACTATAGAAAACAAACAGGGTTACTGGATGGTAGAGGGACAGGTCTATGGGTTAAATGGGTGATAAGGAGGGCACTAGTACCGATGAGTACTGAATATTGTTGTAAGTAATAAATCACAAAATTCTACACCTGAAACTAATATTACATTGTCTGTTAACTCACTGGAATTTAAATAAAAATTTGAAAAAAGGGAGAAAAAAGGAAGAAGGAGCAAATGACCATATACAAGTTAACACTTACCTATACTGGCTGACAGATGAAAAGCATACTTCTTTTATAAGTTTCAAGCCAGTCACTTGACTTTAGTTTTTGTAGGTCTCAGCCATCTAATCCAACTCTGCCTCTTCATAAAAGACTTAATCAACTCTGGAACGTGATGCTTCCAGCTTTGCTTTTCTTTTACAAGGTTCTTCAGCTACTTATGGTCTTTTTTGGTTCCATACAAATTTTTAGAATTGTTTGCTTTAGCTCTGTGAAAAATGCTGCTGGTATTTTGATAGGGACTGCAATAAATACTTGGATTGTTTTAGGTAGCACAGACATTTTAACTATATTTGTCCTTCCAATCCATGAGCATGGAATATCCTTCCATTTCTTTGTGTCTTCTTCAATTTCTTTCATGAGTATTCTATTGTTTTTAGAGTACAGATCTTTTACCTCTTTGGTTAGCTTTATTCCTAGCTATCTTATGGTTTTGGGTGCAATTGTAAACAGGATTGATTCCTTCATTTCTCATTCTATTTCTTTATTGGTTTATAGAAATGCAACATTTTGTACTGTGGGTTGATTTTGTATTCTGCAATTTTACTTAATTCGAGTATCAGTTCTAGCAATTTCTTTGCAAACACTTTAGTGATCAAAACAGTATGGTGCTGGCACAGAAGTAGACATATAGATCTATAGAACAGAATATAAAACCCAGAAATGGATCCACAATTATATGGTCAATTAATCTTTGACAAAATAGGACAAAATATCAAATTGGAAAAAGTCACATAAAAATGGTATTGGAAGAACTGGATAGCAACATCTAGAATAATGAAACCAGACCACTTTCTTACACCATATGCAAAAATAAATTCAAAATGGATTAAAGATCTAAATGTGAGACCTACAACTATAAAAATCCTAGAGAATACAGATAATAACATATTTGAAATGGGCCATAATAACTTCTTTCTAGATATATCTCCTAAATCATGGGAAACAAAAGCAAAAATAAACTATTGGGAGTTTATCAAAATGAAGTTTCTCCCCAGTGAAGGGAACAATCAATAAACCTAAAAGCCAACCTACAGAATGGGAGAAAATATTTGCAGATCACATATCTGATAAAAGGTTAGTATCCAAAATATATTTAAAAAACATATAAAATCAACACCCACAGACAAATAATCCAATTAAAGAATGGGCAGAAGACACATGAATAGACATTTTTCCAATCAACAACACAAGAAACAACAGATGTTGGCAAGGATGCAGAGAAAAGCAAACCCTCTTGCACTGTTTGTGGGAATGCAAGCTGGTGCAGCCATTCTGGAAAGCAATATGGAGGTTCCTTAGAAAGTTAAAAATAGAACTAGCCTAGGATCCAGCAATTGCACTACTAGGTATTTTACCCAAAGAATACAAAAATATTAATTCAAAGGGATAGGTACATTCCATTATTTATAGCAACATTATCAAATTATCTACAGTAGTAGCCAAATTATGGAAACAGCTCAAGTGCCCATCAACTGATGAATGGATAAAGATGTGACATATATACTAATATATATTAATCACATCGTCTTTGTATATATTACATTATATATATGCATATATGTTATATATTATTCTCATGAATAAATAAATAAAATCTTCAAAAAATAAAAAATAAATAATAAGCTATTGGCTTTGGTTTTTCATAACAGAAAAATATATTTGTAACTAAACTAAATCGCTTCAATCAGAGAACATACAAAACCCTCTGGCTCTCTTTTACTTAGATAATATCCAATGTCTGATGGCTGATTTTGGTGACAGGTAAATTTGATTAATTTAAAGTGATTCCATACACACACAATCCATACATTCCATTTTGCCATTTTTTAAAATTATTTCTGTAGATACTTAAAGGGTACTTCAATCTCTTTACTGTACCTCTAGCTAGTTGCCTACATTTGCTGGGAACTATTTTTTTAAAGATTTTATTTATTTATTTATTTATGAGAGAGAGAGAGAGAGAGAGAGAGAGAGAGAGAGAGAGAGAGAAGCAAGCTCCATGCAGGAAGCCTGACCTGGGACTGGATCCAAAGTCCCCAGGATCATGCTGGGCTGAAAGCGGCGCTAAACCGCTGAGCCACCAGGGCTGCCCTGTTGGTAACTATCTGACAAGGAAAGAAGTCACATTAAGGTCAAGTAGTGATAATTATGACCTCTCTGGCTAGTTGAGTCTACACACAAACAGTGAAGTGGATAATTGATGTAACTATTAGGATTATTTAAAAAAATAACTATTGTTTTTATGTTTCAGATGAGTGTGTTTTGAACTGAATTACCTATCTAATTGCTTCAATTTTTCACTACACTTTGTACAGGGTGCCCCACAAGGTGTTAAGTGCTAAGCTGATGAATATCTGTGTCCAAGTTTATTGTTTACTCCTTTAATTTACTTATTTTTACACTAGTCTGACTTTTTTTAATTAGAGAACAAGCAGAGGGGAGGCAGAGGGAGACAGAAAGAAATAATCTTAAGCAGGCACCCACACTCAGCACAGAGCCCGACTTGGGTGGCTCGATCTCATGACCCTGAGATCAGGACCTGAGCCAAAATCAGAAGTCAGAGGCTTAACTGACTGAGCTTAACCCATGTGCCCCAAGCCTGACATTTTAGAAAACCAAGTCCTCAGGAGGAGTTCTAAGTTATTTTTAGACTTAGAGATTTGAATTCCAATGTGACCTTGGGAAATTATTGGTATTTCTCAGTACCCTATGGAAAATTTAATAATCTCATATGACTCTTCCAGTTTTGACATTCTGTGAATAATTTTGTCTCATCAATCCAGGATTAGAAAAGTCTAGACAAATAGTAAAGTTTAGTGTAAGGCCACTTATCTCCATATAGCCAACATCCATACTGATAATATTGGACACTGACAGTCTGTGGCTGGATCCTCACATCCATAGCTACAGTCCAAGAAACAATCTCCCCATTGCTATAGAGCTTATCTGGCTGCTTTCCTATTCTGAAAATTTGGAGGAAACACTATAATTTTCAAGAGCAAAATATCCCCATGTGTTTCTGCATATATACACCAAAATGTCTGCTGCTGCTATTCCTGTAAAGCATTTTCTTTCCAGAGCAGGGACAGTTAACAAACTACAGAAACTTCCTGCAAGGAACATCAAGAGGAAAGTAAAAGGTGAAAGAGTCTAGTGGAATTGCCTGGAGATGTCAAATACTTATTAAAATGAAACTGTCAAATGGATTTTCAAAGGGATGTGTCTCAGAAACCTATTAATGAGTTGACTTCATTTTCTATGCCAATTACTTGGAGTCCATATTTCTACAGTAACGTGCTATCAGGCTCTCATGTAAACACTATCAACTGCTTGATTAACTATTCTTATGGAACTAAGCTAACTCAATAGCTGAGTTAGGTTTTACTTGCAGATATAAGACTGTATTGGTAGATTGCTCACATGTTATAAAGGCAGGAAACATTTTGAGCTTCTTTTTTTCTTTTGTGCTTTTTTCCCTTTACCTGTAAGAATGGTTTTATTTTATTTCTATTGTTGCAATCCCTTTGAAATGGAGATACCCAATGGCTGCTCAGTTTTCTCTCCCACCAACCCCTGGATCAATGTGCCACGCCTTCTGAAAGGAGATGGGAAGTCAAGTAAGGCATCTGTCTTTCTGACAACCCCATGCACAGTGGATGAAGGACCCCAAAGGGTGACTGCACACTAGGACTTACTCCTGGATTGGGAGTGGTGGATGGGTAAAAGGCTCACTCTTGCACAAAGGGCTCCAAACTCTAATTTTCTACTGGAATCCATTAATTATAGGTCAGTTCTGCTGGAAAGATAGCCAACCACCCAATTTTAGGTGGCATCCAAGTTGCCCACTGTCAAGCAATGACCATGTTAATAGGACTTCCTAATTTGAGCTTGCTATGGTGGCTCAAACCCTATATAGGGGTTGGGAAATCTTGATACAGGACAACTCTGTCATTACTTCACTCTGTGATTGTGAATAAGTCCCCTTAATCTCTGACCTTCAATTTATTCATTAGTAAGATGAGAGGGTTATTTTATTTTTAAAGCCCTTTCCAATGTTAAAATTCTGTGCATTCAGTGAAAATTTTGCTCCCTAGGGAATATTTGGCAATATCTAGAGACGTTTTTGATGGTCATGACTGGGAGGGGTGTTATTGGAATCTAGTAGATAGAGGCTAGAAGTGCTGCTAAACATTCTACAAAGCACAGGACATCCTCAAAAAAAAAAAAAAAAAGAATTTTCCATCCCAAGATGTCAATAATGACAAGGTTGAGAACTTCTGGTTTATATGAAAGATACACTATTTCTTTGGTTTCATATCAATTTCTCATTTTTTTCTAACAATAGGGTAAGTGCTGATAATATTAGAATTAAGGCTTAATGACCAAATCAAAACACAGAAGATGTTGACTAATGTTTCTGTTGAATTATGTTGTCTGGAAATGGGAACATCTGTCTCCTGTAATCATTTGTTTGGCAAGATAGGAAGAGAATGAATAAGTGTACTTATAAATGTTTTTCTTGCATAACATATGTAGAAGCATATGAAGTTAGGACTATGTTTTCCTGGGCTAATAATTGAGTAATTTTTCCACTGGTGAACTTTATTGTATTGGTGGAATTCTGAAAGTGGTGGTGATGATTGCTTTGCAACCATATTTTTATATAGTAAGCGAACAGTGATTTAACAAAAGTAGTCATCACTATCAGTAATAACATGAGGAAGTACAAGCAGCATAATACTAGCTAACTCTAAGACTTCTTTATTAGCTAATTAACAAATTCATTTATTCAGTAATTTTTATTAAAATCTTACAATTTGCCATGCTTTCAGAGACTACAGTGATTAATAATAATGATACTGGGGATCCCTGGATGGCTCAGTGGTTTAGCGCCTTCCTTCGGCCCGGGACGTGATCCTGGAGACCCGGGATTGAGTCCCGCATCAGGCTCCCTGCATGGAGCCTGCTTCTCTCTCTGCCTATGTCTCTGCCTCTCTCTCTCTGTGCGTCTCATGAATAAATAAATAAAATCTTTAAAAAAAATAATAATGATACTAACAATAACCCTAGGTAAGTCTGTTTGCATTCTAATATTTGTAGTGAGATATACACAAATAACTAAAACAAATTTGTAATTATAAATGTGATAGCCACAAAGAATTTATAGAGTGTCATAGGTTGTAAAACAAAAGACAAAGTTATTCAAGAGTTCAGGGAAGAGATTGTTTTTGACTGGGGTGGCCAGAAAGTTTTTGTGCAATTGGTTATTATTGATCTGGGTTTTATTCACATGGTATTGGGTACCCAACTTGGAATTTGGGTTGCTATTATCTGTTATGTAGTGAATACACAAATGGGGGAAGGTAATTCATTCCTGGAATCAGATTTCTGTAATATGATGATGTATAGACAGAGCTTTTTTGATTGTAAATATCAGAAGGCCATCTCAAACTAACTTAAGCCAAAGTTTGTAATAAGAATCTAGGGATATCTCCTAGAAACTGAGGACAAAAATTAAAGAAAAAAGAAAAATGAGGCATGTGTGCAAAAAAAAGCAGAGACTAAAGATGTGTTTTGATTGAATTTCAGACTGGTTCCAGAGGTTCCTGAAACCCAGCTGCATTTCTTCTGAATCCCAAAAACTGTAGCCTTATTTGGTTTTTGTACTCACTCTAGATTAATCAAGTATGAATAGAAGTGGTAATACACATTTTACTCACAAGTCAGCTCTCTCTGTTGCTATGAATGGAGTTGGAGTAATATGACAATTTCCAGAAGGAAAGCATTCTGTAGGAATAGGAGAGATGTATACTGAAAATAAAGTGTCCACCAGACCTAGTTAGCTCTAAGCATTTTGCATGGCTTCATCCAATCCCCTTTGAAATTAAATGATATACCTTACATTTATAGAATCATATATGCCACCTGATTTGTATGCATATATATTGTCTTACTTAAACTTCAATAGTCTTATGAAGAAAGCACTTTTATTATCACAGTACTTCCAGATGAGTAGGCTTAGTATTAAAGAGGTAAAAATAACTTACCAAGCTAATATACATATCTGATAAGTTAGGGAGCCAATATTCAAACATAGATGCTTGGATTCAATCAACTAGACAATAATGCCTCAGACATTTTTGTGAAATAGGTACAGGGCTGCTGATTCATAAGCATATGATCAGTACAGTCACACAAGGCCACATACTCAGCAGGTCCCCATGCCTGGGTTTAATGTTCCATGGTCATTGTCTTGAAATTCTTAATACTTTTACCTTTGAATTAGTGTTTTGCAAATGATGTATAATGGGACAGTGGAACATGTGCTAGGGGAATAGTTCTGTTCTATTGATCTATGTGTGGATTTTTGTGCCAGTACCATACTCTCTTGATCACTACAGGCTTATAATATAACTTAAATTCCGGAATTTAAGTAAAGATGATGACTCCACCTTTACTTTCCTTTTTCAAGGTTGCTTTAGCTATTCAGGGTCTTTTGTGGTTCCATATAAATTTTAGGATTGTGTGTTCTAACTGTGAAAAATGTTGTCGGTATTTTGATATGGATTTCTTAAAAATACAAAGGTTGCTTTGGGTAGTATATATATTTTAACAATATCTGTTCTTTGAATCCATAAAAATGGAATATCATTCCATTTCTTTTTGTCATCTTCATTTTCTTTCTTCAGTGGTCTATAGTTTTCAGAGTACAGTTCTTTTACCTGTTTGGTTATGATGATAAGTATGAATCTTTTCAATTTTGTTGCAATTGTCAGTGGTTTATTTTCTTTATTTCTCTTTCTGCTGCTTCATTATTGGTGTATAGAAATGCAACAGATATCTGTTGAAATATTAAAGACATTTATGGAGAAAATATATTTTTATTTTACTTATTTTATCTCCCACTTCTTTTCATATTAAATAAAATCCATTTGTAATATCATTTAGAAGATGTGAGAATATTTCAAATGTTAAAGCCAACACAGTACAGAAAAAAACATATTTCTGAGAAGCCAGGAGAGTCTTTAAAATTTAACTTCTAGGGGATCCCTGGGGGGCGCAGCAGTTTAGCGCCTGTCTTTGGCCCAGGGCGCGATCCTGGAGACCCGGGATCGAATCCCACATCGGGCTCCCGGTGCATGGAGCCTGCTTCTCCCTCTGCCTGTGTCTCTGCCATTCTCTCTCTCTCTCTCTGTGACTATCATAAAAAAAAAAATTAACTTCTAAATGTCAAAAAACAAATGTGGTTTTGCTACTTGTCCTTTCATAGATTTAACCTAAAGACTTTTGTTTTTTGCAATGAATGTAAAGTCTTGATCAATTTGACAACCAATCTCTAATTTTCCAACTTTAAAATGAGGGTAATGATACCTATGTTATATTTGGATTGGTAAAGGATTCTATATAATATATTTAAAGCATGTTGCACAGCGCCTAATACTTGATATGTAATCATTACAAGTTGTTTTTGTTATTCACTTATTCAATGCATTATTGAATATTTATTATATGTATCTATTATATTAATCTATGATAGCTCAGTCATGCCTCAGTTCTGAGCAAGTAAAGTACAGTCCCTGACACCAGTGTCTAGTAAAGAGTATTTAATTTGAGACAGATAAGTAAAAGTACTATTTTAGATTTGATAAATTGAAAGTAATTATGTAACAAAATAACAAAATTAATAAATAATTAATTGTAATATTTGTATTTTCCAAACCTAAGGCTTTATGCAGAAGCCTTAAATTGGCTTTAAATTATAAAGATATAACAGATTTTGGGAAACCACCAATTTTCAGTCTTTGACTATCACCATGGGGAGGCAAGATAGTACAGAGGTTAAGAGCACAGACTTTAAAGCCACATGTCCAGATCTGAAGCTTACTCTAGCATATTTTAGTTATATGTCCTTAGATAATTTCCACAATCTATCTGACCTAATTTTCCTCATCCACAAAATGAGGTTGGAAATAATGCCTACATTTTAGGATTATTATGAGAATTAAATGAGCTAATATATGTAAAATACTTAGAATAATGGTGTATAAGTGCTGTATAAACACTAGCTGCAGGGCGCCTGGGTGGCTCAGATGATTAGGTTTCTGCCTTTGGCTCAGGTTGTGATCCCAGGGTCCTGGGATCAAGGCCCACATCAGGATCCCTACTCCACAGAAAGCCTGCTTCTCCCTCTCCCTCTGCCTGCCAGTTTGCCTGCCACTCTGCCTACTTGTGCTCCGTCTCTCTCTCTCTCTCTCTCTCAAATAAATAAATAAATAAATCTTAAAAAATAAGTACTAGCTGCTATTGGTTATATAAGAAATATAAGCTGTGACTTCATTAAAACCACACCTCTGTGATAAACATCTGATATAAGAGTGGGAAAAATAGGAATCTTTTCTATGACTATTCTTCATTGGAAAGTAGATGGGCTTGTGGGGTAGGGGCAGAAAAATACAGATAATCCTCTTTTAAAATAAGATAAATACTAAGATGGTATCTGATCCAAGAATGGTGAATAGTTCCAGTGAAGGGATGGTCTTCCAATGGTCTAGGGAGGAGAAAGAAATAAATGTTTAGGTGATAGGTGGGCCTTGGCAAGGAGCTATAGGACTTAGACAGCCAAGAGTAACTATGGAACATGTCCAGAGATAAGCATCTAAGATCAATTTTACCCTCTTCGATTTTTTTTTCAGTGAAACCTATAGGTCTTCAGTGTGAGAATTTTGTTATTCATTCATTCAATATACTAAATATCATTTATTAAAATGAAACATCTAGATTTCAAAGGGTTCTAGAAAATGATTGTGTGCTAAAATTAGGTCATTATGATAGCCCTAGATTCATTTTTATTTTCGTTCCAATTTATATTCTGACTTGAGTGGCTGCTTTCTCCAAAATTACTGGAAACAGAAAAAAATGACATGATCTAAAATCAGCTTAAAAAAAAAAAAAATAAAAAAAAAAAAAATAAAATAAAATCAGCTTAGAATGCTTTCATATGAAAATATGTATTAATCACTATATCTAAAATTGTATTCGATGATCATGACTTATATTTTTCCATAGTTGAAAGAGGATACCAAAGATGATTCTCAAAATGATATAATTTTAAATATTGTATTGTTCAACTGCTAACGGGTACTTTTCATTAGCTTTATGTGATAGAAAGCACAGTTCCAGAAAGAGAAATAACATGTCCCTTCATTCTCTCTGGCAGGAAAAAGACTCACTTATAACAAGACTGTTCTATTACTGTAATTTCCAGGGTTTGTAGTAATATTGATAAATCTTACTAAATACATTTTTTTTAAATTTATTTATGATAGTCACAGAGAGAGAGAGAGGCAGAGACACAGGCAGAGGGAGAAGCAGGCTCCATGCACCGGGAGCCTGACGTGGGATTCGATCCCGGGTCTCCAGGATCGCGCCCTGGGCCAAAGGCAGGCGCTAAACCGCTGCGCCACCCAGGGATCCCACTAAATACATTTTAAAAACAAAATAGATTGATTTATATATTTTAGTCAAGGCCACTATGACTGCAGCTAACACCTCTCACTCAATCTGTGTTACTTACACCAAGATACTTTAGCTTTCCTTGAAGGAAAATATATAAATACAGTTCATTTGGATGAGAACAATATATAGGAGATTTTTTTTTTGCTTACAATAAAAGCTAATATCTGACCTAATGATCAGACAAAGCAACATGTTTTTATATAACATATAATTATGCTATGAAACTTTAAATGTTTTAAGATATTATCCATGCAAATAAAAATATGTTTCAAATATAAAATAGACATATAAATAATAGCACAAGCAGCTATATTGGTTACCTGACAAATGAAATACACATCAACTATTAGGTTTTGGTTAGAAAGGTAAGAAAGGAATCACTTGGTTCATTATACATTTATGGAAGTTTAAACATTCCTTATGTTTCTCAGAAGCATCAAAAACTGTCATTCTAAGGACTAGAGTTTTGCAGTTTCTTACAATTCCTTAATAATTCCTGCCTCCACCATAATCCTTGACTAAATTGGTACTATTTTTCATTTTTCTTAGTTATTGCAATGAGAACAAATTAATACACATTATGTCTTTTTGTAGTCATATTACAAATTTTGCCTTAAGAATGAAATTTTTATTATTTACTGTATTCCCTATGCTATATTTTTTATGTCCATGGTTTTAATTTTATTTCTGGAAATTGCACCTCAATCTCCTTTACATAGTTGTCCATACCCCCCTCACCTCTCTTCTGGCAACCACCAGTTTGTTCTCTGCGTTTAAGAAGGCATGTTTTTTAGTATCCAAAACCTATAAAAAATTTATCTAACTCAACATCCCCAAAATTAACAATCCAGCTAAGAAATGGTCAGAAGACATGAACTGACATTTTTCCAAAGAAGACATACAGATGGATAACAGATACATGAAAAGATGTTCAACATCATTATGCTAACTGAAATAAGTCAATCAAAGAAAGACAATTAGCATATAATTTCACTCATATGTTGAATTTAAGAAAAAAACAGAATCATACAGGAAGGGAGGGAAAAATTTGATGAAATCAGAGAGAGACAAACCATAAGATTCTCTTAACTATAGGAAACAAACTGAAGGTTGTTGCAGAGGTGGTGGGTGCGGGGATGGGGTAAGTGGATGATGGGCATTAAGGTGGGCACATGATGCAATGAGCACTCGGTATTAAATGCAATTGAATAACTGAACTCTACCTCTGAAACTAATAATACTCTACATGTTAATTAGTTGAATTTAAATAAAATAAAATAAATTTTAAAAAATACACCAAAAGAAATCACTAATCATCAGGGAAATACAAATCAAAACCACGGTGAGATACCACCTCACACCTGTCAGAATGGCTAAAATTAACAACACAGGAAACAACAGATGTTGGCAAGGATGTGGAGAAAGGGGAACCCTCTTACACTGTTGGTGGGAATGTAAGGTGGTATAGCCATTCTGAGAAACAGTATGGAGATTATTCAAAAGTTAAAAATAGAATTACCCTATGACTCAGTAATTACACTACCCGGTATTTATCCAAAGGACATAAAATTACTGATTTGAAGAGTCACATGCACCCATATGTTCATAGCAGCATTATCAACAATATCCAAAGTATGTAAAGAACCCAAATAGCCATCAACTAATGAATTGATAAAGAAGATGTGGTATATGTATAAAATGGAATATTGCTCAGCCATCAAAAAGAATGAAATTTTGCCATTTGAAACAATGTGAATGGAGCTAAAGTTTGTTATGTTAAGTGAAATAAGTCAGTCAGAGAAAGATGAATGCCATATTATTTACCTGTTGTGTGGAATTTAAGAAACAAAACCAATGAATATAGGGGAAGGGGAGAACACAGAGAGGGAAGTAACCCACAAGAGTTTCTTAAGTATAGAAAACAGGCTGAGGGTTGATGGAGGGAGGTGAGTGGGTATATTCTAAATGGGTGATGGATATTACAGAGGGCACTTGTGATGAGCACTAGGTGTCATATATAAGTGATGAATCACTAAATTCTACACCTGAAACCAATTTTACCACATATGTTAACTAACTATAGTTTAAATAAAAGAGAACCTTTTTATTATTTTAATTCATTCATTCACTATTTTAAATTCCAGTATAGTTAACATACAGTGTTGTATTGGTTTCAGGTGTGCAATATAGTGATTCAACAATTCCATGCATCACCCAGTCCTCATTGGGACAAATGCACTCCTTGATCCCCCATTACCTATTTTGCCCATCTCCCTGCTCCTCTCCCCTCTGGTAGCAAATGTACAGTACAAATGTATCAGTCTGTCCTCTATAGTTGAGTTTGTTTCTTGATTTGCCTCTCTCCTTCTCTCTCTCTCTCTCTCTTAAAATTTATTTATTCATGAGAGACACAGAGAGAGAGGCAGAGACATAGGCAGAGGGAGAATCAGGATCCCCACAGGGAGCCTGATGTGGGACTCGATCCCAGGTCCCCAGGATCACACCCTGAGCTGAAGGCAGAGGCTCAACCGCTGAGCGACCCAGGTGTTCCATCTCACTATCTTTTTTATTTGCTCATTTGTCTTGTTTCTTATGCCACAAGTGGGTGAAATTCTGTGGTGTTTGTCCTTTCTCTGATTGTCTTATTTCTCTCAGCATTATACTCTCTATTTCTCTTCTATTTTAATGGTCCTGTACATTTGACTTCCACTCCAATTTAATTGCCATGCTCATGATCACTCTCTATATGTTGTTCCTTCTTGGAACTGCTCCATCTCTGCTATGTTTTTGTTTTTGTTTTGTTTTTTAAATTTTGTTTTATTTATTTATGATAGTCACACAGAGAGAGAGAGAGAGAGAGAGAGAGAGAGAGAGAGAGAGGCAGAGACACAGGCAGAGGGAGAAGCAGGCTCCATGCACCGGGAGCCCGATGTGGGATTCGATTCCAGGTCTCCAGGATTGCGCCCTGGGCCAAAGGCAGGCACCAAACCACTGCGCCACCCAGGGTTCCCTTGTTTTTTGTTTTTAATCCTCCTTGTAGTGCTGTGCATTTTCGCTTCATATGTTTTTTGTGGCTATGTTATTAAGTAAACAGAAGTTCATATTTTTAAATGTTTGATAAGTGGTCTTTTATGATGGCATAGTGATCTTCTTTATTCCAGATAAAGCTTGTTGTCTTAAAGTCTATTTTGCCTGTTAGTCATACAAATATACCAAGGGGAAAAACGAATCAAATTGTTTTTGCCCACTTCTTTCAAATTGGAATATTTATTACAAAAATGAGATTCAATAAATGTAATGCCCAATGCAATCTGTGAATGACTATGAACATAGAATAAACTCATAAAAATAGACTTTAACCTTTTCAGTATTTTGCAATTTGATTGATTTTCCATATTGTTTTGCCCCCATGGTTTATCAAGACTGCAAGCAGAAAGAATAGGAATAGATAGTGAGTCAAACTTCACAAATTCTGAAAAGGTCAAAGTTATTTTTTTTTCACCTAGAATATATGTGCTTTCACAATTTTAGGGAAACCTTCTTGGGTTTTTATAAATGTTTTAGGAATAGGATAGGATAGAATAGAAGAATAGAATAGAATAGAATAGAATAGAATAGAATAGAATAGAATAGAATAGAATAGAATCTATTTATTTAGGAATAGAATCTTTGGGGATCCCTGGGTGGCGCAGCGGTTTGGCGCCTGCCTTTGGCCCAGGGCGCGATCCTGGAGACCCGGGATCGAATCCCACATCGGGCTCCCGGTGCATGGAGCCTGCTTCTCCCTCTGCCTGTGTCTCTCTGCCTCTCTCTCTCTCTCTGTGACTATCATAAATAAATAAAAATTAAAAAAGAAAAAAAAGGAATAGAATCTTTTTTTTAAATGATGGTGAACATAAAGGAGATATTTAACCATCTTTTCTGGGAATTTTTACATTATTATAATGGAGTTACTTTTGAATTCTATTCCTTAATGGGAATAAGCCATATTATGGTTAAAATTCCTAAGCCAAGAGAATAACAGTATTACTTGCCTATGCTTTAGGTTAAGAAATTCATTGACATTCCTATGTGCTAGCAATTTTCAGTTGGTGTGACAACACACCATTGTGTTTCAATATATTGTGAGGTGTGTCACAAAGAGTGTGTTGTATTATAGTTATAATATCAAAATGTATGTATTATTTGCCTTTTATTAAAAAATAAATATAAACAGATTACTGGTTGTCTGGATGATATCGTGCTCAAGCTCATGCATTACAGTTAATGTCCAGGGAGTAGCAGACAATCCTGAAAAAGCCATCAAATGTGTTGTTCATATAAATGTCAACTGTCATGTGTATTGAAATGCGTGTGAAGAGGGATGTGAATAACTGCAGTAGTCAATACTAAAAAAGGGAATTTCTTTTTAAGTCTGTTTAGATATATTTCAAACATATTGCATTGTTCCTTACATTAGGACCATAGAAAAGGAAGAGAAACGTTCAGATCAATTAAAGCTAAAATCAAATGATTATTTACTAGGTGTCACACACTAAGTTATGCATTTTGCATAAATTATATTTTTAATTTTCACAACCCAATAGATAGGTATGATCATTATTACTCCCATTTTACAGATAAGAAAATAAAACACAGAAGTTAAAGAACTCAGGGTGCCTGAGTGGCTCAGTAGGTTAAGGTTAAGCGTTCCACTTCATTTCAGCTCAGGTCATGATCTCATGGGGTCCTGGAATTGAGTCCTGTCTGGCTCCATGCCCAGTGGGGAGTCTGCTTGGGGATTCTCTCCCTATGCCCTTTCCCCTACTTGCAATTCTGCTCTCTCACTCCTTCTCTCTCTCTCTTTCAAATTAATAGATAAATATTTGAAAAAAGAGGTTAAAGAACTTGGTCAATGTCCCACAGGTAGTTAAGCTGCAGATTTGTTACCTAAAAACAAGTCAAAATCCAGAGAACACAAAATAAATCCCCAGAACTATACTGATTTTTAACTCTGGGATATGTCAGAATCTCAATAAATGTTTGTTTTATTATTTAATTGTTTTAGAATGGTTAAAATTATATGTCCCAAAGATGTCCGTACATAGTTCTGATAAATTATTCCTTGGGCACCAAATTAATTCTGTTGCCTGTTCCTGGGTTGAAGCTGGGACTGGTTTTATAAGCAATCATCTCAGAAAGGGGTTAAACCAACCAGACAGCATCCTAGGTAGATAACCAAGGTTTCCAGATTCAAAGTATGGGTTCGATGCTCAATAAACACCAGATATAGGAGATTATTTATAATTCAAGAAGTCAGAACAGGCTGGTTTTATTCAGACACTGTGTCCCTTAACACCTCCCTCTTCCTGCAAAAAAGAAAAACCTAGAAAAATTAAAGGTCAACATTTAGAGTCCTGAAAGTTACTGAATGACAGGAAAATAATTAGTACCAGCTTTTTAAAAATGTTAAAATTGTGCTTAAATTTTTGAAATTAAAAGCTTAGTGGAGATAATTATAGATACACATGAAGTTGTAAGGAATAACTAGAAAGAAAATTTTAAAAAATTAAGAGGACTTGGTAAAATAAAAAAAGAATAATCTAGGAAGATTTGTGTACCCTTTACCGTTTTTCATCCAATGGTAACATCTTGCAAAACTATACTATAATATCACAGCCAAGATATTGACATAAATGTGTCTGGGATGCCTTTAACAAACTCAAAATGCATTTTCTCGGTCAATAAGAGTCCCATTTGAGCATTGCTCATAATCGTACCTATGTGACTTTACTCAAAGTTTATCTCAGTTTCCTGAAAAGCATGACTGACAGCACTGACAATCTATCTTAGAAGGCTTAGCTAGGAAGACTGCATAGTCATGAGATTGTCCACTGTGTTTCTAGCCCTTTCCTCCAAGAAAAGCATGCTTCTGCATTCCAGAACTCTGTGTTTATTTATTTACATGCAGGCTCATTGAGAATGACTTTCTTATTCTTCTGATTAATTTTTATCTGTGTTAAGGAACATATTTCACACTGACCATAGTTCCCACAAAATAATTGGAAATTTTGAAATGGTGCTACAAGCCTCACTTTGTGGAGTGCATTTGGAAGAGGGAAAGATATATAAATAAAAGAAAAAAAGACAGGATACATTCCCCATTTACTGAATTTTTGTTAGGGATTCAGTTTTTTTTTAACTCTTTTTAACTCTGAATATTATCCTAGCAAGTCAGCAAAATAGTCACACCTGAAACATCAGTTCCATTTCCCCCACAGATATCTAAACTCATAGAAATTATTTCACCCACTGTTAGCAGAAACACACTCCAGAAAATTTCAATGAGAATGTCGTTTAGCTAAGAACAATTCAATTTTTAAAAAGGGGTTTGCCAGGCTTTTGGGTTTTTTCCCCTTTCTTGTTTAAATCACAATACCCTCATATTTTCCAACAGGAATTTCTGATCTGGAAATGTGTTTTTCATGTTCTTCTTTGCCTTGTGGTTTTATCATGTCATAAATGTTATACAAGGAAATCCATAGTGGGAGCAGATCACATAAGAATATTTTTGGAGTATGACTCTCAGCACCTTCTGGTGAAATTGAGACCCCTCCTCAACACAAACACAAGTTATTAGTTGCAGAATTGTGGGATAGACTAATCCTTTAAAGGGTAAAGAGATGAAAATAAGGAGAGAGAAACATTTCATATAGGTCATGTTGCCTGACATTTATCCCAAGTTTTCAAAGTATGGAGAGGAGAAACAGGCAGTGAATTTTAGAAGTTTACAATGTGTTTATCTTTCTGCACTTTATCTCTTTTAAAAATTTCCATACAAACATAATTCAAGCTTATCAGAGCTAGATATTGTTTTAGGAATTTGCAAATGATACAATGACTCTCAGTGTCTATACATATAAGTCAATTAACAATTGCATCTATCTGGAGTTCAACAAAGATGCATAATATTATCAAAGTAGCATAAACAATCTTCTGTTTAAACATGATAATGTATTATTAAAAAGTAAAAACAAAAATATAGAACAGTGGCACCAAATTTGGCAGTAGTATCTCCAGCACTTTCCAATCTCATTTAATTAATAATTGTGCACATTTTTATCTTATTTCTCTTTTCCCTAGGGATTGTTAGCTCCTCAAAACAAGCTCCATACCTTACTACATACCTTTTACATTCTAACCCAATAATGCCCTGCATACTGCTGGTATGCACTCAATAAACATACTTGTTAAATTGGATGTTGTAGCTATTTTTATTCTACAACTGGCATCTAAAATCTGAATATATTCATTTGGCAAAAAATACTGGGTTTTGAAATTCATATGTTTGTTTATGGGAAGGTGGAGAATAGCTTTAAGCTATTATTATGCTGCTCCATTCTCCTCACTTTTTAATTTGACATTGAGCTTTGAATAGGGACTGCACAATTCTGACAGCCCGAGGCATGGAACAGGGTCAAAAGAGGCACAAAGAGATTAGATCAACAAATATTTTCCAATAAATACTCAGCTTCATTACAGGTAGGTTGATTTTTTTTATGTGTTTTCCAGAATTTTGTTAAAACTGCTTGCATATCATCAAAAGGTAATGATAGCGTATAGTTGGCACCACTTACACTGAAGAGGAGCTCCTATTTGTATCACATATCCCATAGTCCAAAGGGTTAAAAGTGAGCCAGAAAATAAATTATTCTCTATTAGAGTATTAAGGGTCTCTTGTCCTGAAAGCCCCGTTTACCTTAATACATGTAAAACATACTGAATCCACCCCCTTCGACTGAACAGCGTATTCATTTTCACAAAATGCAGACTGGGTGGTGTTAGTAGGGGGTGAGAGGAGTTACTTGCATGGTTATTATTAGCTTAAGAAGTTTCAATGGTTACTTTAAAAAGTCCAGTGTGTGTGCTTTCTCTGTGTGTGTTTGTGTGTATGTGTAATTAGAAACAACCAGCAGACTGTAGGTTTTAAGTTTTTCCATTTAAGCTTTTTTTCTACAGATGTTTGTACCAATTTTAATTTAAAAATATTATGCACAATTACTTTTAAGTATCACTGGTTTTTGAGTTACCAAGTAACATTTTTCTCCAAAGGCTCAAAGATAAATTTAAGCAACAATTATCTAATATATGTGAATTCCTTTTGCCTTTTTTCTTCAAATATGATGACATTAAAATGTAAGACTTTATTCCTTTGTGATAAGAGACCATGGACTTTTCATATTCTTACACGGCAATGAATGGGACCCATGGCATATACTGACTGCCCTTCAATTGTGCACAAAACTCCTATTGATATTAATGAGGTTTTGCCTGGACGGAGTGTGGTCATTTTATGTGGCCTGAAGTGGTCATTCTGTTGTGATTTGCATATTGATTGTTGCAGAGTATATTGTATACATCATTTCTAAAGTGCCTAGGGATCTTTAAGGAGGAAAGGTAGTGCATAAATTGAAAATATTACTGCCTTTATTTAAATTCTTCTATCTGCAAGTTCTCTAAATCATGCATAAATACAGTACAAAATACAAATCAGATAAAGAGAGAAGTCTCCAAAAAATAAAATTATTTTAAATCAGCAATTTAAAAATTATCCAGTTGTAGACATAATTGTCATCCAATGAAAACAAAACAAAGCTAGTTAGTTTTCTAATTCAGCAGAAGACATCAAACCAGCACATGCAGAAGCAGAGCACTAAGGGGTGGAAGAGAATATAGAACTTGAACTTCCACTGTAGGTGAGAGACTGGATCTCCGGGGGGGGGGGGGGGGGGCAGCGCCCTTTGTCTTGCAATCCGTTCCATACCAGCTTCCTTAGAGCTGCCCTAAGGAAGCCAATGGAAAACAACCATAGAGCCAACAATGTCTATTCCACCATGGACAATGATAGAGGGAAGACTCAAGGTGGATGAAAGAGGTACTTTGAAATTTTACTTTAGTTTTAGTTTTAATGTAAAATCAAGGGAAGTTTGGATTTTCCCTGCCAGGATATAACATAGAAAATGAAAGTGATTAAAGAAAATATGTTTATCTAGAATTTCAACCACTTCCACCCCAAAGGTTCAGAATTCAAAAATTTAGTGTAAACGCATTCAGCTCTTCTTCCTGTAATAAAATAATTCACTTGTAGAAAATTGCTAAAAAATTGTTAGAAAAATAAAAAAGGAAAGAAAATTGCTGCTCGCTGTTGAGCATGTCAATCCCTATCCCTTAACAGTGGCTATTGTGCATTGTTTTGAACAAGCAAAGTTCCTGATTATGCCAATAAATCTCACAAATATTTTTTTTTCTGTTCTTTTCCTGGGTCACCACAGGTTCAAGACATACTTCTGTCTTTGATTCTGACCTTTTCCATATATGTATATATGTGTACACCTGTGGCAATAGAGAAAAAAAACTGATTTTAAAGATGAACACTACCAACACCTCTGCGAGTACACTGTGAATAGTAAAACATTAAGAAAAATGGTATTATTCTGTGCAATGAATCCACTCACACAGCTGTTTTTTTCTGCAGTTTGAGATCATATGCCATTTGAAGCCCAATTAACAACTACCCTTGGTACATAGCCTTCTACTTTCTGTGCTTTCAAAATATGATATCAAGCAGTGATCTTAGCAGGTGGTGTGGGTATGTGTGTGGTTTTCTCTGCTCAGATTGCAAATATAATGGAAGGGACAATCCTTTGCTAGATATAAATTCTGTGGAACAAACCACTCTTTAATATTGGTCTGGGGGGAATACAACACCCACTTTCCAAGTACACTTTTATAGTAGGCTTTTTCATATCTGTGAAAGGGAGCAGAGCAAAGGCTGGTCTCGAATCTGGTCAAATCTAGGAGATAATCAGCCACATTATAATGGGATTCTCCAGTATGTGAAAAATAATTGGGGAAGATGAGAAGCAAGCAATATGAAAAATGTTTACATGACCCCCGTTCTGCCCAAGAATCAATGCTGATATAACAGACATTATTTACAAGATGATAATGAAAGCAGTCAATTCAGTGTACATGTGTCAGGTTTTAGGGGAGGATGGCTCAAACTAGATTTTTTGACATTATATAATTAAAACAAGAAGTTGATAGAATGATTTTTTTTTGTCTTTTCAATTGGCTATACCAGAATAGTGTGGAAACTGAGTAGCTGGAGAGATGAAAAAACATACCTAATGAATTGGTTAATGAGTTGGTGTTTTTCTTGTCTTTGAGAACAGCTTGCTGTCCGTTACATCACCCTGTTAGTATGGAAGTGTAAGGATAGAAGAAGGGGGAGGTGGGAGTGGTAAAGATAGAAGAAGTGTAGGTAGAGACACCTACTTACAGTTGTGAGTAGGTGTCTATATATAATATTGTAGAGTTTCACCCAAAAGCCAGCTGTCTCATAATTCTCTCCCTTAGAGCAAACAAGCCCCCTTGGAAGGCATCCAGGATGAACCCATCTTATATTAAATCCTCCTGGATAACAAATAAGGTTGTGAAGAAACCCAGTGTTCTAGCTAGTTAGTTAGATCATGTGTGAATAGGTAAAAGTTCCATACTCATATTTATGAAAGAAAGCATAATGAGCTAATGTATTTTTCAACTGGAAAGCACAAGGGTTTAATTTTGTGGATTCTGTTTATAGAAACAATAATCTAGGTTCTTGCACGTCTAAGTTAACTGGATTTCTTTTTCAAGACTGAATTCTTTTAAATAATCCTTTAATTTTAGAAATGTTCCACCAGAAGTGCTCTTAAGAAAACGTACTTTATTTCATCTTATTTAAAAAAAAACATTTAAAAATTGATTTCAAATATATTTTATATTCACTTTTCCTAATGCTTTAAAAGTTAACATCTGTAAATGAGTAACTTGGAGGATTGATATTTTTAAAACTATTATTTGGGGGCATGTATAAAGAATATTCTAACCTTTATTTTACAGAATGGATTAGTGCAAGTGCTATTAATTTACATGGTAGTGCTTTGCATCTTTACTTTTTCCTCATTTGAAAACTTTTTGAAAGGGCTATATTTCTGGAGTTTAAAATGCCAATTCTTAGAAATAATTTCCACAATCTTGAAGTTCCATATGTGTCTTTAAAAGAATATGACAGGTAGAAAAAATACATTCTTGTTTTGGGAAAACTATGTTTTAACCTCTAATCATTTTTCATTAATCCATTCTCCCTTTCTTTTCCTCCCTCCTTACTGCAAAACATATTTTAAGTAAAAACAGAAATTTATGTTTCTACTTACAGCCCACAGGCAATTAAAGCAACAACAGCATCCTGACTTGGAAGCAAGGGAAATATCTGAATGCTAAATATTTCCAAGGGAACAGTGTTTGATTTTATTGAAGACAAACACAGCTCATGTGCTAATGTAGACAGTAGTTTCCCCTACCCTTTTCTTTTTAAAGACAAGAAACCAATTCCCAGAAATAATATTTTTCTTCTTTTATTGTTGAAAAGATACAGGCTGGAGGTTAGTAATCTATTTACCTTTTGTTA
This sequence comes from Vulpes lagopus, assembly GCF_018345385.1. Classification (NCBI taxonomy): domain Eukaryota; kingdom Metazoa; phylum Chordata; class Mammalia; order Carnivora; family Canidae; genus Vulpes; species Vulpes lagopus. Next base: position 64,066,273 of record NC_054848.1, on the reverse strand, counting down.
TGCATACAGAGAGCTACAGCCATATAGACAATCATGTCTACATACAAACATATACTTGATTCACATATTAGACTTTGTTAAATTATCTGTAGCATCTAAATACTCACTCTTTTCACATCTTACCCTTTCCAAAATCTCACTCCCTTCACAATTTCTTAATTTTCTATTGTTCTTATCAGGTGATAGGGATGAAACTTATACCTTCGCCCATTAAATATTATTCTTTTAAAACCCACCAATTCTTATTATGGAAGAGAAGGCCTAAGAGAAACTGAGGCCAAAGCTACTTTTCCTACAACAGCTTTGGTTGGGAATGGGATGGCAGCAACCTCAATACAAAGAAAGTCCTAGGCAGAGGCACCAACATCCCCTGAATTTTAATGAAAATGTTGTTAATGATATAACAAGGTTGATAAAGAGGTCATCATAAAAGCCAATTAGGCCTTAGTTATATTTTAAGAAAAAGAAAACAGTCAGTAAAAGAAGTAAGTCTTGTAAATATTTATAAAATATATCTATCATTAATACATAGTAAAATATTGATGAATACTGACAGATGTCTATATCTATTAGTTTATATAACTATCCCCTAAAATATCTGCTTGTGGTCCCATTAAAAACTGTAGAATACATTGCTAGTTGGTTTCTGTGTACCTTAATGAGAAAAGCTATAACTTTTTAATCAATTCAAAAATTGTGTAAGATATGGAAAGAGAAAGAAGTTGTTTGTTATGAACAGAAATAGAGTCAACAGTTTTAAGACTGTATGTTTTGTGATTGTAGACACATCTCTATAAAATCACTATTATTTATAAAGAGAGATATGCCTATGGGCATACAAAGAACATGTAGCATATTTTATTAACAACACTCACATGTGCATTGTGCACTGTGCAGCTGTAAATTATTAGGCAATCTAAAAAATGCAGGACATTACATGTGATAATCCTGACCTATTAAAATTATTAAATGATTATGCTTTGTCTAACAAAAACATTTCAGAATATTGAATTGAAAAGGATTTTACTGTTGGAAAGATATAATTAAATGTCTTGTCTACTGCTTGATATGCATCTACTAAAACAAAAAGTTGGATAAGTCTTGTGTGTAAATACAAATCCGTAAAACATAGCTGCTTCTGATTTAGTTAATTACTCCTCACTCCTCACTATAAGTAACTGTCCCTTATTTTATGGAGAGTCTTGTGACAAAATAACAAAGTTGAAATGGTACATAGGAGTGGGAAAAGAAGAATGAATTAAACTTCTCCTACAAAAAAAAAAAAAAAAAAAAAAAAAAACTTCTCCTACAAATGTCTCTGTCTAATGATTTTTTTCTTCCTCCCAAAGTCATATAGAAATGAACAGAATTCAGCTTTAGTGGGCAACACTAACTGGACAAGAGTTTATCAGGGTTTTGGGGCCCAGGGGGAGCCTTAAGAAGGAGGGCACTTTTTATATTTTGTCATCTTTTCATCCTTCATCAGAGGAATGAGGGTTCATCTACCAGAAGGGTACTGGTCCCAAACCAGAAGAAGAGGAATAGTTGAAAGGAAGCGAGATGAAAGCCTCAGCAAAAGTCTGGGTCCAGTTTTTTTTTGGGGGGGGGCAGTTTCAGAGAAGTGTCTGTCTCCTAGACTAGAGACAGACACACTCCTTTAAGAGAATATTAATATGGCATCTCCTGAAATAAACCCCTATCCCACCAGGTTTCCCCATACCATTTCCCACCATTTAGGGTGTGTTTTGCATGAGCTTGGGCATGTTCAGGATAATAGGCTGCACTGTGTATGTGAGTGTACAAAAGGCCAAAAGTCAGAGGGAGAATCAAGAATCAAAACAATGACTAATGATTTCTAACCTGAAGCAGAGCAGATGCCTTGCTCACCAGAAATGTGCCTCTATTTAAATGCTTCACTTCACCCACCACACAATAAAAAAAGGAAGAAAGAAAAAAAAACAATGCATTTTTTTGGAAAAATTATTTAAATGTTTTATTTTAAATCTTTTACAACAATAAAATATTGAGTCAATATAAACCCCTTGACTAAAACTGTTCACATCAAACATTACAGCAAATTGTTTTCTTTTTGACACCCAACTAATCTTTGAGTTTTCTTTTAAACATAATGCAGAATTTATTGAAAATAAATAATTGCTGGCAATCGCAATAGGCAATTTGAATAAAATAGTTGAAAAAGCAACTCTTAATGAAAATAGTGTTTATTATACATCAGTTACTAAATGAATAAACTAAATGTTCTTTCTTTAAATTAATAACTTCAAAAACGTTTAATATACAAAACTGTACAATTATAAAGTCGGCAGAAATATTTGGGTTAACTCAGGTTTGAACCATAGCAGTTAACTGAAAAAGAAAAAAATTGAAACAAACAAGAAAACCCTAACGAACTCAGCGTGGAAAACAAACAAAAAAATTCCAGAACGAAAACCCAATTACCAACAGAATACAGAGTCTTGACAAAAAATAAAAAAAGGTCCAAGATTTGAGTTAACACATATCCTTCAAACTGCAGCTGGGGGAGACACAGTGTGGTGGACCAGAGGCCTGGCAGCCCATACTAGCGCACCTTCACAAGGGGCTCTAAGCTTTTTGGTCCTTAGGTAGTTTGAAGCTTTGTCTACCGAAGCTGCACCTGAAGGCTGGTCCAGGCAGCCAGCCCAGTAGTGCGGAGCCCAGAGCCAGGACTGGTGGGCTGTGTCTGGGTGTTGGGTGCTTGGCCAGCCCTGCTCCTGTGTGCTCATTGAGAATGAGGTGTCCCTGTGGACTTGGCGTGTAGACATGAGAGCTAGCAATAAAGCCTCCGCGACTGCATATTTTTTGGATCTCTACACAGCCTAAGGAGATTTTATGCAGTTTTTGCTTTATTGTAAATAGTAATACAATACACACAGCTATCTACACACACAAACACACACACACACACATTTGCACGCGCACTCACGCACAGACTCACACACAGATTAAAAATCAAAAACAAACAAACAAACAAACAAAAACAGAAACCAAGCCGCCCCGGGCGGCTCGCTATCTAGCTTAATCATCGCTGTGGGCTTCTACCAGTTGTGCTTGTCCGAGGCGTGGAGACACTTCCCATGAGCCCACTTGGAGACAAGGATGTGTATATACGGGAAAGGAGGTGGTACGAATCCTTGTAACCTTTGCCAATCATTTAGTTTTCATTCTGCGGGAAGCAGAGAGCACCTGTATACCACCCCACTCGCCACCCCTCCCCGACGGTTTCTCACTCAGGGAGCAAGCAGTGAACTGGTTGTGAACTGAAATGGGAGGCACTGACACAGCCTGTCGCCAGCATCAGTGGGGTCCTCGTCTCCAGAGAAAGCAATCTTGTGTGAAGGCAGTACTACGCCTAGGAAAGCGGAGGTGGGATCTTGTTGGCGGTCCTGGTGAGGCAAGGGGCCAGTGGGGAGCTCTGAGTGCAGGCATTCCCGATCTGGGTAGGTATAGAGCTCTCTTAGCTCCCCAGGCCAACCTCTTTTGTTGGGCGCCACCGGCAAATCCTTCGCAGGCACCCAGATTGCTCTGTGGAAGCCTTCGAGATCGCCTCTTCTACTTAGCGGTACTTTGCAAACCCAATCGACTTGCGTATTCTGCTTATCCTAGACACTCTGCCCTCTGAAAAAAATTATATATATATTCCACTATCATCATCAACAACTCTCTCCATTGTACCTAGCCTCTCCTTACAGATTTAGGGTAGGGAGTAGGTGGATGGGTAGATATCTCTTCCCCTCCTACCACCCCCTTCCCATTTTTAAGTAATTAGAAAACCATCAGCTCAATGAAGGAATAATCATAATAGCAATAGTAACGTGGCCGATTAGATACAAATTATCTCACAAATATTGTGTACAGCTTGTAGTAAAACACCTCAGACATTTAGAAACGCTATAGAAGTTTTTAAGAAAAATGCAAAACTAGTCTATTGTAAAACAGATTTCACCTGAAATACGGCTGCTATAACCAAGGCGCTGTAAGGTTATTCAGAGGCACACATCTGTCGTCCCACCCCCCTCCCCTATCTTTACCCCACCCCCACGTTACCCCACTCCTTGTTCTTCCAAGAGAGGAGCAACCAAACAGACCTTACTCAAAATAAACAGTATGCATTGATCAGCAGAGAAGGTTGGAGGAATCAGTTGCCCAGGCGGCAGCATATAGGAGTTTCCTGCCTGGACTGCTTAACGCAACTGTGTATCAGCGTTGAGAAGCCTGGATGCATGTGTGAGTGTGTTTCCTTTCTTATTATAAGTTAGAATCCCTTATTTTGAAAAAAAAAATGTAAGAAAGAAAGGGGAAAAAAAAAGACTGGGGAGAGAGAGAACCCTATCTAGATATCTAGATATTGCCATGTCTCTAGATAGCAATAATAAAGCTGAAGTGAAAGGAAGAGAGTGGAAGAGAGAGAATTCCGCGCTGCTCCCAGAGCGGCCGGCCACTTTCTTGCTTCCTGCAGTCAGAGATCGCGGCAGGACGTGTCTGTTTTCACCGTGTGCGAATAAACCTCATGTGGCTGCTGATCCCCTGGTGGAGTCATTCTTTTCTCTTTCTGTCTTCGATTACAGAACCAGACACGCACCACTTCTTTCTCCAACTGAAGGCTGTCTGCCAGCGAGGAAATCTCCTGCGCTGCAGGCTTGGGACACTTGAGGAAATGCGTTTCCAGAACGCCCTTGACACTCACCTCGATGGAGGTTCGCTTCTTGCGCTTACGGCCCTGAGCGGCGATTTTGTCAATGCTGGTCGGGCTCCCCGTGGACGAATCGGCCTCTTCCAGCCACTTGTTCAACAGCGGCTTCAGCTTGCACATGTTCTTGAAGCTCAGCTGCAAGGCCTCAAACCTGCAGATAGTGGTCTGTGAGAACACGTTGCCATACAGTGTGCCCAGCGCCAGCCCCACGTCGGCTTGCGTGAAGCCCAACTTGATTCTTCTTTGTTTGAACTGTTTGGCGAACTGTTCCAACTCATCCGAGGTTGGTGTCTCCTCGTCTGAGTGGTCCTGGCAGTGGTGCGAGCCTAGATCGCTGTGGTCTGGGGGATCCCGGAGCACGGGGTGTAGGCTCTGTGCAGAGGCAGAGCCTGGTGGTGGGGTGAGCCCTCCGTGCTCCAGCATGCCACTCACTGTGAAGCCAGGCTGCGAGTACACGTTAAGGGGTTGGCCGCTGGACGTGATGGACGGGTTCGGAGCTGGGTTAGCCCCCCAGGCATTCGGGTGGTTAGTGTGCGGAGAGTGGTGAGCGACGTGCGGTGAGCGGTGATGGATGATCGCACCCAGCTGTAGATCTTCGCGCCCGGGCTTCACGTCCTGCTGGTCCAGAGGGTTGGTGGTCAGTGTGGAGGACCATGGGCCTCCATCGCCCAGACTGGTCACCCAATGATGCCCGAGAGGATGCCCATTGCTAGGAACTCCCTGCAAGTAATCACTTTGGAGAAGTTTCTGAGGGTTTCGGAAAGGACTCCCCTGCTGCATACCCGAGGAGTCCGCATGGACTAGGGAGCTAGAACTGAGAATGCTGTAGGGATTCGAGGCAGCTGTGGCCATGGTCGATGAGGATCCCCTACTAGTTATAATGTGGCAAAGGGAGCAGCTTCAGCCTTTGACATCTACGGTGCGGGGGGAGCCAAAGCAGCGAGAGAGTTACCGGCACGCTCTGTGGCCAATTGTAACTCTTCTTGGCCTGGCCAGCCATGGGCTCGGCCAATGGAGGCACGGGAGGCCGGGCTAACTTTCCAAATTAGGCTGGTGAAGCACTAGAGTTTCAGTGAGACCAGAGCAGGAAGTAAATCAATCTTTCGGCTCCATTGGCTGCCTAGCGCTGAGTGGCGGCGGCTTATTTGGTTAGCCCCCCCCCACACACACACACCCCACCCCCACCCCTGGCTGCGTGGATATTTGTAGTGGAGGGGGAAGTATAAGAGGAAACTGTGTTTGTGTTTTGGGGGGGTGGATAGGAGGTGAGGTAGAAAAATGGTTTTAGAATTCCTTTTGTATTATTTATATTAACCGAAATAGATAAAGAAAAATATATTAAAACAATATAACCAGTTTAAATATCAACTAGATTTTAATGGATTGGGATTTTTATCAAATTCATTTAGCGTTCTGGGTTAGTTCTGTGCAGAGGACTGCAAAACCAAATCTTGCTGCAAACTTTGAGCAAAGGAACCCCTTTGATAGGACCTTAGATCTATCAGACTGAAGTTCATGATTCCAGTAAGAACTATTTCGACTTGTTTTGTTTCATTCTATCATTTATAAGAAACTCAATACCAAAGTCAGAAAGCATCTAAGAAAGAGATGTCTAGGTTCTGAAAATTTTTATTTAAGGCGTGAAGAACTAGAAGATTCTGGGAAAATCTTATGTGATAAAAGTGATAAAACCTAATGTGATACTGGCAAAATTCAGTTATTTTGAAGTTTCCCTTCCAATCCAGTTGGTCAGTTGGATGACTTGGTTTTTATTACTGCTCCATGTCAGCTCACATCAGGGATCCCAGAACTTTTTTCAGAGGCAATGCTTGCTGAAATAGGCAGCCCTCCCTCACACTCACCCCAAACATTCAGTGGACCAATTCTGGGTAGGTACAGTGAAGAACATTCATGACTACCGCACCCTATGCCATCCCCTGGGAAAATTGTTTATAACATGCACTGCTATCCTCTTCATTCCAGAAAAGTTGAAGTAAATGGGAATCATTTAGTGTGCCCCGAAAATTCAGAGAAATAAAGAAATGAGAGATGAGAGATGGCAGGCTGTTTGGCATTAAGGACCGCTCCCCCCTGCCCGCAGCCGCCCCCACCCCCTACTTCCCACCCCCTGCCGCCGCCACCACATCCCCATCAGTTTGGATTTGCTTTCAGCTTGGGAGAACTGGACTGTTTTCACATTTTGCTTAGAGGAAACAAGAAAGACTTGTACTCCTAAGCTTTTATAAGTTAGGAAAGGGCAAGTCCCACGTACTTCACAGCCCTGCGCAAAGGCATTGCTTGTAAGCTGAGTGGAGTGAAAATGCAAAGACTTTAGATTTGCTCTAGCTGAGAAAAGGAAACAAGGGATACCCAGCTGGATTTCTGAAGTAAAAAAAAAAAAAAATGACCTTCCGTTGCATGATTTTGAAGATAACCTAGCTGCGTAATTATATTTGCACTTACTGAAGACAGCATCAGAGTTCCCTTATTGGTTTGAAATTCCATTAAATATATTGCGAGAGCTCCTAGGTTTAGCTTGATTTAAATTTGCATACATTTTCATATATTTAGCAGAAATAAAAGAAGGCTTGCAGCTACCAGAAAGTCATTAAGGCATTAGTTTCTCTAAGAAGACAGATCTGAAGAAAATGCAAGAAAATGAGAAAAAATAAAAACAAGGTGAGCTTATTCTGCCATTCCTTTATATAGATAAAAAGCATGCATTTCCTGTGAAATGAGTAATTTCTTATTGAGAGCAGAGACCGATAGAAATTTATATTGGTAAATGTAAATTGTGTCTATTAAGCAGGAAGACCAGGCGTCTGGTTGAGATCTATTTCTTTCTTTCCCTCTCTCTTAAAAACAAAACAAAACAAAAAAGGATAAACACTTAGTAGTTACTGGCAGAGATGATAATTTGCCATCTTCTCCCCCCTCCTCTTTCTCATTGAAATTGTGGTTTCCTTTGCTGGTGTCCTATTATATATATATATATATATATATATATATATATATATATATATCTGCTTTTAACCTAGAAATTGTTTTTTCCTTTCCCTCTCTTCCTCTGTCCCCTCTTCTTCCCTCCTTTCCTTTTATCTATCTCCTCTTTCTGTAGAAGAACGTCTTTTCTTTAACTGCCAACTGTGTATATCTTCCTTTGTAAGGATACAATCTCATTTGTGCCTGAACTTTTGCTTCCTGAAGAAAAAAGTACTTGTTAAAATCATACAAAAATAAAAGTTTTCAGGTGCTCTGTTAGACTGCCTGTTCAAGGGTCCATTTGGTAGTCTATCTCACATCAGTTTAGAGGTCAGAGGGAAACACAGTGAAGGAACCAGAAGAGCAAAAAGATTATGATCTTGCCATGTTGTTATAATGTTGTGTTCCCCACCTCCACCATCACAGCTTCCTTTGGGTGAAAGAGTTACTAATCTTAGTCTAGCCATTTAGGGGGTAAAGCCTTATCAATTTTTAAGGCTTTTACATGGAGAAAAAAGGGGGTCCTTTTCCAATTCTGACTTGCCTGAATTCTTATAATCAACCTTCCTCTAGCCCTTAGCCTCTACTCTAGGCAATCAGTTTTGCCAGGCTTTCAAAAGCGGTTCAGACCCTGCCCAGAGGCTGGGGAGGGAGCAGCTTTCGGGAGGATGTATTTGCACCTAGGGACAGGTTTTTCACACCTTTGTTCTGCAGTCCTTTAATGTAAGAATAGCTTCTGACGGAAGTAAAAAAAAAAAAAAAAGTAATAATCTTTCTTTTCCTTTTCTTCTTTTTTCTTCTTGCCCTTCGTCCCTCTCTTTCCTTCCCTCTTTCCTTCCTTCCTTCTTTCCTTTTTAAAAAAATAGTTCCCATGAATATGGACACTACCTAATTCAGGTGCAGTCTTATCCTCTAACAGCTGTAATAGAATCTTCTTTTACATGTAAGATGTTTTATTTTTTGAAGAAAATACCTGCATATAGTAAAATATTATTGCTGCTCTAACTAATCTACTGGAGAGGTTTCCTTCGCCCTCTCCTGTCAGTCTAACTTCCCAAGTGTAACAGATGCCGCTCTCAAGCGCTCCTTTCTGTGGCTTCTCTTTATTCAGCCTCGCATATTTCTCCCCATGATCTGGGTTTCCATAGAGAGAGGAATAAAAGGGGGGACCATGGTCACAAATCCCCTGCCCCATGCAAAATAAAAGAGCCTCATTCAATAGAGGACCTCGTCTGGACATGGGAGAGAAATAAGTACATGCGAAGCTACTGTTGCAAAGAGCTTGTAACTTATTTTTCATAGACTGATTTTGCCTTAAATGCAAAGTTACCACTGATAACCTGTTCTCTTGGGTCTTTGGGCTAAATGCACAGCTTGGTGTTCTTTTCATCCTGATCTTCAACTCCACTGCGGGGTCCTCAGATCTGATTTACCACAGATATAGCTATAGTTTGAATATAATAATAACTGCCCAACCCTACAAGGTTGAGGTAGCTAAAAGTCATCTAGAACGGGTGCCCAACTTAAAAATGGAGGAACTGTAATTTTACTGAGAGTCCACACACCTATCTCCAGCAAGGAAGTACAGGTTTCTGTTTCTTGCTATGCCAACACAGAGCACAAACTTTATTCTTCCTTGGGTTGTCTTCACACCCAAATTGTCCATCACTGTGCTTGTTTTCTAAGAGGGAATTTTCATTAATTTCTGAAAGCAAGGCAGATTGGTTTGATTTATTTACATGTTCATTCATTTATTTGTAAGCTGGAAGTTCACCGTGACTCTCCTTCCTCACAAAATTTAAGGATACAAAACAACTCCTGAGTGTCTTCCCAGACATTCCTAGCCACTCTGAAAGCTAGGAAGGACTCATAAAGAAATTAAGAAGATTAATGTGGTTGAAGTTGCACTCCTGTGGTAGCGCAGTAACATGGTCACAGCTGGGCAGTCTATGCCCAGGTTCATTCAGAAATGGAGATTATGCCTCTTGTAGATTTTATAGATGAATGTAGATTATAAAGCATTCTCATTATCTGTACAAGTTGCAGGAGAGGGAGGTGGTCTGAGGCTGACGGGAGTTAGGATGCGGATCAGGAAAGAAGTCCAAAGGACCATATTTGAATGTGTATAACACAGCATGAATTTCCAGACAGTAGGACATGGCACACAGGTGTGACCTTAATATTGGCAATTTCATCTTCAACACAAGTCCACTTTGGAAATCGGATTGCTTAGATTGGGCTTGAAAGGGACAAGTACACAATTTCTTTTTTTTATAACCTGGAGCTCATAAGGGAAGGAAAACAATTGGACAGCTTCTGAAAGCAAAAGAGAAAGAAGCCTTTTTCTTGGTGTCTGTACCTTGAGCTCATTAGAGTTTTTTAGTGTGACTCACAGCTGCCCTTCAGAGACCCAGCCTACTGTAGCCCTCTTACAGTTGTTGTTGTTGTTATTGTTCTTCTTCGTCCTCCTCCACCATCTCTTCCTCTCCTTCTCCTTCTTCTCTATCTTCTTCTTCCTCCTCCTCCTCCTCTTCTTTTCTTTTATTCCCCGTCCTTCTCCTTTCCACCCTCCTTCTCCCCTTTCTCTTTCTTCTCCCCTCCGCTTTCTTCTTGACAAACTGTTGGGAGGGAAGGGAAAGGGGCTCAAAATATTCTGGGGAGAATCTTTTAAAAATTATGCACTGTTAGTAGACATTAACCAATAGTGATTCAAGCTCAATTAATTCATTTTTTAGATCTCTATTGGCTCTCCTTGAACATGAGGAAAAGGACCTTCAGAGAAAAGGGAAGAGGGAGTGGGGAAGGGTTGATAGCATACAGTGAATGCTGCAGCAGACACAGGTTAATTTAAAAAATAAAATCTCCATCATGAAGAAATTTAATACAAATACCTCAATCTTCAAGAACATTAGTCATTTACTAACAAAATCAATTGTCAGTTGGGAAGTTCTGAGGAATTGTGTGGTTGGGGCTGTGATAGGATGGTTAGAGGAAAGATCAGGACAATAGAGACCCTTACTGCGAAGGGAAAGGATGCTGGCTCCTGCAGCTGTGTTGTCAAAGTCCCTTTGATTCAGTATCAGTTTCTCTTCTGAAATCAATTCCTCCCTTGCCATTGCCATTGTTAATGGGTGAAGTCGGATCTTACAGGTTCCCAGGGAAAGAGCTCTACAGAGACAGAGCTATTGTGCGGTACTCTGTGTGGCTCTCATTTTCCTGGTACTAGGATTTGGGGTGTCTAGAAGTCTTTGTGGACATTTTCCAGTCCCTTGTTTAGCACTCTAGACAGAGCCTAGTTTCAGAAAAGCCCAGTTGATGATTTTACAAAATACAGACCTCATGTGGTATTAACTTTTTTTTTAATGGAGGAGCAGAATATTTCCAAATTTAAACTGTAGTGGTGGTTTTTATCGTTATTTTGATTTTTTCTTAAAGTCAGAAATGGTGAAAGTATTAAAGAAGAGAAAAATGTTCCATCTGTATGATAGATCAGAGGGAGTGTAGAGATAATTTATTACTTTAAACTCTGTGGATCAGTATCCAAGATATCAATAAATTACCTAGTTGAACATTTAGACACCTTCTGTAAGTCACTTTTGTAGTTAAGAGAGATGCCTCAAATTGCAAAAAAAACACTTCTCCCTCATGGGTGGATTAAGGTTTTAACATGCAAGATTGTAAGAATGCTCTGATTTCATTCATAACTGAGATTATTTTCCTTGCACTCTTGTCCCTACCCATCCCCCAGCTCTTTCCTTAGTAATACTATTTACTGAAGTGGCTAGCATTCTGTAATCATGTGAGGTGAAGGGGCTACAGGAAACTTGATTACAGATCAAAATATGGGCTCCTTTCAGGAAAAGACCTTCAGTAAATAATCTGCAGAGTGTTCTTGGCTCACATTACAATTTACAGACCCCCCACGTGAGCAAAAAACTATATCACATTTGAAAATGATCAAGTGATCAGATTTAACTTGCTATCTTTATTCAGAAATTTTGATTTTTTTCATAGAGGGATTGAGTAGGGAAATTTTGATTTTTTTCATAGAGGCTGATGATTGTGAGGAAAAAAAAAAGGAAAGAGATACATGTTAACATGTTTCAGGAAAAGTCCACTTTGCAAGGACATTTTGGGAACTTGACTTTTTCTTTTTTAACAAGAATACTAGTGCTTTTTCTGGTGTGATTGTTGTGTTCATTCTTGGGGGAGTACTGTATGTTTCCTGAGGGCTGTTAAAATCTCCATCTCTTGTAACATGTTTTGAGCCCTCTCTTGCACTTTACCTTACTTTCAACTGGGGAAAGCAATTTGGCTCCCCTGTTTAGAAAACAGATCTACTTGATCTAATATTTTGGTTTCCAGCTGCCTGTAGACACAAGCCATTGGGCATGTGTATTTTAAATGAAAGAACTTTTGGAATTTGTTTTCTTTCTTTTTTTAATAATAAATTTATTTTTTATTGGTGTTCAATTTGCCAACATACAGAATAACACCCAGTGCTCATTCCACCAAGTGCCCCTTTCAGTGCCCGTCACCCATTCACCCCCACCCCCTGCCCTCCTCCCCTTCCACCACCCCTAGTTCGTTTCCCAGAGTTAGGAGTCTTTATGTTCTGTCTCCCTTTCTGATATTCCCCACACATTTCTTCTCCCTTCCCTTCTATTCCCTTTCACTATTATTTATATTCCCCAAATGAATGAGAACATATAATGTTTGTCCTTCTCCGATTGACTTACTTCAATCAGCATAATACCCTCCAGTTCCATCCACACTGAAGCAAATGGTGGGTATTTGTCATTTCTAATGGCTGAGTAATTTTCCATTGTATACATAAACCACATCTTCTTTATCCATTCATCTTTCGATGGACACCGAGGCTCCTTCCACAGTTTGGTTATTGTGGACATTGCTGCTATAAACATCGGGGTGCCATACACAAAGATAAACTCAAAATGTATGAAAGATCTAAACGTGAGACAAGATTCCATCAAAATCCTAGAGGAGAACACAGGCAACACCCTTTTTGAACTTGGCCACAGTAACTTCTTGCAAGATACATCCACAAGGCAAAAGAAACAAAAGTAAAAATGAACTATTGGGACTTCATCAAGATAAGAAGCTTTTCACAGCAAAGGATACAGTCAACAAAACTCAAAGACAACCTACAGATGGGAGAAGACATTTGCAAATGATGTATCAGATAAAGGGCTAGTTTCCGAGATCTAAAGGGAGACAGAACATAAAGACTCCTAACTCTGGGAAATGAACTAGGGGTGGTGGAAGGGGAGGAGGGCGGGGGGTCGGGATAAATGGGTGACGGGCACTGGGGGGGGCACTTGACGGGATGAGCACTGGGTGTTATTCTGTATGTTGGTAAATTGAACACCAATAAAAAATAAATTTATTAAAAAAAAAAGAATTAGAAACCAAAAAAAAAAAAAAAAAGAACTCATTAAACTCAACACCAAAGAAACAAACAATCCAATCATGAAATGGGCGAAAGACATGAACAGAAATCTCACAGAGGAAGACATAGACATGGAATTTGTTTTCAACGTAGAAGTGCTCAGGGGGACATCAAAAGAACCCAGCCTCTCAAGGAGTCTTTCTCATTGCTGGGTCTATTCCTCCCCTGGCCATGACTTAGAGGCTAGCCTACTGTCAATTTTGTGAGTGCAGAATCTGCAGAAAGTCAGTGCCATAGAGAATAATGGAGCTGTCCCCAAAGCCTAGTGCTTGGCCTCAGAAGTAGAATGAGTGATTTGGGCAGCAACAGGAGCTCTCACCTCAGGGACAGCCTGACTAAAATGTACACATGAAGCCTAAAGGCTGGACCTGACTTTAGCCTCCCAGATGTATCTGAATAAAGGTGGCTGGGCCAGGACAGGTATAGAAGTGTTAAGCTAAGGGTTCCCATTTTAAGATTATTTGGTGGATGACAATTCTTTAAGCTTAATGGGTCCCATTCCAATGGCCAAGCAACAGGCAAAGGAGGCTTATTTTGGCAGCCTCCTGGTTCTCACTACTTAAGTCCTCTCTTTGGAGCAGGATCCCTGGGATTGAGGCAAGGCCTAATTCCCCTGGTTGGAAGTGGAGGGAAGGAGTGAGGATCTAGAAGAGCCAGTACCAAGGCAGCTGTGTGAGTGTGGTATCCTGCAGTGGTTAGTCTCTCAGGATTCCCTGGACCTGCCCAGCCTGGCTGAGTATCTTTGTCCCTGGGCAGCCTCTGCCCTTCACAGATGGTCCCCTTCAACAGTCCTAAAACCAATGTCCCCCTCTGTAGCCTTCACAAAGGTGAGGTGCTCAAGGTATTCCTTTCTCAGGAAACAAGGACCAGCCCTTTCACTGACAAATGCTATATGTTACCACAGCTCTGATTCAGTGACATCCTTCCTTGGGGGTGTATGTAGGAGAACCTCACCCCCATGACTTTTCTTGAAGTGTGTGTATGGGAGGGTTGGAGGTGGGTGAAAGTCACCCTAATATATTTTGCACAGACACTAAAATGTTAACTCACATCATATTAAGGGCATCAGGGTTTAAACCTATCTAATTTTCCTTAAAAATAACAAATTTCAAGAAAAGTAGCAAATTTCTTTTTTTAAACAATTGACAGGGACCATAGAAACCTTTGGGTCCCTAAGGTAACATGATTAGGGCAATCTAAATGTCAACACTCATGTATATCCTATATATTCATTTTAACTTGTTAAAATGGTAGTGAAAATGAAACTGTCTCCTTTCTTCCAATTTTTTCTTACGATTTCGACTTTTAGAAAGAGATTGAGGTTCCTGTTTACAGCAAATCTATAATTCAATCACCCCTGCACTCATTTTATTTTTAAATAAACATTTCCTGAGGTGCTTGGTGTAAACATTAGCTCCCCCCTAAACAAATGGATGACACAGATGTGTGTGTGTGTGTGTGTGAGAGAGAGAGAGAGAGAGATATTGCATAGATGAATATTTGCATATTGAAGAACGTACCTATGTGAGTGTAAATCACCTTCAAAAATTATTAGAATTCTGAGTTTGGATCTCAACTCTTTAGAATCTGAGTGTTTAGAGCTGTGGAATTTTGGTTTTCATTTAACAGGTAGTTGATAGCTTTGCAAAGAACTGAGATTTGTCCTGTATAAATATTCACATTAGTTATGGAGAGAAGCATTTGAGCTCTGTCCCCTTTCCTTACCCTGCAAAGTAGAACAACTGCTTTTCAAATATATTCTGTATGTTTTTAATTTTATTGGATCTCTGTAAAGAGAAGAAAAATAAGTCACAATGCACAAACTTTTCAGTAAAGATAGTTATTTTTTTCTGAGATTTTGCTGCTAGAAATTAAGAGACCAAGCTTTCTAAAAACACTTCTAGTGAGACGACTCACATTATAAATATTCTTTTCATGTTCTTAGAGCAACTCTTATCCCATACAATTAGATTTAAAGACATATTTAATTATCCATCCTACCATATTTTAAAAGTTGTGATATCTATACTTGCTATGAAAGGAAACCAGAATATAGTTATTGGAAATCTGGGGATGTTGGGGAACAATACAATAAAGTTGAGAGTGCAGTTAAATTTCACTAGCCTTCAAGCATTCTTTATAAACTCTTCTGATACGTGTTTGTAAATAAACATAATCTCCGCTATGTTATACATGTCTTCATGGGATGATGCTTACTTTTAGAGGTAATAGCTGAAAGTAAGTAATGATCACCAAATTAGCTAGGTTGGATGAATGATGTAGATTTATTGACAAAGATAGATTAAAGTGTTCCTAGGTCACATACTTTTAGCTGGATATTATTTTCAGATGTACTGGAGTATTTTTGATTTGATGGCTCTGCAAACTCTTTGAAGTGACTAGTAGTGTAGAAGTACAATGCAAGTAAACCTAGTGAATTGAGATGATTCTCTATCGGTTTAATTTATGTTTTATAGTTAGTTTAGCATTCTGATTTGATTGCCTTAGTAATGTGAATTCCCTACAGCTGCTGATGATACAGCTTTAATTCTGTTTTAAAGGTCATGTAAACATGTGCCTGTAGCATAAGGAATGCAAATTCAATTCCTTTTTAATGTTTCCTCACATTTACTTCACAGCGTTCACCTAGAAAATTAGCGGGGTTTAATATAAAACTATTTTAATGTTATGATTTCATTAAAATCCTTTTTCAATGTTTTACTTTTCCTTTTGCAGGGTAAAGAAGTCTTCCTCTACTTTGCAGTGCATAGTGCATGCAACAAACATCACTTATACTGGAAGGCAGAAAAACATATCTGCTGAGGTCTATTTATTTTTCCAATGCTTTTTACTAATAAAGAGCTGAGAACTTCATTTCAATGTCCCTGTAGCTGTAGGTAATAAGGACACAAAGTAAACAATCCAAGTACATTTTAGATTGTAGTGGAGGCAGAATATTGTGTACCTGATAAGAACTTCTAGTTACAAGAAGTTGTACAATATGAATATATGATTGAAAATGTACTGGGGAAAGGATATATCAAAAAACATTTAAAAAAAAAAGAAGATATATAAATGGTCAACAATAGGATTGCATGATAACATCATAACATCAAGAGTCATTAGGGAAATGCAAATGCAAACCACTATGAGATACCACTTCACAATCATTAGGATTGCTCTTGTCAACAAAACAGAAACTTAAAGTGTTGGCAAAGATATGGAAAAATGACAACTTTGTGCATTGTTTGTGAGAATATAAAATGGCTCAGCCACTGTGGCAAACAGTTTGGCAGCTTCTCAAAAATTAAATGTCGGATTACCAAATGACCCAGTAACTGTACTCCTAGATACACACACAAAGGAACTGAAAACAGGTACGCAGATACCTGTATACCAATACTCCCAATAGTATTATTCACAACAGCCAAAAGGAGAAAAACCACCTAAGTTCCATGAAGAAGTGACTAGATAAACAAAATGTGATATGTATGCACAATGCAATATTATTCAGCCTTAAAAAGGAAGAAAATTCTGATACAGGCTATCTAATAATAAAACTTGATGATGTTATATTAATTAAGTTAGCTAGGCACAAAAAAGCAAATTTTGTTTGATTCCACTTATATGAGGTAGCTAGGATAGGCAAATTTTGTAAAGATAGAAAGTAGAACAGAGGTTAACAGGACTTGGGAGAAAGGCGAATGGGGAATTCTGTTTAATGGAGACAGATTTAGAACTTGGGAGGGTGAAAAAGTTCTGGAGAAGGGTGGTAGTGATAGCTCACAATAACGTGATGAATTTAATGCTACTAAACTGCACACCTAAATGGTAAAAATGGTAAATTTAGTGTATTTTTACCACAATAAAGAAAAACTTTACTCTAAAAAATAAAAAATAAAAAAATAAATAAATAAATAAAATAGAGTTGACATAGAAAATAATGCTTTATTTGTTTCAAATTAATATAAAAAGTATACACATTATGGCTTCAAATTTCTATGACTCAAATATTGGTTGCTATGCAGAGTAACTTTTTATATTACTTTCTAAAATATATTAAGACCTTGTAAATAGTGCAAATTTATGCCACTAGATCATATTAAAACTTTATAAAATGTGCTTTAAGTAATTGTATACATCTTTAAAAAATATGCAACTGTTAGTGGGAGAGACAGTCATGTGGGGGTGGGGGAAGTGAGGATATAAACATACAGGTTGAAATAAAATTGAAAGCTTAACCCAATGTGGTAATATTATTGTGATGTTTTAGTTTGTATCTCTGTTGTGCATATATCTCTAAACTAAAACTAGTTTGCACTGAAATTAAGCTAGAGGTAACTTTTTCAAATACATTTCTTCTTAAATTAGAAATAATGGGAGTGTTTAAGAAGTACAAATAAAAATATATCAATAAATTGATTTGTTAGCATATTGTTAACATAACAGAAATTAAAAATCAAATTAAAGCACATATAAGTAAATTCTGAATGTGATGAACCTCAAATGCAGTTTCATTTGGTGTTATGGGAAAATAATTCAAAAGTTTGGGCTTCAATTCTGGAAAACAAGTTCAGCTTCAGTCTAGGAAATAGGTTTTGTTCTGTATTTGTGTTTTCAAATTCACAACACGTGAATAATCATGAATGCTCATAGAGTTGTTAAGGAGTTATGATCAGGAAAATCTTAAGTTCTGATCTACGTGGTTGACTTTTTAATAATTTGATTTGTTTTGTTTTAAATTTTTGCCTCTGGTTCGTTGCTATGCACTTTTCAAACACCTCTTTTTTTTCCCCATTTTTCTTAGTAGCAGGGAACTCAACATACAAAGTTTGTATTTAAAGCCTGGAAAAATTGCTACATTTTAACATTTTGGACTCTAGCAATATCACACAGCAGAGATAGTTGATGAGAGATAAAATCAGTACGAAAGTAGACTATGCTTTCTGTAATTTGGCCCCACTGCCTTATGTTACTATAAGAAACTAAATTGCATGGAGATGAATATGGTTTTTGTTATTTTTACATAATCTAAGTGTTGGTTTACACACGTTCTTAGAATGAAAACCACAACTGAGAGAGCTGTATTACACATCAAATCATAAAAATTCCCAGTGCATTTGTTTGTTTGTTTGTTTTTGATAGAAGACCTTTAGGTACATGACTATTTTCTTGCTTGAGAGAATTTAAATAGTGCAATGATGCAAGCCCTACATTTTTTTTTTTTTTGGAATTTGCGTTTTGAGCTATAGATTCTAAAGAGCAAATTTCTAGTTTTTCAACCTGATTTAAAAGTTTAAGGACTCTGTTCACGGAAGTGTTCTTTTCAGTAGAAATGGAAAGTAAATGAAATAGAATTCCAAAACAAGTTCTCTGCATGGAGTTCTATGTGTCCTGTCTGAGCTAAGTGATCATTACTCAGTCATTTGGTTGTGATAATTTTATGTCATTTTAGTCAGTTGATATTGCATCCACAGGTGTCATTTTCAATGTACGTACGCAATTTCTTTTGATAGCGCTTTCAGTGCCATTTTTCTATTAAAAAGATACAAAGATACTTCTCACAGTTGAAAATTAATTATTTCATGACTGTAATGTACTGCACCAAAAGAGAGATTCTTGTTCATTTGTGAATGGCATATATCTCAGGAAAGTGCTTTGTATGGAGTAACTGAACTAAAAATAGCATTTAAAAATAGAAAGAAAAAAAAACCTTGACATTTAATTCTAATCCAGACATGCTGTAAACCACTTGCTAGATACTTAATGACCATGCTTCTTTAAATTATGTGCATATGCACATATATCCTGAAAACAAACCAGGGCACTTTATAATGGAGTTAATCCTACTATCATTTCTTTTCAGATTTCTTTCAACTGCAGTCTATTTCCATAATTTTCTAATATCCAATAGCTTCCCCCACTGGGCAATGGCACCTTCAATTTGTATTCTGAGAATGAGTGGTTTGACCACAAATAGGTTGTATAGAAGCAGTTTGTGGCTGACTCTGTTAATGTCCTTATCATTAAGTTGCTTTAAATATGAGGAAATTTAAATGACTTTATTAAATTATATATGGCATTGTAAAGCACCTGTCTCTTGTCAAATCACTATATAGTAGGACAGATGGAAATTCTTTGTTATATCTATTCAGAGAAAGTTTATATACATTTACTTAAAATCAATTTCATTAGAACTGAGAGAAACTCAATGTGCTCGAGACAATGAAACAATTCAACATTTCCTAATACTGTATGTTCTTGTATGTTCTGCTATGTGTTTTTCTTCGTTATCTTCTTATATCTGAAGTTCTATTACCACCGGTTACCCTCCACCCCATGTATTTGATCATTTCTCTAAGTCCCTTGGCTGAACCAATCTCTTTTCATGCAGAGGATAAAAAGAGAAAAACTTCAAAGTAGGTTCAGGTAATTAACAGCTGAGGGGAATATAATCTAAACCACAGGCCCTGCTTTGCACCCAGACTGTATCCCTGAGCCAGCCGGCAAGGGAGTGTCTATTCCCTATAGCATCTAAATCTGCTTCCTCTGAACAACGCTGCCAGGCCTCCAGTTATCACATCTGCACTTCAAACACCATGGCTCTGGCATTAATTATTAATTAGCCTATAGTCACCCTAGAGGATTCAAGTTCCAGTCTGCAAATACTTATTCATTGACCTCTATCTTGGTTTTTGTTGGGGAGGAAAAACTCAGTAGAATGCTTAATAATTTCCTTTCTCTCAGACCTGTTCTAGTTTCATGGAGGGGAAACAGTATGTTTTCCAAGTGGGAATGATCACACAATGACCCCAAAATTTGTTTACAGTAAAATGATTTGTCAAATGATTAGGGGCATGGAAGGAGTGGAATGATTTATAGATGGTATTGAGTGATGCAATGTACTTTTTTAATGTTCAATACATTGACTGTATTTTCCTCAAATTGGGAGATATGGTTATGGGGCAAAGCTAAGCATTCCTTAGTTCTCAGTGAAGACAGTGCAGAATTTGTAAAGTAAAATAGATTTCATCCTTGGAAAATATATGTGCATGACCTATAAGACTAGTGGTAGGTGCATCAGATGCTACAATGTCCAAAGAAATTATGAACACAAAAATGATTTTTATAAAGAATAGATCTAATTTTGATTTATTTCAAATAGAAACCTAAACATGCTCCTTTCTTGCCAGTAAATATTTTAATGTGTAAATTGAATTATTAAGCTATTTGTAATAAACATTTGAGCCTAAATGTGGAAAGTTTTAAATAATAGAAGAGAGATTGAGTTGAGCTGAGAATTATACAGACCCGGCTTTGAACTCAGCCCTGCCACTTAATAAGTGGCCTTGAATCCATATCATTTCTGAAACTGTGACTTTCATTTAGGAAAATGAGGATAGCATTGGAACCTACCTCATGGAGTGGTTATGAGAATTAAAAGGCATGATCATATAAATTGCTTATCATATTCATCATAGTGCCTGACATACAGTAATGGCTAATAAGTATTTGTTACTTTAATAATACTTGTTCCATTATTTTATTGTGAGATTTCTAGTTTGTCTTAATTTGTTTTTATTTAGATGTCAATTCCCCCACTGAATGCATTTCCCAGTAAGAGAGCTTTTAACAACCATGTATGTGCATAGGTCCTGCTTTCCTTCTCAGAAACTGCTATCACTTGTTCTCCTACTGCTACTCACTTGCCATGGTAATTGCCCTCTTCTTCACCCCTAATATTGTTTTCTTGCTTTGTACTCTGATATTCCTTCTGGAATCTAGTCATCGCTGTTGAAAATCTCTTCCCTTAATACAAGAGCTCTGTGGGGCTTTCTCAAACATTTCAACTTTTATCATTGGCATGTGGAACATCCTCTGGAAACAGTGCCTATAAGCTGTTTTTATGCCTGAAATTCATCCATTAAGTCCTTCCAGAGTAAAATATGACAAGAGTAAGATTGAGTCACAGATCTACCTACCTCTGCCAAGACTTGAGAGTCTTCCTCTAATACTAAAGTAGAAGGAGAGGGGATCCCTAAGTGGCTCAGCGGTTTAGCACCTGCCTTTGGCCTAGGGCCTGATCCTGGAGTCCTGGGATCAAGTCCCACATCAGGCTCCCTGCATGGAGCCTGCTTCTCCCTGTGCCTGTGTCTCTGCCTTTCTCTCTTCTCTCTCTCATGAATAAATTTAAATAAATAAATAAATACATACATACATACATAAATAAAGTGGAAGAAGATGGTATCCTGTTGTCCTGAGTTTTAAGTTCAGAAATACTATACCATGAAACTAATGCTATAAATGGTAAGACCGAGTACATCATAAACATCATACAGTGTTTTGATTATTTTGCTTTTTGTGTAGGAACGATAAGAGTTATTCCTCGAAGATTTATACATTTTGAATTTCTTATTTTACCACAGTTTTCACTGTCACCATTCACATTGGAGAACAATTAGGTCAGCAAATAAATGGATCAACTGATATGAGAATGTTAATTTTTATGGGAAGATAATTATGTCAAAGTGGATTTCAAACAAATGACACAGGTACTGGTATAGAGAACCTATAAAAATAGGTAAAAAATAGCTGTGTTATGGAAATGATTAATGGCTAATGAATCTGTTCTCTAGGAACATGGGATAGGGTTCTATAGTAGGTCTTGCTCCATTCTTCATGTTTTATTTATTTTTTATTTTCTAAAAAATATTTTATTTATTCATTCATGATAGACACACACAGAGAGTGAGGAGGAGACATAGGCAGAGGGAGAAGCAGGCTCCATGCAGGGAGCCTACTGTGGGACTTAATCCCAGGACTCAAGGATCACACTCTGAGCCGAAGGCAGATGCTTAACTGGTGAGCCACTCAGGCGTCTCAATTCTTCATGTTTTAATAAACAACTGAAATAAAAGCATAGAAACCGCATTTAGATGATTTCAAGGATAATTAATATGTTATAGGAAAATTAAAAGTCTGAAAGATTTCAACAGTGTGGAATGTTGGGATGATACCTTGAGACAGAGAAAGCTGGAGTTAGATGGGACTTCAAAAGTCATCTAAATTGGGGATCCCTGGGTGGCGCAGCGGTTTAGCGCCTGCCTTTGGCCCAGGGCGCGGTCCTGGAGACCCGGGATCCCTGGGTGGCGCAGCGGTTTAGCGCCTGCCTTTGGCCCAGGGCGCGGTCCTGGAGACCCGGGATCGAATCCCACGTCGGGCTCCCTGCATGGAGCCTGCTTCTCCCTCTGCCTGTGTCTCTGCCTCTCTCTCTCTCTCTCTCTCTCTCTCTCTCTCTCTCTGTGTGTGTGTGACTATCATGAAAAAAAAAAGTCATCTAAATTAATGCAGAAAACTCCTCTAAAATATTCCTAAGCAATGTCCTCTAGTCTTTACTGATGTTGACTGATAAGGAGCTCACCACCTCCAAAAGCATCTTATTCCATTTTGGCACAGTTCTGTTAGAAAGATATTTCTTTTTTTGTTAGAAAGATATTTCTTATATTGAACTCAAGTCTTCTAACTTTCTAGTTTTGCAAGACAATTTCTGTTTTCATATGCCATTTCTTTAAATATCTGAAAATTTATCTACCTTACCTTCTTCTTTTTGTCCATTCTTAAAATCCGCACTCTATCCATTCATTGCTGAATTGGTTTTAAGATCACTCACTGTATTAGTCTGTGTAAGCTGCCATAAAAAATACCATAGACTAATACGGTGTAATACTTATAATACCATAAGGTATTTATTTCTCACAATTGTGAGCTGGAAGTGCAAGATCAGGGTGCCTGCATGGTTGGGTCAGGTCTGGTGAAGGCTGTTTTCCTGACTTGCAGATGGCCTCCTTCTTTCTGTGTCCTCCTATGGGACAGAGAGGGAGAGAGAGAGAGAGAGAGAGAGAGAGAGAGAGAGAGAGAGAAGAGAGAGAGAGAGAGCGCGCATGCAAGCCTGAGAGAGAAAGAGAAACAGAGAAAGAGAGAGGCAGAGAAATCTGCTTCATAAATTCTATCAGATTAGGATTCCACCCTTATGGCCTTATTTAATCTTAATTACCTCCTAAAGACCATATTTCTAGATACAATCACATTAGGGATTGGGCTTCAACATGTAAATTTGGAAGGAGGACCCAATTCAGTCCATAGCACTCACTATCCTAGATTACATACACTTGGCACTCTTATGGTCAAAACTACTCTTACAAGGTAGTGAACTGAAGTAATTTTAGGTGATATTTGAGCAGTGCAAATCACAATGGAACTATTGCTCTTTTTTTAACAGTAAACCATAATTTTGTTAATATGACCTAAAATTGCAGTTTTTCAATAGCTATTTATGTAGAATATATTACTACCTAACCAAGAAAACATTCCCACCATTCACATTTAACATTTTGGTGACAATTTTTCCAGTTTTTCTTTGCTTTTAAGTATCTATACATAAAATTGTGATAATACTTTAAGAAACTTTATATGCTTAGGGTGCCTGGTGGCTCAGTTGGTTAAGTATCTGATTCTTGATTTCAGCTCAGGTCATGATCTCAGGGTTGTGGGGTCGAGCCCCACATAGGCTCCACACTTAGTGGGGAGTTTGCTTGAGATTCTCTCTGTACCTTTCCTTCTGCTCTTTCTCCCCCTCAAATAAATAAATAAATAAATAAATACATACATACATACATACATACATACATTTTTAAAAAATAAATCTTACATGATTGTATTTTCAACCTAACATTACCTTATGCAAATTCTCTGTTATTACATATTCTTCCTAAATATTTTTTAGAGGTTGCATACTATTTCATTTATTTTTTAAAAGATTTTATTTATTTATTCATGAGAGACACAGAGAGAGGCAGAGACACAGGCAGAGGTAGAAACAGGCTCCATGCAGGGAGCCCAATGTGGGACTTGATCCCAGGTCTCCAGGATCATGCCCTGGGCTGAAAGTGGCACTAAACCGCTGAGCCCCCCGGGCTGCCCTATTTCAGCTATTTTTTAAGTAATTTTGAAATTTACTAGTTTTTTGAGTAATCTTGACACTCCAGTGTGGGGCTTGAACTCACAACCCCAACATCAAGAGCTGCATGCTCTTCAGGCTGAGCCATCCATGTGCCACCCCCATACTATTTCCTTTTAAGGATATACCATAATTTAGAGAAGAAGAATAAATAAATAATTTTTTTAAAAAGATTCAATTGTTAAGTGCCAGTTGACTGGCTCTTATATAATACGTTTTATATAAGATACAGAATTATAATTTTATATTACAATCAGCAACAATATTTTGGGGCAAAAGTATTTCAGTGTTAGCATTAAAAATTAAGTCTACAAGAATCACCCTCCTCTGGTAGAAAGATACTGTAATAGATGTGTGAAGAATGAATAGAAATAGAAGAGACTGGACTGAGATTAGATCAGATGCCTTTAAGATCTTCAATATTCTGGTTCTCTAAAAATGTTCATTAAAATTATTATGAGATTAAGGCATATTAATCAATCCATTATACATTGTTAAAATGAATTTCTTTAAAATATTTTATTTATTTATTCATGAGAGACACAGAGAGAGAGAGGCAGAGACTTAGGCAGAAAGAGAAACAGGTTCCATGAAGGGAGCCTGATATGGGATTCGAACCTGGGACTCCGGGATCACACCCTGAGCCGAAGGCAGAAATACTTAGCCGGTGAGCCACCCAGGTGTCCCAAATAACATATTTTAAAAACATTTTTTCTTGAGGAGCCTCGACTCTTTAAAAAGAAAAAAAAAATATTTATTTATTTATGAGAAGTGGGGGGAGGGGCAGAGGGAAAGGGACAAGAAGTCTCTGAACTAAGCATGAAGCCTGATGCAGGGCTGGATCTCATGACCCTGAGATCATGAGTTGAGCCAAAATCAAAAATCAGATACTCTCCCATACTGAGAAGAAATGGGTAGGAAGTATCAGAAAGGGAGACAGAACATGAAGATTCCTAACTCTGGGAAACGAACTAGGGGTGGTGGAAGGGGAGGTGGGCAGGGGGTGGGGGTGAATGGGTGGCGGGCACTGAGGGGGGCACTTGACGGGATGAGCACTGGGTGTTATTCTGTATGTTGGCAAATTGAACACCAATAAAAAATAAATTTATTATTAAAAAAAGAGATACTGGGATCCCTGGGTGGCGCAGCGGTTTGGCGCCTGCCTTTGGCCCAGGGCGCGATCCTGGAGATCCGGGATCGAGTCCCACGTCGGGCTCCCGGTGCATGGAGCCTGCTTCTCCCTCTGCCTGTGTCTCTGCCTCTCTCTCTCTCACTGTGTGCCTATCATAAATAAATAAAAATTAAAAAAAAAAAGAGATACTCTCCCATAATGATACTGAGCCACCCAGGCGCCACTCATTCTTTTTTTTTTAAGATTTTATTTTTTTGTTCGTGAGAGACACACAGAGAGAGGCAGAGGCACAGGCAGAGGGAGAAACAGGCTCCCTGTGGTAAGTCTGATGTGCGACTTGATCCCACGACCACGGGATCACGACCTGAGCCAAAGGCAGACACTCAACCACTGAGTCAGCCAGGCACCCCCCTCATCCTTTATTATAGTTGAATAATATTCCATTTTATATATACACCATTTCTTTTTTTTTAATAATAAGTTTATTTTTTATTGGTGTTCAATTTGCCAACATACAGAATAACACCCAGTGCTCATCCCGTCAAGTGCCCCCCTCAGTGCCCGTCACCCATTCACCCCCATCCCCCGCCCTCCTCCCCTTCCACCACCCCTAGTTCGTTTCCCAGAGTTATTCATTCTTCTACTGATGGACACATGGGCTGCTTCCAGAATTTGACTAAATAATGCTGGTATAAACATAAAAGTGTGTGTATGTGTTTGAATTAGTGTTGCTGTATTTATGGGTAAATGTCCAATACCATGATTACTAGATAATAGAACAGTTCTATTTTTGAGGAACCTCTATACTATTTTCTATAGTGACTGCCTCAGTTTCCATTCCCACAACAGTGCATGAGGTTTCCTTTTTCTCCACACCTTCTCTTCGCTTATTCTTTCTTGGTGTTTTGTTTTGTTTTGTTGCTATTCTGACAGGTGTGAGGTGCTATCTCACTGTAGTTTTCATTTGCATTTCCCAGATGATAAGTGATGTTAAACATGATTTCATGAATCCATTGGCCATCTGTATGGTTTTTCTCAGAAAAACGTCTATTCAGGCTCTCTGCCCATTTCCTAATTGGATTGTTTTTTAGAGTGCTGAGTTTTATATGTTCTTTATGTATTTTGAATACTAACCTTCATCAGATATTTGCCATCTAGTTTTGTTCATTGCTTCCTTCACAGTGTAGAAGGTTTTTTATTTTAATGTAGTTCCAATAGTTTATTTTTGCTTTTGTTTCCCTTGCCTCAGGAGACGTATCTAGAAAGATATTGCTATGACTGACATCAGATAAATTACTGCCAGTGTTCTATTCTAGGATTTTTATGTTTCAGCTCTCACATTTATGTCTTTAATCAATTTTGAGTTTACTTTTTGTATGTTGTAGGAAAGTGATCTTACTTTATTATTCTGCATGTTCATGTTTTCCAACGCCATTTGTGGAGGAGACTGTGTTTTTCTCATTGCATATTCTTGTCTCTTTTGTTAAAGATTAATTGACCCAATAAATTGGGTTTATTTCTGGGTTTTCTCTTTTTTCCCTATTGATACGTGTCTATTATTGTGCCAGTACCATACTATTTTGATTAATACAGCATTTAAAAATTTTTATTTAAAGATTATTTTTTGAGAGAAAGAGCAGGGGTGGGGCAGTGGGAGAGGGAGAGAAAGAATCTCAAGTAGACTTCCTGCTGAGCAGGGAACCCCAAGTGGAGCTCGATTCCATGACACTGAGATCATGAACTGATTTGAACAGAGAGTTACATGCTCTGGGGCACCTGGGTGGCTCAGTGGTTGAGTATCTGCCTTTGGCTCAGGTCGTGATCCTGGGCTCCTGGGATCAAGTTCCACACCTGGCTTCCTGCAGAGATCCTGCTTCTCCCTCTACCTATGTCTCTGTCTCTGTCCCTCTCTCTCTCTCTCTCATGAATAAATAAATAAAATCTTTTAAAAAACGAGTTACATGCTCTACTGACTGAGCCAGCAGGGTGTCCCAATTCCTATGGCTTTGTAATATAACCTGAAGGGTGGAATTGTGATACCTCCAGTTTTGCATTCTTTTTTCAAGATTGTTCTAGTTATTTGTGATCTTTTGTGCTTTCATATAAATTTTAAGACTTTTTGTTCTAGTCCATAAAAATCATGTTGGTATTTTAATAGGGATTACATTAAATGTGTAGATTGTTTTGGGTAGTATAGATATTGCAACAATATTTTTTTTCTTCCAATTCATGAGCATGGAATGTCTTTCCATTGCTCTGTGTCAACTTCGATTTCTTAAATCATTTTTTTATAATTTTCAGAGTACACTTTCACTGTTTATTTAAGTTTATTCCTAGGTATTTTATTATTTTTGTTGCAATTGTGAATATAATTGTTTTATTAATTTCCCTTTCTGATGCTTTATTGTGCATTAACTTTGTATCCTGTAACTTTATTGGAATATTTGTCAGTTTTAGTAGTTCTCTAGTGGAGTCTTTAGGATTTTCTATATATGGTTTCAAGCCATTTGCAAATAGTTAAAATTTTAATTCTTCTATACCAATTTGGAGGCCTTTTATTTCTTTTTGTTGCTGATGGCTGTGGCTAGGACTTACAATACTATGTTGAATAAAAGTGGTGAGAGTGAACATTTTTGTCTTGTTCCTGATTATAAGGGAAAAACACTTATTATCCTCATTAAGCATGATGTGAGCTGGTTTGTTTTATTTTTTACACGGTCTTTATTATTTAAGTTGTGTTCCTTCCCTCTAAACCTACTTTTTTGAATGTTTGCATCATGAATTAGTGTTTTATTTTGTCAAATGCAGTTTCTGCATCTATTGAAATAATCATGAGGTTTTTATCTTTTCTCCTAATGTGATGCATCACATTGATTGATTTGTGAATATTGAGCCACCCTTACATACCAGGAATAAATCACAATTGATCATAGTGAATAATTTTCTAATTTATTGTTGGATTTGGTTTGCTAGTATTTTGTTGAGAATGTTTGCATCTATGTTCGTCAGGGATAGTAGACTGTAGTTCTCTTTTTTTGTAGTTTCATCGGATTGTAGCATCAGGATAATACTAGCGCCATAGAATGAATTTTGAAATGTTATTTTCTATCTATTTTTTGGAATAGTTTCTAAAGAATTGATATTAACTTGTCTTTAAATGTTTGATAGAATTATCATATGAAGCTGTCTGGTCCTCACCTTTCGTTTGCTGAGAATTTTTTGATTAATGATTCAATTACTTTGTTCATAATTGGTCTGCTCAAATTTTCTATTTCTTTCTGATTCCTTTTTGGGAGGTTGTATGTTTCTAAGAATTTCTCCATTTCTCCTAGCTTGTCCAATTTGTTGGCAAGCAATTTTTCATAATATTCTTTTATAATCCTTTGTATTTCTGTCATATTGGATGTTTTCTCCTCTTTCATTTCTGATTTTGATTACTTGAGTTCTCTCTGTCTTCTTGTCTTTCTCTCTTTTTTAATGAGTCTCACTAAAGGTGTAACAAATTTGTTGATCTTTCCAAAGAACCAGTTCCTAATTTTATTAATCTTTTCTATTGTTTTTGTTTTCCTAGTTCCTATTTCATTTATTTCTGCTCTAATTTTTAGTAGGTTGTTTATTGAGATTTTTCTTGCTTCCTGAGGTAGGCCTCTATCATTCTAAACTTTCCTTTTAGAATAGCTTTTGTTTGCATCCCAAAAGTTTTAGATCATTTTTTTCATTTGCATTTATCTCCATGTATTTTATTTCCTCTTTGATTTTTTTTGTTGACCCATTTAATGTTTAGTAGCATGTTACTTAAGTTCCATGTATATTTGTTCTCTGTCCGATTTTTTCTTGTGATTAATTTTTAGTTTCTAACTTTGTGGTTAGAAAAGATGCATGAAACAACTTTAATCTTTTCAAATTTTTGAGACCTGCTTTGTGGACTGATACGTGATCTATTCTGGAGCATGTTACAAATGCCCTTGAAAAGAATGGTATTTGGCTTTTCTAGGATGTTATGTTCTGAATATATCTGTTAAATCCATCTGTTCCAGTGGGTCATTCACAGCCATTTTTCCTTTGTTGATACTCTGTTTGGATGATCTATCCATTGATGTAAGTGAAGTATTAAAATCCCCTACTATTACTGTATTGCTATTGATTAATTCCTGTATGTTTGTTATTAACTATTTTAAGTATTTGGCTATTCCCATGTTAAGTGCATAAATATTTATAATTTTTTTATATCATCTTGTTGGATTGTCCCCTTAATGATTACGTAGTGTTGGGCAGCCCTGGTGGTGCAGCGGTTTAGCGCCGCCTGCAGCCCAGGTGTGATCCTGGAGACCAGGTATCGAGTCCCACGTCAGGCTCTCTGCATGGAACCTGCTTCTCCCACTGCCTGTGTCTCTGCCTCTCTCTCTCTCTCTGTCTCTCATGAATAAATAAATAAAATCTTTAAAAAAATGATTGTGTAGTGTCTTATGCTATTATAGTCTTTGTTTCAGAGTCTATTTTGTTGCCTATATGTTTTGCTATCCTGGTTTTCTTTTCATATCAATTTGCATGGTAAATCTTTCTCCATACCTTCACCTTCAATCTGCATGTGTCTTTAGGTCTAAAATGAGTTTCTTATAGGTAGCATATAGATGGATCTTGTGGGTATTTTGTTTTGTTTTCTTTTGCTTTTCGTTTTTCCATTTCATCACCCTATGTCATTTTATTGGAGCTTTCTGATTCAAAGTAATTATTGATAGGTATTTATTGCCACATTTTACATGTTTTGTAGATGTTTCTGACATTTTTCACTGAGACTTTTTCTCTTTCTCTGTTTCATGTTTTGCTTGTTTTCCTTAATGATATAGTTGGATTTCTTTTGCTATTCTTTGAGTATCTATTAGTGGATTTTTATTTTGTGGTTTCCATTAGGCTTGTATATAACATCTTCATATAGCAGTCTATATTAGGTTGGTGATTGTTTAAGTTTGAACCCATTCTTTAATCCTCTTGTCCTCACGTTTTAGGTATATACTGTCATATTTTACTTTCTTTTTATCTTGTAATTTCCCTAATTTTTACAGAAATATTCTATTTTCTCCAGAAATATTCATTTTTACTTCTTTTGTGTTTTGTACTTTCATACTGTCATTAGGTTTTTTCTTTCTACTCAAAGTTTCCTCTTTAATATTTCTTGCTGGGCTGGTTCGGTGGTCATGAACTTCTTTAAATTTGTTTGTCTGTGAAACTCTTTAACTCTCCTTTTATTCTGAATGACAGCCTTTCTGGATAGAGTATTCTTGGCTATGGATTTTTCCCATTCAATACTTTGAATATATCATGTTACTCACTTCTGGCTTGCAGTTTCTGCTGAAAAATCTGCTGGTAGCCTTATGAGGTTTTTCCATTATAAGCTAAAGACTTATTTTATCCTGATGTTTTTAATTATTTTCTTTTAAAAATATTATCTTATTTAAATTCAGTTAATTAACATGTGGTGTATTATAAATTTCAGAGGTAGAGTTCATGGATTCATCAGTTTTATATAATACCCAGTGCTCATTATATCACATGCCCTTCCTAATGTCCATCACATATTTACCCCATTGCCCCACTTCCCTCCTTCCAGCAACCCTCAGTTTGTTTACTATGATTAAGAGGTTTGTCTCCCTCTCTTATTTTGTCTTATTTTTCCCCTCCCTTCTCCTATGATCTGTTTTGTTTCTTAAATTTCACATATGAGTAAGATTATATGATATTTGTCTTTTTCTGATTTACTTATTTTCGTTAGTATAATACCCTCTAGTTCCAACCATATCATTTCAAATGGTGAAATTTCATTTTTTTTTAATTTTTTTTATTTATTTATTATAGTCACAGAGAGAGAGAGAGAGAGGCAGAGACACAGGCAGAGGGAGAAGCAGGCTCCATGCACCGGGAGCCCGACGTGGGATTCGATCCCGGGTCTCCAGGATCGCGCCCCGGGCCAAAGGCAGGCGCCAAACCGCTGCGCCACCCAGGGATCCCGAAATTTCATTTTTTGATGAATGAGTAGTATTCTATTATATATACACATATATGTTATATATGTGTATATATATATCACATCTTCTTTATTCATAATTTTTTATCAATACATTTTTCCTTTCCAATTACAATATGACTAATGGATCTGCTTTTGTTGATTTTGTTGTGGGTTCCCTGTGCCTTCTGGATCTGGATATCTATGTGCTTCCCCATATTAGAGAATTTATCAGCTATTGTTTCTTCAAATAAATTTTCTGCCATGTTTTCTCTCTCTTTTCCTTCTTATCCCTATAATGTGGATGTTATTACACTTAATGGAGTCATTGAGTTCTCTAAGTCTTTTCTCATGCAGTATTTGTCTCTCCTCTGCCAACTTGATTGCTTTCCAATACTCTACCTCCAGGTCACTGATCTCTTCCTCTGCTTCCTGTAGCCTCCTATTCATTCCAACTATTGTATTTTTAACTTCATTTATTGAATTCTTCATTTCATGATATATTAGTTTTCTTTTTCTTTTTTTAGGGTCTCACTGATGTTCTCCACTCCTTACTCAAGCCCTGTGAGTACCTTTATGATCATTACTTCAAATTATCTAGCAGACATACTATTTATTTCTGTTTCACTTAGATCTCCTGCTATGTTTTTGTAATGTTCTTTCATTTGGGAAAATTTCTACTGTCTCCTTATTTTGTCTACCTCTTTGTATCTGTTTCTGTGTTTAGGAAAGTCTGCCACATCCTCTGATCTTGAAGGTAGTGACTTTTTTGTAGAATAAGTCCTTTAGTGACCTACAGTGTTCCTTGTTCACTAGTACCTGGCACATCACATCAGAGGAGACTCCTATGTTGCTTGCATCCTGCTATTGTAGTTGGGTAGCTTTCCCTCTCAGTCCAGACTTCTGCACTGACTGTGTTCTGGGCTGTGCTTGTACTCTGTGGTGTTAGTGAGATCCAGACAGGCTGTTTCTGTGGGGCACTGACCTTAGGAGAGTTTGGGGATGGGGTAGTGGTGTTAGCAAAATTTGTACTGAGTCATTAGACCTAGTCTGGATCTTCTGAAGTGTGGTAGCCAGGGTTGTGGTGCACACTAGTGGCAGCAGCCAAGGGCAAGGTGCATGCCTGAGGTGGTAGCAAGCAGTGAGTATCCCTTGGGTGCAGTGTCCATGTATGTAAAGGCTAGTCAAGAAGACGGTAGTAGTTGGTAGTCTGTGGCAGCCTGGCAGGGTACATGCTGCATTAGCAAAATTCATACTGATCCTCTAGTCCTAGGCCAATCCCTCAAAGCATGGTGGAAGCCACAGCAGCCAGGGCATGTGGTGTCTGTGTGAATGGTGGCTGGGCAAGGCACACTGTGTCTTTATGCATCATAGGTGAATGCTGAATGTGGTAGTTGGGGAGAGGGGCATATATGAGTATGGCTGGGTGGGTGGGTTACATATATCATTATCAAAATTAGCCCTGAAGCCAAATCCCATGAAAGGTGGTAGCCAAGGGAGTGCAGTACACAGAGGTAGCTGTTGGCTGAGCCATGTAAAGCCTTAATAGAATTTGCTCTAAGCCCAGGGCCAAGGCCAGTAGGAATGGAGTGGGCAAGTGCTCAGGAGAACTAGTGATTGAGCCATATTGCAAGCCTGTTAGGTAGCAAGTGTCTATGTAATGCTGCCTCATGCACTTGTCTCTGCTTTTATGCTGGGAGCCAGGGGAATAAAATGGTGCCTGGAAACTCCTTTGTTCCCAGAGAATTTTCCCACAGGCTTCATAAACAGTATAAACAAATCTCCCTCCCATTGTTCAAACTGTTCTTTATATATTGCCTCTCCTTGAGTCCTTATCTCCTTAAAGTAAGGGCCTGGCAGTCATTCACTTTCCCAGTTTGCTAAGTGCTGAGTCAGCAGATGTTTAAAGTTCCAGGTTCTAAGTCTCACTGCTAGGGCAAATTCATGGAATTCAGACCTTCTTGTTTCAAGGACAGACACTATGGGAATTCCTTTATGCTAAGTGAGCTCCCTGATGCCTTCCCCTCTCAATGACCACAACTGTCTACTCTCTCAGGCAGCTCCCAACCAACATTTGTGCCCATCCTAGCATCTCAAATATGGTTTCTTCTTTATTTTTATTTTTATTTATTTTTTTGGCTTAGAAAAATGATTTACTGAATAAGTAAACAATAAGGATAAAAAAAGAGACTTATCTGAATCAGCAGCACTAGAGTATGTGAGGTTTGATTTTTTTTTTTTGGTATATTTTTTTATTGGAGTTCTAATTGCCAACATATGGTATAACACCAAGTGCTCATCCCATCAGGTGCCCCCCTCAGTGCCCATGACCCAGGTGCCCTATCCCCCAGCCCACCTCCCCTTCTACCACCCCTTGTTCGTTTCTCAGTTAGGAGTCTCTCATGTTCTGTCACCCTCTCTGATATTTCCCACTCATTTTCTCTCCTTTCCCCTTGAATCCCTTTCACTATTTTTTGTATTCACCGAATGAATGAGACCATATAATGTTTGTCCTTCTCCGATTGACTTACTTATAGTGGGCATTTGTCACTATATTTGTCACTATATATATAATATTACTCAGCCATTAGAAATGACAAATACCCACTATGTGCCTCAATGTGGATAGAACTGGAGGGTATTATGCTGAGTGAAATAAGTATATATATATATATATATATATATATATATATATATATACCACATCTTTCTCCATTCATATTTAGATGGACACCGAACCACCTTCCACAGTTTCGCTATTGTGGACATTGCTGCTAGAAACATTGGGGTGCAGGTATCTTGGTATTTCACTGCATCTGCATCTTTGGGGTAAATCCCCAGTAGTGCAATGGCTGGGTCATAGGGTAGTTCTATTTTTAACTCTTTGAGGAACCTCCACATAGTTTTCAAGGTGGCTGTACCAGTGCACATTCCCACCAACAGTGCAAGAGGATTCCCTTTTCTACACATTCCCTCCAACATTTGTGGTTTCCTGCCTTGTTAATTTTCCCCATTCTCACTGAATGTGTGTGAGGTGGTATCTCATGTGGTTTTGATTTGTATTTCCCTGATGGCAGGTGATGCAGAGCATTTCCTCCTGTGCTTGTTGGCCATGTCTATGTCTTCCTCTGTAAGATTTCTCTTCATGTCTTTTGCCCATTTCATGATGGATTGTTTGTTTCTTTGGTGTTGAGTTTAATAAGTTCCTTATAGATCTTGGAAACTAGCCCTTTTTCTGATACGTCATTTGCAAATATCTTCTCCCATTCTGTAGGTTGTCTTTTGGTTTTGTTGACTGTATCCTTTGCTGTACAAAAGCTTCTTATCTTGATGAAGTCCCAATAGTTCATTTTTACTTTTGTTTCTTTTGCCTTCGTGGATGTATCTTGCAAGAAGTTACTGTGGCCGAGTTCAAAAAGGGTGTTGCCTGTGTTCTCCTCTAGGATTTTGATGGAATCTTGTCTCACATTTAGATCTTTCATCCATTTTGAGTTTATCTTTGTGTATGGTGAAAGAGAGTGGTCTAGTTTCATTCTTCTGCATGAAAAACTCAAAGCAAATATAATTCTCAATGGGAAGCACTGGGAGCCTTTTCCCTAAGATCAGGAACAAGACAGGGATGTCCACTCTCACCACTGCTATTCAACATAGTAGTAGAAGTTCTAGTCTTGGCAATCAGACAACAAAAAGACATTAAAGGTATTCAAATTGGCAGAGAAGAAGTCAAACTCTCCCTCTTCGCCGATGACATGATACTCTACATAGAAAACCCAAAAGCCTCCACCCCAAGATTTCTAGAAGTCATACAGCAATTTGGCAGTGTGGCGGGATACAAAATCAATTCCCAGAAGTCAGTGGCATTTCTAGACACTAACAATGAGACTGAAGAAAGAGAAATTAAGGAGCTAATCCCATTTACATTTGCACCCAAAAGCATAAGATACCTAGGAATAAACCTAACCAAAGAGGTAAAGGATCTATACCCTAAAAACTATAGAACACTTCTGAAAGAAATTGAGGAAGACACAAACAGATGGAAAAATATTCCATGCTCATGGATTGGCAGAATGAATATTGTGAAAATGTCAATGTTACCCAGGGCAATTTACACGCTTAATGCAATCCCTATCAAAATACCATGGACTTTCTTCAGAGACTTAGAACAAATTATTTTAAGATTTGTGTGGAATCAGAAAAGACCCCGAATAGCCAGGGGAATATTAAAAAAGAAAACCAGAGCAGGGGGCATCACAATGCCAGATTTCAGGTTGTACTACAAAGCTGTGGTCATCAAGACAGTGTGGTACTGGCACAAAAACAGACACATAGATCAATGGAACAGAATAGAGAATCCAGAAGTGGACCCTCAACTTTATGGTCAACTAATATTCGACATTGGAGGAAAGACTATCCACTGGAAGAAAGACAGTCTCTTCAAGAAATGGTGCTGGGAAAATTGGACATCTCCGAATTTTTTGAGTTGTAAAGTTATTTTGTTTGCTTGAGGTTTCCTTTTCGTTTTCAAGGTAGGTATTTTAACTTTCCTCTCAGTATTGCTTTTGCTGCATTCCATAAGATTTTTATGTTGTGTTTTCGTTTTCATTTCTACCAAAATATTTCTGGTTTCCCTTTGATTTTCTCTTTGACTATAACTTTTTCAAAAACGTGTTGTTCATTTTCCAAATATTGTTGAATTTCCAGTTTTCTTCCAATTATTAATTTCTAGTTTATTTTACTGCAATAAGAAAAGATACTTGATATGATATCAATTGTAAATTTGTTAAGACTTATTTTGTGATATAAAAATTGACTTATCTTGGAGAATGTTCCATGTGTGCTTGAGAAGAATATGTGTTCTGCTCTTGTTGGGTAGAATGTTTTTATATATCTGTTTGGTCTATGTACTTAATAGAGTTAAGTTCTCTATCTTCTTATTGAACTTCTGTATGTATGTTCTATCCATTATTGAAAGTGGGATATGAAAACCCCTGCTATTATTTGTTGCTATTTATTTCTCTCATCAGTTTTGTGAATATTTGCTTCATGTATTTGTGTATTCTGATGTTGAGTTCATGTTTATTTATAATTATTCTACCTTCTTGGTGAATTGACCCTTTAGTCATTTATATAATATCCTTCTTTTAGCCTTTTTTGACAGTGATTTAAAATATATCTTGTTGGATGTAAGCATGGCCATCTTTGTTTCCTTTTGGTTTCTGTTTACTTAAAATATACTTTTTTTTATTTCTTTGTTTAAACTTCTTTACTTACTGTCTCTGTGTGTTCTTTTCTGGTATTTCTTTACTTTCCATTTATTCACATTTCATGGATTATTATACTTTCTCAAAAAGTAATAAAAACTGATAACACATTGTCTGACAATTAAAGTATTTTAGTTTTAGAAAAACATTTCTTATGTAAAATAGAAAGCAAACTTATCCATTTGCTTGCTAAGAAGTTTTACATCCCTGTTAAAATTGTCTGCATCAAGCAGGATCCATAGTCCTTACCAGGATTGCCTGTGGCCAAGAACACTGACTTAAGAACACTGACTGAAAGAAAAGAGCTTTGGACTGGCTTTTCACAATCACCTACTGGTACCATAGGACACATAAATTTATACTGAAAATTCTCACTTCAAAAATAAGAATGAATACCCAGGGGTGCTGGATGAGCCGTTTGGTTTGCAAAGCCTTCAAATGCACTGTGCTTGCATTTTGAGTGTTCTGAAATAGAATAATAACTGAAAAATGCTTAAAAGGAAACAACTTGTTTAACTTTAAAACTAAAGCAAAAAGGCTTTCTCAGTAATAATTTGTTTTGTACTCTAGTAGTAAGGTGGAATTTTTTTTCTCTTCCCCAGCACAGGTAGATTTTTTTGGCATACAGCAGATTGAAAATATAATTTAGAACCAAAATTGCAAAATTTTAATGCTTTTAAGGTAAATCAGTTCATAAATGATTAGACTTGTCTTTCCAAGGAAAACCCAATCTAAACTTCTTTAAAAACTGGACACACATTTTATGCCTATAATTCCAATATCAAAGACAGCACAATGCTCAATTTTGTGCTTACTGGGGAATGCTCAAAAGGATGAAATGGACACACAGCAGTTTTAAAAAATGCAAGTGGGATTTTCAATATTTTTCAATATGTAACACAAACTGATTTAGAATTAAATATTAAAAACACTTCATGCCACATAGGTGATACACTTCATAGATTCTCCAACTAAACATGAAAATTCCAGTCTACTTTAAACATTCTAAAGCTTAATTTCTAATATTGTGTTAAAAATAAATTTAACTAAATGAATGGGGCAGAATTTAGCTGTTAATACAGTATGGGAAAAATGGTGAGCCTTCTGGGGGCCAAAGGGACCCCTTCCCCCAAGTAATATACAAGTATTTAGATTTTATAGTAAAATATACCCACCCTCAGGCTCTTTTGTATTAATACATAATTAA
This sequence comes from Vulpes lagopus, assembly GCF_018345385.1. Lineage (NCBI taxonomy): Eukaryota > Metazoa > Chordata > Mammalia > Carnivora > Canidae > Vulpes > Vulpes lagopus. The sequence continues at coordinate 64,028,471 of NC_054848.1, read as the reverse complement.
AGTGGAGACTGACAAGTTCATAAAACAGAAGTGACATAAAGGAAATATCACATTGTGGGTTATGGCACATGCATCACATTTGTCCCTGTAATTACCATTTTTAAAGTGAGTCTTGGGGCACCTGGGTAGCTCAGCAGTTGAGCATCTGCCTTTGGCTCAGGGTGTGATCCTGGAGTCCCAGGATTGAGTCCCACATCGGGCTCCCTGGATGGAGCCTGCTTCTCCCCCTCCCCCTGCCTCTGCTTCTCTCTCTATCTCTCATGAATAAAAAACCCCACAAACTTTAAAAGTGATTCTTAGCAGCAACAATTTGCTGGCAGTGTTAGGGAAAAAGAAAGCCACACATACCCACTAATGTAAAAAGATATAAGCCATCTTTTCAGAGGGGTTGACAGGTGGCCGAATCCTGATGTTTTCAGACCATTTTTGATAAATTCCCCATTGAACATGCAAAGGCTATTGCCACTACGATACCCCTGAAAGTATCTAAGAGATCTACCAGTTCTTGGGGACCCCAGGAGCATGTGTGGCTAAGGTGGGACACACAGGATTGACTTGTACCCTGTTTTTCCTCAACCTTCTAACAGCTGGATGAACTTAAAATGAAGAAGCTGGGCCAGTAATACTGTAACAGTATTGACCACCTGTTTACTATAAATCACCTGTAACAAAAACTCACAAATATTCTCAATTCTAAAAATATTTTTTTTTTATTTTTTTTTTATTTTTTTTTTAATTAACTTTTATTGGTGTTTAATTTACCAACATACAGAAAAACACCCAGTGCTCATCCCGTCAAGTGTCCACCTCAGTGCCCGTCACCCATTCCCCTCCAACACCCGCCCTCCTCCCCTTCCACCACCCCTAGTTCGTTTCCCCGAGTTAGGAGTCTTTATGTTCTGTCTCCCTTCCTGATATTTCCCAACATTTCTTTTCCCTTCCTTTATATTCCCTTTCACTATTATTCATATTCCCCAAATGAATGAGAACATACACTGTTTGTCCTTCTCCGATTGACTTATTTCACTCAGCATAATACCCTCCAGTTCCATCCACGTTGAAGCAAATGGTGGGTATTTGTCGTTTGTAATTGCTGAGTAATATTCCATTGTATACATAAACCACATCTTCTTTATCCATTCATCTTTCGATGGACACCGAGGCTCCTTCCACAGTTTGGCTATTGTGGCCATTGCTGATAGAAACATCGGGGTGCAGGTGTCCCGACGTTTCATTGCATCTGAATCTTTGGGGTAAATCCCCAACAGTGCAATTGCTGGGTCGTAGGGCAGGTCTATTTTTAACTCTTTGAGGAACCTCCACACAGTTTTCCAGAGTGGCTGCACCAGTTCACATTCCCACCAACAGTGTAAGAGGGTTCCCTTTTCTCCGCATCCTCTCCAACATTTGTTGTTTCCTGCCTTGTTAATTTTCCCCATTCTCACTGGTGTGAGGTGGTATCTCATTGTGGTTTTGATTTGTATTTCCCTGATGGCAAGTGATGCAGAGCATTTTCTCATGTGCATGTTGGCCATGTCCATGTCTTCCTCTGTGAGATTTCTCTTCATGTCTTTTGCCCATTTCATGATTGGATTGTTTGTTTCTTTGGTGTTGAGTTTAATAAGTTCTTTATAGATTTTGGAAACTAGCCCTTTATCTGATATGTCATTTGCAAATATCTTCTCCCATTCTGTAGGTTGTCTTTTAGTTTTGTTGACTGTATCCTTTGCTGTGCAAAAGCTTCTTATCTTGATGAAGTCCCAATAGTTCATTTTTGCTTTTGTTCCTGTCCCCTTTATATCTAAAAATTATACCTTTGTTCTTTTAAAAAGCAAATATACTATTTATAATTATTTTGACTATTCTAAGTCAGAAGACATGTACTAAAGATCATAATATATAGAAACTCCTAGGTGGCTCAGTGGTTGCGTGTCTGCCTTCAGCTCAAGGTGTGATCCCGGGATCAAGTCCCACATCAGGCTCCCCATAGGTAGCCTGCTTCTGCCTCTGCCTAAGTCTCTGCCTCTCTTTCTGTGTCACACATGAATTAAAAAATAAAAATGGCAGCCCCGGTGGCCCAGTGGTTTAGCGAAAACTTCGGCCCAGAGCTTGATCTTGGAGTCCCGTATAGAGTCCCGGGATTGAGTCCTGCATCGGGTTCCCTGCACGGAGCCTGCTTCTCCCTCTGCCTGTGTCTCTGTCTCTCTCTTTCTGTGTGTCGGACATAAATGAATGAATAAAATCTTTTAAAAAATAAATAAATAAAATAAAATAATAAAAAAATAAAAACATGTTAATATATAACTGTGAGCACTCAGACACAGACCTTGAACCTTTAAACAAGATCATCCAGTACCAGCATTAAAAAATTAATGAGGAATAAGAGTGGACATTTAAACATTGAAATATGCATCTAAGTCTTATGCCCAGAGACTTCAGAGAATACTAGGATTAGTTACCTAACAGCTGTCAAGAAATTGACACAGATATTCTTGTGCATAACCATGGCTCTCTTCCAAATGGACATACTAAATACTTTTCTCTTAAAAATTAAATGGAAATTTCAGATATCAGATGTAGAATATACTTCTGTCTAAAGTTAAATGCAATATTTACACAGATAATTTTACTTCCATTATCTTATTGCATGTATCCTAGTTTATTTACATGATTCATATCTAATAAAAGCTCCTGGGATTCAAGTACTAAGTAGCTCTTAGATCTATAGGGTTCATCATGGTACAAATAACTAAGAAATATTCTCTTTCTTTTGTACTATGGTTAACTTTGACTTAATTTTATTTTTTACAAGGATTTGCCCTCTGTGTTCTATAAACTATAAGCTACTAAACTTGTGCTTTTAAACCTCATTATTTGCAATCTCCCTCTATTCTCTTTGTTTGTAAGGGAATACAGAAGTAACAGCACCTCATGAATTAAACTAAAAAACACAGTCTATAAAACCAAACAAGCCACTTGTTTCTTTTTTATTATTATTAGTTCCAGAGATAGAATTTAATGATTCATCAGTTGCAAAACACACAGTGCTCATTACATCAAGTGCCTTCCTTAATGCCCATCACCCAATTATCTCTTCTCCCTACCTTCCCTTCAGTAACCTGCAGTTTGTTTCCTAGAGTTCAGCATCTTTTATGCTTTGCCTCCCCCTCAAATTTCATCTTATTGTTCATCTGTTTTGTTTTTTATATTCCACAAATGAGTAAAATCATATGTTGTTTTCTCTGACTTATTTTGCTTAGCATAATACCCTCTATCTCCAGCCATGTCATTGGAAATGGCAAAATTTCATTCTTTTTGATGGCTGTTATAGTCCTTTTAAAATGAAAAAGTAGTTCCTGAATCACATAAAGCAGCCTACAGAGTTAAAGGTCAATGTCTGCAAATAAAAAGCTAAAGATTTTAATGCTGAGGGGGAACATTTGGTACTCAGGATTTAGCTTTAGTTTTTAAAGATTTTATTTATTTATTTATTCATGAGAGACACAGAGAGAGAATCAGAGACATAGGCAGCAGGAGAAGCAGGCTCCCCATGGGGAATCTGGTGAGAGACTCGATCCCAGGACTCTGGGATCATAACTAAGCCAAAGACAGATGCTCAAACACTGAGCCACCCAGGTGCTCTAGGGTTCAGCTTTAAAATAGATACAATCTTTAAAAAATAAAGTAAAACACAATAAACAAAACAAAGGGAAAATGCTTCTGTCACATGGTGGTAGCAGGATTCATTTGGGAAGAGTGCCGCTTTCCAAAATTGGACAAGCGCACCAGAGCCAGTGCTATAAGCAAGTTTCCTTCTGGATACCGGGTCTATTGGAAAACCTTGCCAGCAGACTCCAAAACCTGTGTATCAGAAAGTCTTTGGGAAGTCTGATATCATTATTTCAGCCTACTAAGAAATTATTTGTAATTCATTAAAAATCTTCCAAAATTTTTCATTCAAATGTATTTTATACATTAGTCAGTTCTTAAGAAAGAATGCAATTTCTTGACACTTAACATTTAAAGATTTTATTGGCCATATTAATCACAAAAGTTTTAAGTTATCTATAAATTCTTAGAATGTAAAAGTAAGAAGAGAAGAAAAACTAAGTTTAAGAGGTGGTGGGGAAGCAGCAATTTAGTGAAAAATTCTTGCATCGAAGTATGTTCAGACATCTTTTTTCCTCCAGTAAAATTTTATGCAACTTAGCTGCATCCTCATCTATTTTTACCCAAACTAAAATGGTAACAGGGATGATGGCATCCTTCTCATTGATATGTGGATGTGGAACACATACAATAAGCATGTTGTTTTTTCCAGTTTGAATACATGGCATATTGGGTGGAATAACATTTAGCAATGTTTCTTAATTGGTGTCAGCCCACATTAAAAGTTGCGATTTCTGATTTACTGTAGGTTTTATTATTTATTTATATAATTTTAAAATACTTTTATTTATTTATTTATGAGAGCAGCAGAGACATAGGCAGAGGGAGAAGCAGGCTCCCTATAGGGAGCCTGATGTGGGACTCCATCCCATGACTCTGGCTGAGATCATGCCCTGAGCAAAACGCAGATGCTCAACCACTGAACCACCCAGGCATCCTTACTGTAGGTTTTAAATACAAAGTACCCACACCTTTCTCTTTCTTATAAAATAGTTTACACTCTTTGGAGTAAAAAGTATCTTCTTTTACTTCAATAACTGCTATTTTGGGCAGCTCATCATTTTCTTCTTCATCTCTACCTCTATATTCATTACTGCTGCCTTTAGCTTGTATCTCCAATGTTTTTGTGGAAAATGGTGAAGATATTGGTTTATTCTGGACAATATCTATGCCAAATAAACTGGGGTTTCCAGAAGAAAATGAAAATCCAAATAGGGGCCAGAATTTAATAAACCCAAGATAGCTATTGAAATGCTTTTTCTTACCCATTCCAGTGTAGCTATTCTCAGGTTTGTGCTTTTCTGGAGTACAGCAACTTCTTTTTTGGGTTATGGAATTCTCAAATAGGTTTCTTTTTCTCTTCTTTTCTTGTTTTTGCTTTTCTCTTCTTACATTTTCTTTCTTTGTTTCTTTCTTTCTTTTGGGAGGGATGATATTTTTTATGTGAGAATTACTTCAGGGACTTTGAGTTCTACCATCTTGCTGATATCACTATGCTGTTTTTGACATTTTGCTGTCAATGATATGGTAGCCTCATATATAAATTTTGAAACGTATTCTTTTCTTTTTTTTATTTTTTGAAAGAGTTTGTGTAAGGCTGAAGCTATGGTGAGGTCACCTAGGCATGAATCTCCTTAGTGAGAATGTTAGGATATGAATTAGATGACTTTATTAGTTATAAAATTTATCAGTCTACCTATTATTTTTTGGATTTTTGATAATCTACATTTTTTTCTAGAAGTATATTAATTTCAGCTAAATTTTCTTTTTTAATTTACATTTATTTTTATTGGTGTTCAATTTGCCAACATACAGAATAACACCCAGTGCTCATCCCATCAGGTGCCCCCCTCAGTGCCCGTCACCCAATCACCCCTACCCCCCGCCCACCTCCCCTTCCACCACCCCTAGTTCGTTTCCCAGTTAGGAGACTTTCATGTTCTGTCTCCCTTTCTGATATTTCCCACTCATTTTTTTCTCCTTTCCCCTTCATTCCCTTTCACTATTTTTTATATTCCCCAAATGAATGAGACCACATAATGTTTGTCCTTCTCTGATTGACTTATTTCACTCAGCATAATACCCTCCAGTTCCATTCGAAGCAAATGGTGGCTATTTGTCGTTTTTAATGGCTGAGTAAAATTCCATTGTATACATAGACCACATCTTCTTTATCCATTCTTCTTTCGATGGACACCGAGGCTCCTTCCACAGTTTGGCTATTGTGGACATTGCTACTAGAAACATCGGGGTGCAGGTGACCCGGCGTTTCATTGCATCTGTATCTTTGGGGTAAATCCCCAACAGTGCAATTGCTGGGTCGTAGGGCAGGTCTATTTTTAACTCTTTGAGGAACCTCCACACAGTTTTCCAGAGTGGCTGCACCAGTTCACATTCCCACCAACAGTGCAAGAGGGTTCCCCTTTCTCCACATCCTCGCCAACATTTGTGGTTTCCTGCCTTGTTAATTTTTCCCATTCTCACTGGTGTGAGGTGGTATCTCATTGTGGTTTTGATTTGTATTTCCCTGATGGCCAGTGATGCGGAGCATTTCCTCCTGTGCTTGTTGGCCATGTCTATGTCTTCCTTTGTGAGATTTCTCTTCAAGTCTTTTGCTCATTTCATGATTAGATTGTTTGTTTCTTTGCTGTTGAGTTTAGTAAGTTTTTTATAGATCTTGGAAACTTCAGCTAAATTTTCTACTTGCATCATGCATTTAATCTAATCATTATAAAGTTTTTTTTTATCTTTATAATTACTGCAAGATTTTTGGTTTTGTCCTTTTTAAATTTTTGATCGTGGTTACTTGTGCTTATTTTTTCTTGCTTATTTGTAAGAGGAATGTAACTATAAACCCTTCTGAGAATTAACTGTTAGCTTTTCCAATCTTCTTTATGGTAGTATTTTCTCTTTGTTAATCTCTATTTATCTTATTTTCCCTTCTTCTTTATTTGGTTTTATTTTGATATCCATTTCTTAATTTACTAAGATGAATTATAAGCTAGTTATTTTCTGTAGTTTTCCTAATATAAGATTTCAAGGCTGCTCATTTTCTTTTATGTTTTACACTGACTGCACAGGTTCTGATACTTATTATTCTCATTATTATTTTGCTAAATATTTTCCTTTTTCACATTATCTCTTTTCTGTCTAATAAACTGTTTAAAAGTGTATTCTTTAAAACATGTGGAGATGTCTCTGGCTATTTTTTTTTAATCTTTTTGACCATATGTGCATTGTGACACATTCTGCACTATTCCACTGATTTGGTATACGTTAATATTTGTTTTTAGACACATATATGGTCTTTTAAAAAAAGAAATAATCCATGTAATCTTGAAAAGAATGTATGTTCTGGAGTCTGGGTGGTTCAGTTGATTAAACATCTGCCTTGGGCTCAGGTCATGTTCCCAGACCTGGGAACTCCCTGGGCTCAGCAGGGAGTCTGCTTCTCCCCCTCCCTCTGCCTCTGCCCCTCTCCCCATCCTGTGCTCTCTTTCTTTCACTCTAGCTCTTGCTCTGACTCTCTCTCAAATAAATAAATAAATAAATAAACAAATAAATAAATAAATAAATAAAATCTTAAAGAATGTGTTGCACTTTTGGGTGCATAGATGTAAATATATCTGCATGAAATCAAGTTTTTTAGTAACAATATTCCAGTCTATATTTATAATATTTTTTTTTCTTTGCTTGTTCTATCAAGTGCACATACGGGTGTGTTAAAACCTCTACTATGATTGTGGATTTGTCTACTTCTCCTATATATTTATTCAGTTTTGCTTTATGGCATGTGTTCATTTGGTACTTGTATTTTATCCTGATGAAACAAACTTTCATCATTATATACTGATCCTTTTGTTTCTAATAATCTTTTTGCTCTGAAGTTTATTTTTTAAAAATACTATTTATTTACTCGAGAGAGAATGAGAGTATAGCGGGAGACAGAGAACACAGAGGGAAGGGGAGAAGCAGACTCCCCACTCCTGGGTGAGATGAGAGACTGATGTGGGGCTCCATCCCAGGATCCCAGGATCATAACCTAAGCAGAAAGCAGAAGCTTAACCAACTGAGCCACTCAGACACCCAGCCTTGATGTTTACTTTTGTCTGATATTTCTTTGCTTTCTTTTGCTTAGTGCTTTAATCATCTTTTTCTATCCTTTTATATTTTGACTTTTCTGTATTATATTTGGTTCTGTCTTTTGGAAATAGCATAAATTGAGTTTTTCTATTTCATTAAGTCTGACAGTATATATTTTTAAGATGGTAACATTTAGTCCATTTATATTTAATGTAATTAACAATATATTTAGGTTTAACTATCATCTTACTTTGTGCTTTTAATGTCTTACCATTTCTATTTTCCATCCATAGCTTCCTCATTCATTCCTTGATTTTTTAAATTTTCATATAATTTTTCTTATATTTCTCCCTCTGTTTGGAAGTCATATAGAGTACTGAGTTACTTTAAAATTTTTATATCCTTGAATTATGGAAATATAATGTTGCTTGATTTTTTGTTTTTCTCCAGGACAATGTGAGGAACTTATAAAACTTTAATTCTATTTTTCATCACCATTCTTGAATTATATGCTAATTGTGTATTGTATTTTAATTTTCCTCCTTCTTTTCCCTCTTCTTTCTCCTCTTCTCTTCCCCTCTCTTTACATACATATATCTATATACAATATAACATCTTATATAGCTTTTGTTTTCTTTTGTTATTCTTCATTTCATTTCTTCCTACATCTGTGATCATCCATTTGGAATTTTTTTCATTTTAACTGCTAAGAACTTAAGAATTTCCTTTATTGTTTTTCTTGTGGTAAACCTTTTCAAATTTGTCTCTACTCTTCTTTCTTAGAAGATGTTTCTGTTGAGCATAGAATTCTAGAATTGGCAGTTATTTCCTACAAGGACATTGAAAGTAGCATTCCTTTATCTTATGGCTTCCACTGAAGTTGTGGAGAATTCAGACAGATGTCTTTATAACTGCTACTTCTTTGAAAGTAAATTGCTTTTGTATTCTGATAAATTTTATAATATATGCTTTTAGTTTTCTATAGTTTCTCTAAAATGTGCCCAGCTTTGGATTTTTTTTTCCTGCTTAGAATTTGTTAAACTGGCAGAATATGTGAATTGAATTTCTTTTTTAACAGAAAATTCTCAGGCAGCCTGGGTGGCTCAGTGGTTTAGTGCTGCCTTCAGCCCAGAGTGATCCTGGAGTCCTAGGATGGAGTCCCACACTGGGATCCCTGCATGGGGCCTGCTTTTTTTTCCCTTTGCCTGTGCCTCTGTCTCTCTCTGTGTCTCTCATGATTGAATAAATAAATAAAATCTTTAATAAAAATTCTCAGCCACGATTTTTTCTAACATTGATTATGCCCTATTTATTTTTATCTTTTTCTAGGACTCTATTAAAGGTATCACATTGTATCTTTTACTTTCTCTTTCATACATTCCATTACGATATTACTTTGGAATTTGTTTTGCATAGTTTATTCTCATCTGCTCCCCGGTTCACTAAGCTTATATTCAATGGTGCATAATTTATTCTGAAACTCATTTAATCAGTTCTTAATTTTGTCATAGTATTTTTCAAGTTTGGAGGTTTTTTAATGGTAATACTTTTTTAAGATTCTATTTATTTATTCATGAAAGAGAGAGAGAGAGGCAGAGACACAGGCAGAGGGAGAAGCAGGCTCCATGCAGGAGGCCTGATGTGGGACTCGATCCTGGGACTCCAGTATCAAGCCCTGGGCTGAAGGTAGATGCTCAACTGCTGAGCCACCCAGGGATCCCAAGTTTGGAGTTTTAATTCCATCTCTATATATGTATGCTCTTGTTTCATTTCCCAGTTAAAATTTTAAGCTAAACAGTTTCTTGAATAAAATAAGCTTAATTGTTTCACAGTCTATGTTTCATAATATCTAATAATATCTAGAGTCTCCATGTGTCTGTTTTTGTTGTCTATCGGTTTTTTCTGTCTCTAGTTTATGAGGGTTTGCTTTTCTTGTGAGTCTATTTTCCTGTGAATGTGTTTTGAACATTCAATACATTTTGCAGAAAAAGTATAAAATCTCAGATTATACTAAATTTTTCTCCAATGATGATTTTAGTTTGCTTTTGTTAGTTTCCTGGGCAAAATAACAAACCAACAATTTCAAAGCTTGTTATTTTCTGGCCTCAAATAAGACTGTAATTTCTATGGATGTTAATTTCTTTCTGGCTTGCCCTTATAACTAGCGTTTGACGTCTTGTGTTCCTACTCAAAATCAGGGTAAGTATATTAGATATCCATCTTTTGCAGATCCTGGACTTTGACTTCTTTTCTTCTTAATATTAGGAAGCCACTCAATATTCAGCTCTATCTCTCCACTGCCTTTTTAAAATCTGAACATGCTCCAAGGGTAAAACTCTATTTGGTTTACTGTTCTCTACCACATCTCATTGCAGTAATTTCTCAGTACTTTCTTAGTTTCTGTATGTTTTTAAGAATTGAAAAAATATTTTCTAGCTTTTCAGTTATAATCACCAAAAGCCAGGGGAAATTAGTCTAAATCAACTTATCTGCCATTATAAGGAACATGTCTTCAGAGAATATTTTTTCCTGTCTCTGTCTGTGTTCTATAAAACTGAGTCTTAGGAGTTAATAGTATCATATAAATACTTTCTTTAAAAGGGAACCCTCAAAACAAAAAAAAAGGGAACCCTCTTACACTGTTGGTGGGAATGTGAACTGGTGCAGCCACTCTGGAAAATTGTGCAGAGGTTCCTCAAAGAGTTAAAAATAGACCTGCCCTACGACCCAGCAATTACACTGGGATTTACCCCAAAGATACAGATGCAATGAAACGCTGGGACACCTGCACCCCGATGTTTATAGCAGCAATGTCTACAATAGCCAAACTGTGGAAGGAGCCTCGGTGTCCATCAAAAAATGAATGGATAAACAAGATGTGGTTTATGTATACAATGGAATATTCCTCAGCCATTAGAAATGACAAATACCCACCATTTGCTTCAACATGGATGGAACTGGAGGGTATTATGCTGAGTGAAATAAGTCAATCGGAGAAGGACAAACATTATATGTTCTCATTCATTTGGGGAATATAAATAATAGTGAAAGGGAATAGAAGGGAAGGGAGAAGAAATGGGTAGGAAATATCAGAAAGGGAGACAGAACATAAAGACTCTTAACTCTGGGAGATGAACTAGGGGTGGTGGAAGGGGAGGAGGGTGGGGGGTGGGGTGAATGGGTGACGAGCACTGAGGGGAGCACTTGACAGGATGAGCACTGGGTGTTATTCTGTATGTTGGCAAATTGAACACCAATTAAAAAAACATATTATTTAAAAAATTAAAAAATAAATACTTTCTTTAAAAATGAATGTGTTAGTTTGCTAATGTGAGCACTTTATTATCAGACACTGTACAGTAGTTTTGTTTCTTAGCACCTGGCACAGAACTAACATTCAATGAATATGTGTTTAATGAATGAATCGATTAATAAATAAAAACAGCAGAGCATGCAAAATTCTACTACTATTACAATAATCATAATTTAATTTTGTGTTTGGTAAAATGAAAGTACAGATACCTTTTCTTAAAAGAATAATTTAGAGAAGATTGTGATTCCATAGTGAAAATTAGCATCCTCCAGCATCTTCTTATGACTGTAATTATATTTTTGGACATAAATCAAGTTCTACTTCAAGTTTCTAGATTAATGATAGTATTTTAATATAGAAAAACAATTGTTTCAACCTGTCTTATATATTTTGATGCAAATTTAAATTTAAGAGATAATTATTTTCTCACTCCCTGTAGCTATCTTTCTAAGGAGGATTTTGATAGTTGTAATATTATAGAAATTTTATTCAGCAGTGATTCATATATGAGTTTGTATAATATTTTCAGAAAGTACAGTAGGTGTATAGAATAGTCAGTGGTAACATTTTGGACAATATGTGAGGAGTGGGAGTAAAGTACAGAATAATAAAGCAGTACTTATTGATAATTGAAGCATCTGTATTTTATGAGATGCATTTGTAAACCATGTTAAGTTTTATTACAGTTTATAATTAATGCATACACAAATGTATGCTTTTCACTCAAAAACTACTTTTAAACTTTCCCATATATGTAACTGAGAGAAAGAATTGTTTTTTGTATGTAAGGATCAAGTAAGAGTAAGACCCAGTCATAAGTCCAAGTAAGGTAGGCCCAGGCAGGGATTCCATGAGAGTAGAAGATAGTTGATATCAGAAAGGAGAGAAATACTGAAGTGAAGGAGTAGCTAGATAATTAACACCTGGAACAACAGAGGTTCTATCATCAAGGATACAAGGATGAACAATCCAACCCATGCTCTCAGGTTATTCACCTTCTAATAGAAGATAAAAAGAAAGTATTTTCAAATATTCACCATCAGGATGGTACTGGCACAAAATAAATACAAGCTGTAGCTAGAGCAGAGTTCTAGATTTCAAGTGTTAATCCTTTAATTGCTTGGTCACTGGAGGTTTGAAGGAGGTGTCCTAGGTGAAGAACTGAGTTGGCAAGAGGCATAAGGGATTTGGTTTGAGACATTGGATCTTAATCACCTTTTATATAGTATTTCAATATTATAACAATTGATAGGGTTATATTGGAGCTTACTCAGTCCTGGATATAGGAAACACAAATAATTACAACATATAATAGAGTTTGTATATCACAAAGTGAGGTCAAAGGTATGAGACAGTTGAGTTCTGCCTACGGTTAGGCTTAAGAGAGAAAGTAACACTTCAAGTGGGTCTTGAAATGTGAAAGAGTTTGACATGAAAATAGTGGTATAAAAGCATTTCAGAAACATGGACTGGTTTATTTGAATACGGTATGAAGTAGTGGGAGATGTTTTGAAAAACTCTAATTGCTCAGCTCAACCATGTAACTTGCAAGGAGGTAAGTGGCAGGTTTTGATGTTATTAGAGGAGTAAGTAGGAGAATTGATTTGCCCAAAGCCATACATCTAGTAAGTGAAAAGTTATTATTTAAAACTTAGTACTTTCTACCTTCAAAGGTTATGTTTTTCCACGATACTTGTGTTTTATGATGCTTCTATTTTTGAGGCATAACATTTTTTGAAATAAGATCTTATGCAGAATGTATAATGTATATAAAATATAAGACTTAATGTGCTTTGGTTGAAGCAGAGGCAGCCTCTTATGTACCTTTTTGGTGAAATCCATTGCTGTACAAGTACTTTTTTTCCTTCTTATGCCCTCCCCACTCCATACTCAGAGGAGAACTCAGAGGAGAGATTGACTAATTCATTTGGAAGAAGTCATAGGAAGATTCATAAAAAAGGTAACATTTAAAGTGGGCCTTGAGGGATCCCTGGGTGGCACAGCAGTTTAGCACCTGCCTTTGGCCCAGGGCATGATCCTGGAGACCCGGGATCGAATCCCACGTCGGGCTCCCGGTGCATGGAGCCTGCTTCTCCCTCTGCCTATGTCTCTGCTTCTCTCTCTGTGTGTGTGACTATCATAAATAAATAAAAATTAAAAAATAAATAAATAAAGTGGGCCTTGAGGGCAGCCCTGGTGGTGCAGCCATTTAGCGCCGCTTTCAGCCTGGGGTGTGATCCTGGAGAACTGGGATCGAGTCCCATGTCAGGCTCCCGGCATGGAGCCTGCTTCTCCCTCTGCCTGTGTCTCTGCCTCTCTCACTCTCTCTCTCTGTGTCTGCCAAGAATAAACAAATAAAATCTTTAAAAATATATAAATAAAGTGGGGCTGAATGATAAACAGACATCTATCAGACACAGAAGAGATGAGTAGGATTGCAGATGGGAAGGGGGTTGGAAATGACTGCAAAAACAGTTTTGACTTACTTTTAGCTAAGGAACTTGGACGTTATCCTGTGAGAAATAGGGTGTCATTAAAAAAAAATTCAGCAGGAAAGTGCCACAAGCAAAGCATTTTACAAAGATGATTCTGACATCAGTATGTAGAATGGAATGGGGCATCAGAAAGGCCAGAGGAGGTGGATCATTTAAGAGGTTGTTATTTCAGCAAGAATTGAGGGGAGTCTGAATTTATACACTGGTAGCAAAATGGCTCTTCACTCTAAATTGAGGTAAAGTAATGGAAGTGGTTTATTATTATGTCTGAATATCCTAATTCTTAGCAAAATAGATTGACTTAAGAGGTTTCTCATGAAGAAAAGTTAAATCTTGTTTTGACCTTTTGTCTGATAATTTGGTGGTCCATTCATGTTCGCATTTGCAAGTGTTATTCATAAACTTTAAAAAGCTCCCAGTTGGTTTGCGATTTGTTTCCTTTGCTTTGGAATGAGTTTCTTAAAAAACAGTAATTCAGCAAAGCTACACAGAGGATCTATGACTCACTCTTTTATCTGTAATTCTCTGAAGTGTTCCATAGTTTGACTGGATAAAATGTGGATGGTTTCTTGTGTGCAAAAGCACTCTTTAGACTTACTTGTTTCCTATTATGTAGGAGATGTATCTGAGGACAGGTGGAAAAACTCCATTTGAATATATGATTTAATTTATATTTTTCATAAATAACAAAATTTATATGTTATATATGTCATATATATTTTCTTTGAAATCCATGTTAGCTACTATTATTTTAGGCTATTTTATATCCTATATTGGCAGAACACCGTATAAGGCTAAATAAACATATATGCTTATAAATATTTTTGAAGTCAGTAAGTTTTTATTCATGTCAAAGATGCTTGATACAGAAAGCATGAAACATGAAAGCTTCTTTGCTTTGCAGATGAATGTGGTTTGAAATGTTCATATGTAGAGATATTTGTACCAGACACAAAGCCACGGGTTGGTCCTATTTTCACAATTGAGTTGTGACAAAAACAGAAGAAATTTAAATATTTGTCAATAAGGCTGATTTGGTGAAAATCAGTCCCTTTGTAAGTTCATCTGTCCAAGTCGGTCTTATGTGACTAAAACATATGGCAGAGCTGCATTAACACAAAAGGAATTTCTAGCAAATAGCCTTTTACAATTTAAGATTTTGCTTTCTACATCCTATGGTGCAAATTTTGACTTCCCCACAGCTTCTGACCTCACAATTAATGGTGCACTTTCTCCCCTCCCCACTTCCCTTCTCATTATGGTGTATTTGAGTTTGGACCAACACAATGTAGTTATCACCTTCTATTTCTTATCTTTTCTCCTTTAATGCAAAACACCATGATTTTGGAGGGAATTTCTTTGGGGCAGATAGATTATTGCATTCTTCATTTATATAAGCATGAATACTCATGCTATGAATTAATTACATTTTCTCTATGATAGTGGTGAGATAGGACAGTTGGAATGTAGCATCTTTGCCAACTTTTCCTTTTTTATGTCATATATGCTCCTTTCTTTTTTTTCATTTTTCTCCTTTTCCATATTTCTGTTCTCTGTAGTTCAAAGAAACAGGAAGTGGGTGCTAATCTGAGAGTGGTGTAGAAGCAGGCACATCCAATTCCTTTTCTACACTTCAAGCCTTCATTTATGTCGTATCAGCATAAGTGGCTAAGATGAGAAAATGTACAATTAAATCTATTTCTGTCAATTAGTGGTATTACTGGCTCATAAGAGGTAAGTGTTAAATTTCCAGAAATGTTGTGAGCTGGATTTTAAATGACCTATTATTAAAATTTAAATTATATGAACTTACAATTAAATAAATTATAATATAAACAAAGATAACAAATATTTATCAATTCTTAATTATTTTACTATTTTGCTATTATCTATGATTTTATTTAGATTTTATTTATTTATTCATGAGAGACATACACGGAGAGAGAGAGAGAGAGGCAGAGACACAGGCAGAAGGAGAAGCAGGCTCCATGCAGGGAGCCTGACACGTGACTCAATCCCGGGTCTCCAGGATCAGGCCTTGGGCTGAAGGTGGCGCTAAACCGCTGAGCCACCCGGGCTTCCCTATTATCTATGATTTTAAGATTATATACATCTCATCCACATAGTGGGAATGCTATATAATGGTATGTCACTGTACATCACTTCCCAATTCTACCTTCAGTGATATCACTTTGCTAACTTGAAACTGGACATAGTGCGAGTATTTGCACTATGGAAATTGGCAATTGCTACAAATAAGGATTTGGTTGTTTTGTTTATTTTTTTAAACCTAAGATCAGCAAACTCCAGTCTGTGGGCTATATATGGTCTACCATCTATTTTTGTAAATAAATCTTACTGAACTATACCCAGTTCCAGTGCTGCAATGATGGAATTGGAGAGTTGCAAAAGAGGCTGTATGGCTTGCAAAAACCAAAATATTTATAGTATGCCCCTGTACATAAAAAAATTGCTTACTCTTGGTGTAAATTTAAGAAATTGGTAGAAAATGTGAACAATGTAGATTAAACTTACAAGTATAATGTATCTATAGATATGACACTGTGGGTAGCACAAAAATATTTCAATAATCAGCAAACACAACATTTACCAGCATGACACAGTATAAAACAATCAGAATATACAGCTTATATTGAAGAAAAATATAAATGAAGGTGTCAATTAATACTGAATTTATTTGGACAAGTTTTGAATAAAGCTGGATTATATCCTGAGAGGGCAGGTATTTTTTTATTTATTTAGTCATACAGCATCTAGCAATACTGAACACATGGTAGGCACTCAGCTGATTTCTGTGAATTATAAAGATTTTTACCTAAAAGGAAGCCTTTACCTTATATTCATATAAAACTAATTCCCAAATATACATGTATATAGTCAACATATTTCCTGAATGTATATACATTTATATATAAATATATGAGTATGAATATATAGTATGAGTATATATGAATAAATTATAAGTATAAATATATATAGCATGAATATATATAGTCATACTCCCCAGCAAACTTTGAAGGTTATGGGGTCAAGATTATTAGCTATATTTGGCAAAAAAAGACAATGAGACCCAAAAATGTTACTTTTGCTACCTAAAGTGTGGTTTCTAGACGAGCAGCAGCATCTCATCATTTTTTACTTTGTTAGAAGTGCAAAATGCATTATTTCAAGTATATTCCAAATCTACTGTTCCAGAAACAGCATGTTAACGAAATTTCCAGCTGATTCCTATACACATAAAGCAAGGCCAAGGACTTCTGAGATGAGTGTTTTTACATACTGCTTTCCTAATACACTATGCTTTCATATTTCAGAATATGAGAAATAAGACAATACTCTAGTTTCTTGGATTCAACAAATAACAGAAGAAAAATCTTTATTTATTCCAATGTGGTTTTCCCCTTTAGCTATTGTCTGATTTTATTCTCATAGACTTCTCCTAAGACACATAGGGTAAGCTTTGTTATGTCTGTAATTATAATGAGCTAATAAGGATACAGATAATTTATTACTGTTTTATCCAACTTTAAACAGTATGTTAGTAACAGATTCATCAGATGAGCTTTTTATATCAGTCTATTTTTAAAACAAACTCAGCAAGAGGAGATGGGAGAGGGAATTATTTGATAAATTCAGATCCCTCATATAATCTGGGTATTTCAGGTTCCTGAATACCTACTCACACACACCCATTCCTCAAAATTAATGCAAAAAAATTAGCAAAATGAGGGCTTAAGCTTGAAGTGTCTGTGTGATTTTTGTATAGGTCCAGTCTCTACTTATCAAGGCTTTAATCTATATAGAGACCTTTTAATCCCATTTCTACATGTAGAAAATATTTATCAACAATAAACAAATTAATTTCAAATATTGGCTTATTTTTAGTTAAAAATCAATAAATTAATTTTTCATAACAAGGTTAACAATTTGATTCTTTTTAAAAAATAATGTGCTGTTTTAGTTTACTAAAGTAGTGGAACCAGGGATGCCTGGGTGGCTAAGTGGTTGATCATCTGCCTTCCACTCAGTTCATGATCCTGGGATCCCTGGATTGAGTGCCACATAAGGCTCCCTGGGGGAAGCTCACTTCTCCCTCTGCCTGTGTCTCTGCCTCTCTCTGTGTTTCTCTAATGAATAAATATCTAAAATCTTGAAAAAAAGTAATTGAACCAGTGGACAATTAAGAACGTATTTCATATTCATGTGTAGAGTGGTATAGCTAGTTAGATAAAAATATTGGTATCTAATGATCAATAGTACCGTATTATATATAATATTTTATTATTTTATTTTGAATATCACTACAAAGAATTGAAAGCATATTATCTTTATTATACAGTAGATCTTTACTTCTTCAAGGTATCCCTTCCTGTTCCTTCATCCCCATCAAGCTATACAGATACTTTTGCAGAGTCTCCATTAATCTTGCATCTGCTAGATGGTATCTAAGGCATAGTGGGTTTCTACAGAAATTAATTTATCCTGACAACAGGTATACAGATTGGAGTCCAGGGATCATTTGGTAAATTCCCTTGAAACCAAGACTAATGATAAACAAAAAAACTGATAATAGTTCTAAAAGGCCACACAAAGGAAGAACTAAGAGTCAACTTGCTCTGTAAATATTTATGAAGATTTGGGTTAAACTAGTTTTCAGAAGCTTTATGCTTGTTAGAATTTGTACATGCTGATTTATGAATGTTTTTATATCTCATCATTCAACAGATACTACAAACTTACATTTCAATCAAATTATTTAAGAATAAATGAAAACTTTACTTAACTCATGAACAAGTGTGCATTATTGCCTGTGGATAACAGTTATTAATTTAATTATTTTATTTATAAATTTATTTTTAATGGTGTTCAATTTGCCAACATACAGAATAACACCCAGTGCTCATCCCATCAAGTGCCCCCTCAGTGCCCGTCACCCAGTCACCCCCACCCCCCGCCCACCTCCCCTTCCACCACCCCTAGTTCATTTCCCAGAGTCTCTCATGTTCTGTCTCCCTTTCTGATATTTCCCACTCGTTTTTCTCCTTTCTCCTTTATTCCCTTTCACTATAGTTTAATTATTTTAATGCTGAATCTTTGAGAACAATTTTTCAATATTGTATTGTGAAGGAAAATGTTCATGTATGCAAATAATAATTCAAAAATCACTTAGTAGTATTTTGGTATTAGGTAGTAAAGAACAATATTTTATATGTTCATTATACAGTTTTTCATTCAAATTTTAAAATTGATTTAAAAACTGTTTTATTTATTTTTAAAAATCTTTTAAATAACAATTTATTGAACACTGAGTAAGGATAAAAATAGCCTATGTGTTAACATTATCATTGTTTTATTCTTACACTCTTTTCTCATGCTATTAAATGAACATTGTTCCATCCTAGAATTCATGTTTGTGCTTTATTTGTACTATGTATCAAATGCTGTTTGCACTAGTTTTTGTTTCTGTTCTTTTAGTGGTTAACCTACCATATTAAGGAAAATTAAAGAACATAGTCAAATTGGTAATTGGTAATGTTGGAAATGTGTACCTTGCCTATACATATGGTATATATTTCTTGTATATTAGTGACTTCTTAGATCCCTGTCAGTCCCATGATTTTCTTTATATGTGTAAGAATTTCCTTTTTCTTACCAATAACTTTCTTCTTCTTCACCCTAAAGATATACAATAGAGTAAGTAATGGAATTTGAGATACGAAGATGATGTTATTTGAAACACAAAGAATATTTGAAAGTAAAACCTAATTTTTATTTCAAGGACCATGGATATATTGTGATTCAGACTTTTTTTTTAAAGATTTTTATTTATTTATTCATGAGAGACAAAGAGAGAGAGAGGCATAGACACAGGCAGAGGGAGAAGCAGGCTCCCTGCAGGGAGCCGGATGTGGGACTTGATCCAGAGTCCCCAGGATCAGGTCCTGGGCTGAAGGTGGCACTAATCCGCTGAGCCACCCAGGCTGCCCTGATTCAGACTTTTAATGTACACAAAGAGATATGTGAATTTTTAGAAGCATAGCAGAGTGTTTGACAACCATGATGTTATATTTAATTGCATATGATTATCTCTACTATCTCAAGTTTTTATTTAGAATGAATTTTGGCTCTGTTCTCTAATACAATGATTGCAGACCTCTCAAAAGATCAATCACGCCTCCTCACATAAACTTTTCAAGAGAAACATGAATGTCTTGAAATAAGCAGTAATATTAAAGTTGCAAATATACAGATACTAAGGAAAAGAATGATTAAATTAACGTATCCAAAGTTCCAATCCACAATAGCAAGTCAAAAGGGTCATATTTTGGGAGTTCTTATATCACCATGTAAGAGTAGTTAGACATTTGTCAGCATTTCCATAGGTAAGGGATTAAAAGAGCGATCTCTAACATTTGAGAGGAATGATATATACATCAAAATGGGAATTTAATGTATACATTTTTGTTTACACATTTCTAATATAAACATTTTCCATATACTGGAAACCACTAAATTTCAAATGCTTTTATTTTTTTTTGAACTTCAAATTTTAAGCTTAATATATCTTGAAGAAAGATAGAACTATATATTAATGTCTGTTCTTGAATTGTGCAATAAAATTAAAATATTTCAATAGATTTATTTTCAGGAAATCTTTGAGATGTACAGTTCATATTCATATGTTGAAGCTTATTGTATATAGAACAGTTAAAACAGTTTATGTGCTTCCTGATTAATTATTCTACTTTTTAATAGCAAATCAAATTGGACTACCAATCCGCCTAATACACCATTCTGTAAGAGATGAACAATATATATATGCATTTTGTTATATACAATAAATTCATATCTTTCACCACAGGAGATGCTGAAGATTTTCGTTTTTACTATTTTTTAATTTAGTTTTTCATAATAAATTGATTTTTAATGGGTGTTCAATTTGCCAACGTACAGAACAACACCCAGTGCTCATCCCGTCAAGTGCCACCCTCAATGCCCATCACCCATTCAACCCCACCCCCCGCCCTCCTCCCCTTCCACCACACCTAATTAGTTTCGAGAGTTACGGGTCTTTATGTTCTGTCTCCCTTTCTGATATTTCCCACACATTTCTTCTCCCTTCCCTTCTATTCCCTTTCACTATGATTTATATTCCCCAAATGAATGAGACCATATAATGTTTGTCCTTCTCCGATTGACTCAATTAACTCAGCATAATACCCTCCAGTTCCATCCACGTTGAAGCAAATGGTGGGTATTTGTCATTTCTAAGGGCTGAGTAATATTACATTGTATACATAAACCACATCTTCTTTATCCATTCATCTTTCGATGGACACAGAGGCTCCTTCCACAGTTTAGCCTTTGGGGACATTGCTACTATAAACATCGGGGTGCAGGTGTCCCGGCATTTCATTGCATCTGAATCTTTGGGTTAAATCCCCAACAGTGCAATTGCTGGGTCGTAGGGCAGGTCTATTTTTAACTCTTTGAGGAACCTCCACACAGTTTTCCAGAGTGGCTGCACCAGTTTACATGCCCAAAAACAGTGTAAGAGGGTTCCCTTTTCTCCGCATCATCTCCAACATTTGTGGTTTCCTGGCTTCTTAATTTTCCCGATTCTCCCTGGTGTGAGGTGGTACCTCATTGTGGTTTTGATTTGTATTTCCCTGATGGCAAGTGATGCGGAGCATTTTCTCATGTACTTGTTGGCTATGTCTATGTCTTCCTCTGTGAGATTTCTGTTCATGTCTTTTGCCCATTTCATGATTGGATTGTTTGTTTCTTTGGTGTTGAGTTTAAGAAGTTCTTTATAGATCTTGGAAACTAGCCCTTTATCTGAAATGTCATCTGCAAATATATTCTCCCATTCTGTAGGTTCTCTTTCAGTTTTGTTGACTGTATCCTTTGCTGTGCAAAAGCTTCTTATCTTGATGAAGTCCCAATAGTTCATTTTTGCTTTTGTTTCTTTTGCCTTTGTGGATGAATCTTGCAAGAAGTTACTGAGGCTGAGATCAAAAAGGGTATTGCCTGTGTTCTCCTCTAGGATTTTGATGGAATATGGTCTCACATTTAGATCTTTCATCCATTCTGAGTTTATCTTTGTATATGGTGCAAGAGAGTGGTCTAGTTTCATTCTTCTGCATGTGCATGTCCAATTTTCCCAGCACCATTTATTGACAGGACTGTCTTTCTTCCAAAGGATAGTCTTTCCTCCAATGTCGAATATTAGTTGACCATAAAGTTCAGGGTCCACTTCTGGGTTCTCTATTCTGTTCCATTGATCTATGTGTCTGTTTTTGTGCCAGTTCCACACTGTCTTGATGACCACAGCTTTGTAGTACAACCTGAAATCTGGCATTGTGATGCCCCCTGCTCTGGTTTTCTTTTTTAAAATTCCCCTGACTATTTGGGGTCTTTTCTGATTGCACACAAATCTTAAAACAATTTGTTCTAACTCTCTGAAGAAAGTCCATGGTATTTTGATAGGGATTGCATTAAACGTGTAAATTGCCCTGGGTAACATTGAAATTTTCACAATATTAATTCTGCCAATCCATGGGCATGGAATATTTTTCTATATCCTTGTGTCTTCTTCAATTTCTTTCAGAAGTGTTCTCTAGTTTTATGGTATAGATCCTTTACCTCTTTGGTTAGGTTTATTCCTAGGTATCTTATGCTTTTGGGTGCAATTGTAAATGGGATTGACTCCTTAATTTCTCTTTCTTCAGTCTCATTGTTAGTGTATAGAAATGCCATTGATTTCTGGGCATTGATTTTGTATCCTGCCACGCTACCAAATTGCTGTATGAGTTCTAGCAATCTTGGGGTGGAGCCTTTAGGGTTTTCTAGGTACAGTATCATGTCATCGGAGAAGAGGGAGAGTCTCACTTCTTCATTGCCAATTTGAATGCCTTTAATGTCCTTTTGTTGTCAGATTGCTGAGGCTAGGACTTCTAGTACTATGTTGAATAGCAGTGGTGAGAGTGGACATCCCTATCTTGTTTCTGATCTTAGGGGAAAGGCTCCCAGTGCTTCCCCATTGAGAATGATATTGGCTGTGGGCTTTTTGTAGATGGCTTTTAAGATGTTGAGGAATGTTCCCTCTATCCCAACACTCTGAAGACTTTTGATCAGGAATGGATGCTGTAGTTTGTCAAATGCTTTCTCTGCATCTAATGAGAGGATCATATGGTTCTTGTTTTTTCTCTTACTGATATGATGAATCACATTGATTGTTTTACAGCCTTGTGCCCCAGGGATAAATCCTACTTGGTCATGGTGAATAATTTTCTTAATGTGCTATTGTATCCTATTGGCTAGTATCTAGTTGAGAATTTTTGCATCCAAGTTCATCAGGGATATTGGTCTATAATTCTCCTTTTTGGTGGGGTCTTTGTCCGGTTTTGGAATTAAGGTGATGCTGGCCTCATAGAATGATTTTGGAACTACTCCATCTCTTTCTACCTTTCCAAACAGCTTTAGTAGAATAGGTATGGTTTCTTCTTTAAATGTTTGATTGAATTCCCCTGGGAAGCCATCTGGCCCTGGAGTTTCCTGTCTTGGGAGGTTTTGGATGACTGCTTCAATTTCCTCCCTGGTAATTGGCCTGTGTAGGTTTTCTATTTCTTCCTGTTCCAGTTTTGGTAGTTTGCGGCGTTCCAGTAATGCATCCATTTCCTCTAGATAGCCTAATTTATTGGCGTAGAGCTGTTCATAATATGTTTTTAAAATCGTTTGTATTTCCTTGGTGTTGGTAGTGATCTCTCCTTTCTCACTCATGATTTTATTCATTTGAGTCTTCTCTCTCTTCTTTTTAATAAGCCTGGCTAATGGTTTATCTATCTTATTAATTCTTTGAAAAAACCAACTCCTGGTTCTGTTGCTCTGTTCCACAGTTCTTCTGGTCTCGATTTCGTTGAGTTCTGCTTGAATCTTTATTAACTCTCTTCTTCTGCTGGGTGTAGGATCTATTTGCTCTTTTTTTTCCTAGCTCCTTTATGTGTAAGGTTAGCTTTTGTATTTGAGTTCTTTCCAGTTTTTAAATGGATACTTGTATTGCGATGTATTTACCCCTCAGGACTGCTTTTGCTGCATCCCAAAGATTTTGAATGGTTGTAT